>NC_036257.1:14021776-14028679 GCF_002742605.1 Olea europaea var. sylvestris | reverse complement strand
GGGCTGGCTCTGTATCTCTGTCTCCCTCTCTACATTTATCCCACACTTTACTTGTTCCATCACTCTCATATAAATTATTGTCTGTAAGCCAAGTGACGGCTGGATTAAATTGTGTGGTACTTATTTATCCAACCTTTTGTCTTCTTCAGGATATTCTCACCAAGGAGATACTTGGGCGTGGTACTAAGAGAGAGGGGTTATACTACATGGAGGATTTCAGTGTCGGTCGCACTCATCATGTTCAGAGTAATGTGAATGAACGACAGATTTGGATGTGGCATCTTCGTCTTGGGCATCCATCATTCGGTTATTTAAAGCATTTATTACCTAGCCTTTTTTCGAATAAGGAAGTTTCTGATTTTAAATGTAATACCTGCATTTTAGCGAAAAGTCAACGCACTTCTTATCAATCAAGCATGAATAAAAGTAGTATTCCTTTTTCCCTAGTACATTCTGATGTGTGGGGCCCTTCACCTATTGCTACAAGGTTTGGGGTTCGTTGGTTTGTTACATTTATTGATGACTGCACTGGCATGACCTGGCTCTATCTACTAAAAAATAAAGATGAAGTGTTCAAAGTATTTCAGTCATTCCATGCCATGATTCAAACTCAGTTCTCTGCCAAACTAAGAGTTCTTCGTTCCGATAATGGTGGTGAATTTATCAACCAACGGTTTTGCACTTACTTTGAACAACACGGTCTCATTCATGAGACGTCTTGCCCTCAAACCCCTCAACAAAACGGCGTTGCTGAACGGAAAAATCGACATATTCTTGAAACTGCAAGAGCTCTCCTTCATGGAACCTATGTTCCAAACTGTTATTGGCCTGATGCAATGTCCACAGCTGTATACTTACTCAATCAGATGCCCTCTAAAGTCTTAACTTTTTAGACTCTACTCCAGGTCCTATCATCCCATGTTGCTCTACCACCAACTCTAATGCTCTCTCCTTGAGTATTTGGTTGTGTGGCCTATGTACATCTTCACAAGAATCAACGGACAAAACTTGACCCATGTGCTCTCCGATGTCTTTTTGTGGGATATGCTACACATCAAAAGGGCTATCGGTGCTATGATCCATCCTCCAAACGGACCTATGTAACTATGGATGTTACCTTCTCGGAGTCTGACACATTTTTTTCTCCAACATCCAATTCTCCTCTTCAGGGGGAGACAAGGGATGAAGAGTTGAATTGGTCGAAGTTTGAGTGGTCAAAAAATACTGAGATAGAGAGAGCTCCAATAGATATTGACTTAAGGAATGATATGACTCAAGATCTGAAACCAACTGTAGAAGCTGAACCAAACTCCACCGAACAAGAGCCCCCTTTCTCTTCAGTATCCGCAGGCCCATCTCCTGAGAATATCTTTGAGGTAAGCACTCCTTCACATATAAGCAATTTAGATACTCCTGGTGGCTATAATTTACCTTTCAGGCATAATCGAGGCAAACCGCCAAGCAGATACTCTCCAGACATTGAAAAACGAAGATCAAGATATCCAGTTGCCAACTATGTATCCACCATGAAGTTATCTGATCCACTGAAAGCTTTTGTACATGTTCTCTCTTCTAATCATGTTCCAATAGGAATTCAAGATGCCTTATCAGATTCCAAATGGACTCAGGCAATAAAAGATGAGATGGAGGCACTAGTAACGAATAACACGTGGATACTAGTTCCATTACCTGAAGGAAAGAAGACAGTAGGATGCAGATGGGTATTTTCCATCAAACACAAGGCAGATGGATCCATTGAGCGGTACAAAGCAAGGCTAGTCGCGAAGGGGTATACACAGACATATGGGATAGACTACCAAGAGACGTTTTCACCAGTTGCTAAACTAAACACTGTTAGAATACTATTGTCCCTCGTTGCTAATCTTGACTGGCCACTACATCAGTTTGATGTGAAGAATGCATTTCTTCATGGCGACCTTGAAGAAGAAGTCTATATAGACCTCCCTCCGGGCTATACAGGGTCTTCACAAAATGTCGTGTGTAAATTGCAGCGAGCATTATATGGCTTGAAGCAGTCACCTCGAGCATGGTTCGGACGATTTAATGTGCCAATGAAGAAATATGGGTTCAAACAGAGTGACTCAGACCATACACTCTTTCTTAAGCATAATGGAGGCAAAGTAACTGTATTGATAGTGTATGTGCATGACATGATTATCACAGGGAATGATAAAGAAGAGATATCCAGAATTCAGAAACAGCTGGCGTCTGAGTTCGAGATAAAGAACTTGGGAGGCCTCAAGTATTTCCTGGGAATTGAAGTGGTTAGATCAAGACAAGGTATATTCCTATCCCAAAGAAAATATGTGCTAGACTTGCTGGCTGAGGTGGGGATGTTGGAATGTAAACCAGCAGATACTCCTATCACTCAAAACCTTAAGCTGAGTGAGTGTTCAGATCAAGTGCCAACGGATAAAGGGAGATATCAAAAATTAATTGGCAAACTTATATACTTGTCTCATACTCGTCCAGATATTGCCTATGCCGTAAGTGTAGTTAGCCAGTTTATGCATAGCCCTAGCAAAGACCACATGGATGCTGTGACTCGAATACTTCCATATCTAAAGTCCTCACCAGGGAGGGGACTGATATTTTCAAAGAATGATCACTTAAAAGTTGATGGCTATACAGATGCAGATTGGGCGGGGAACATTTCAGATAGGAGGTCTACCTCAGGCTACTTCATGTTTGTAGGCGGTAATCTCGTTACATGGAGAAGTAAGAAGCAAAAAGTGGTATCATTATCGAGTGCTGAAGCGGAGTTTCGTGGAATGGCAAAAGGACTTTGTGAACTCCTCTGGATCAGAAAACTGCTCACTGAACTTGGCTTTGCTCCTATTATTGAGATGGATCTATACTGTAACAACAAAGCTGCCATTGCCATATCTCATGACCCGGTTCAACATGATAGAACAAAACATGTGGAAATAGATCGACACTTCATCAAGAAAAACTTGGTAGCAAAGACAATTCGTTTCCCTTTTGTAAAGTCCGAGGATCAACTAGCAGACATACTCACAAAGGCAGTTTCAAGTAAGGATTTTCACAACTCACTTGACAAGTTGGATATCAGAGACCTGTATGCATCAACTTGAGGGGGAGTGTTGGCGTGAGTTGTTAGAAATCCTTTTCTGAAAACATAAATCATATATAATTGTATCATTTTAAGGGAATAGAATTAGGTAATTATGTGTAGAATCAATTAATTAGCTACAGATTTGTAATTATCCAAAATTAGGAGTTTTTTTCCTATATAAACTCTGTAACCCACCTATTGAATGTATGAATGAAAATTACCTCTTGTGTGTATTGTGACCTAATGGTTATGATCGATTCAAGAGAAAGGAAGGTTAAGAGACCTGTACTTTAGGAATAGGTAACGTCTGGTCAAAGTCTATCTTGTCTTACCAGGCATAAAAGATTTAATTGAGTGAACGCTACCTTTGTTGTTTTCAACCAAATCAAATCTTGGGCCAAGCTTTACTACGAAATTTAACAGCCTTCTTAAGTCCGGCTTGTTAGTTTCCCGGGAAAGGAAAGTGGACATAGAGAGAATGTTCTAGAAGTCTCATACATTTTTCCATGATTATTAAGTGTGATATTCTCGAAGTTTAGGCTACTTGCTTAAGCTTTTGTTTTGCCATTTACAAGAAATGCTTGCCAAGGAAGCAAGAATGTGTGAGATCGATCGGGTGAACAATGAACATAGGACAGTCTACTCTGCATGGGATGAAGTCATTGTAGCTATAACGAATCGACAGTTGCTGCCTGATTCTTGATTACAGCAATGGCATTCAATTTCAAATACTGATACGTTCTAAGATCTTAATCTGCTGAACCTTGCATGCCCATGACACAATTTTTGAGTTCGTCTCAGAGTGGTGTTATTATGTGACCAACGTTCTCTTAGAAAAGCTCGTCGAAGAATGCATAAATAGAGGGGAGTTTCAATTCATTTTCAAAGTCACAGATAAGGTTACATGTCCTTAAGCTTGTAGAAGAATGCATGAATAGAGGGGAGTTACAGTTCATGGACAAAGTGACACATAAGATGTGTCCAGTGTCCTTGAGCTTGTAGAAGAATGCATAAATAGAGGTGAGGTTCTGTTCATTGACAAAGTCACATATAAGGTTATGTGTCCTTGAGACGTTAAGTGTTAGTCCCAAATCAATGTTTTAATCCCAAAATACTCAAAACAAACTTGTAGAGAATTAAGAAATCAACTCAAGAATTTTCACCTACTAATAGGGTTCGGATGTTCATGTTTGTTGACCTCGCGAATTGGACCCTCCACGTGACCAATGGATAGCCACTCCACGTAATCTTCCCTGCATACAACAACGCACAGTCAGAAGCATACGGCCGGAATCAGTGGGGGTGGCAGCGGCCGCATACACTCTGGCGGTTAAGTCAGTGTTGAGTGATCGAAACAGTGCTCAATTTATGTAAGAGAGTGGGGAGGAGAATATATATATCTTAGTATGGAGAGCTAGGTTGAGAGTTTTATTATCTTTATTTCTTACTAAACCTTGAGTATTTATAGACGTAGAGTACCGTTGGATGTGGAACACGTGTATACATTTGACGGTGTGAGGCTTCCGCTCATAGGCATCAATCAGCCACGTCTAGAGTAGGCGGACAATTAATTTCTTTTGAGTTGAGTTGACGTAAAGTTGATACGTCATATCAACTTTACCTATTGAGACGTCACATCATTTTATCCTTGGAGGCCAAAAGAGGATCCTGACACAGATCTTTCTGAAAGTGTCCGCGGAGGGATCTGTTAAAGGAGCACTTCGAAGTGCCTAACGCTTCGGCATCAGGGGGCATTTTGGCTGATTCAGTGGGTCTACCCTACGCCTCGCAACAGTGTCAAGTTGGGGGTCATCGGATCACTTCGGAACCACTTCGAATGGAGACGTGGCGCTTTGGGAAGTGGTGTACCTAATGTTCCCAAGTGGTTCAGTCAAAGGCGTACTCTCCCATTGAGCATCAAGTAGATTAGGCTATGATACTAGAATCCCAGTTTGCCAGTGGTGAAAATTATTAGTCCTACATCCCAATGTATGAGACGAGTTAGTAATTTTCTAAAGACTTGCAACCAGGGGCAAACCCAGAAATTTTTAGTTAGGGGGGTACAATCAAACTTTGTATAAATCGAATACTTTATTTTTGATTTTTGAATGATTTATACTCAATTCGAAAAAATACAGATTTACATTTAAAAAACATTTCTTCATTAATATTTTACTCATCATTTTCATTCTTTTGATTTTGAACAGTCATTTTATTAATATTTTGCTTATCACAAAAAAATGCATATTTATGTTTAAAAAATTTATAGTGTATTTACTACAAACAATCAATTCAAGTGATCGAAATGAAAAATATATTACCAAAATTCAATCAAATAAATACAATTTGTTAAATTGGATATAATCAATTCCGACACATTCTAGGTACACAAATAAGATAGGAGAAAATGCCAATTTAAGTTGTAATTAATTGAAAATTTGATTAGAAAGTGAAAATTTATTGTAGATGTGATAATTTGTAAAAAAATTATGAATAAATTTTTAAAAATTAGAAGGGTTAAAGTTTTGATAAAAAGTGTGAGGGAGAGCGTAAGATAGAGTAAGGGAAAAGAGAAAAAATTTCAAATTTATTATAATTTTGCTATTGTTTTGTGGACTTTTAAAATCAGATTTTTAGTATATTTTGATGACTTTGATTTAGATTAAAATTTAGATTTCAATTGAAATTCAAACATGACTTATCCATACATAAGGAGAAAAATAAATAAATAAATAAAAGAAAAATTCAAAAATTGGGGGGTCACCTGACCCCCCGCCCCGGGGTCCGCCCATGCTTGCAACCGTTTATTCTGCAGAAAAAGGCAATACTGAATATTTGAGAAGCAGTTAATTACTAATGTTGGAGATCTTGCTCACGAATCAGCTGTTCTAGCTCAAGGCTTAAGTCGAGAACGACCATTTTCCAAGAATGGTGTGGCAAAACAACTATCAGTTGATCATGAGCCTGCAGACAAAGAAAGGAAGAAGATTGTGGCTGTGTTACCAAATTTACAGGTAAATAATATCATAATTTTTTTTTTGAATAATTTGGGGAATTTACTGCTACAACCTTTTACATCTTGGGCAAGTCGCTCTTTTTATTTTTGCTCTTTTATTAGCTTGACATTGACAAAAGAAAAGTGAAGGAAAAGAGGAATAGATATGAAAATGGAAAAATTTCTGCTTGTCTATAAAATGGGTATATTGCCAACCTTCAGGGTGTTGTATTATAGGCTAAGTTGCATGATGGACTAGGACACGGATAAGGCGACATATGATTTTTCTAAAAATGGGACATGGACATGTTTATTAAAATAATTGTGCTACCTGCCTGTACAGGTACACACACATGGGGTGGACCTCACACATGGGCTCTACATGTGGGGTCCACCCCCCATGTGAGATGTTCTGTACAGATCCTGTGCAAGAGGCTTTTTCCTTATTAAAATTCTTTAAAATTTAAAATTTATATAGTATACCTTTATACTTTTTAATATATGACATCGTACATGTCATGTCGAACACTTGTCCCAGGAATGTTCTTAAAGTGTCCGTTCAGTGTTAAAAAAATTAAAAGATATATAAAAAATAGGACACTGTATATGGCTTATCGGATCCATGCCATGTTGGGAAAAAATTAATCGCGCCAAACTCAATGAAAATACAAAACACAAAACAAGCCAAAAAAGAGAGAAATAGAATTTAAACGTGGTTCGACAAATCATCGACAACCATGGGAGAAGAGACCTTATTAATTGAGAGAAATTACTAATACAATATTTTTCTCACCTCCTCGACTTCTCCATA
>NC_036257.1:14018724-14021404 GCF_002742605.1 Olea europaea var. sylvestris | reverse complement strand
ATGTTGCTCATGTTTTTGCTTCATGAAGCCCAAAAAGGGCAAACCAAAGGAGAAAGAAGCCGCCAAGGTTGAATGAACCGGTACGATTCTACAAAAATTTTTATGAAAGCCTATATTCGCTTATCATTGACGGGCTAACCAGATTTGGCTCGGGAATTTTGCTCTTTTCCCATTTTTATTCTCTTGTCATTTGTCTATTGATCATTTCATAATATCTACATGAGTTTGTGCTTGTGCCACTTTCTTAATAGTCTATAATTTGTAATAACAGATGTACTTAATTGACAATAATGCTCGGAGAATTCTCTTTTCAAGATTTGTGATTCTTAGTCTTGATCATTTTTTTATTGGAAAAATCGGGATATGATATTTTTACCGTAAAAGTGTCATATAGTGCGATCCAAGATCCAATTGTATGTAGACTCTAGCCAGGGCCGGTCCTGGGCTGAGGCATTTGAGGCCTCAGCCTCAGGCCCAAAACCCTTAGGGGGCCCAATTTTTCTTCAATTTTTTTTTTTTTTTTTTTTTTTGGATAGTTTTGGATTTTGGATGTTATTTTAATTTTGTATTGTTTTCGTAAACTTGTAATGCTCAAATTTTTACGTACATAATTGAAAATGTTATTAGATTTTTACGTAAATTTTTACGTTGATTTCGTCCGAGGGCCCAATTTACGGACCTCGCCTCGGGCCTCCATTATCACAGGACCGGCCCTGACTCTAGCTGGTGAGCCTAAAAGGTTTGATATATTTGTGATGTTTATGAATGGGTCGATAATGTTATTATTGTGTACTACGATATGTTAGGATGTATGCTGAATCTCTGTTTGTCATCTTTTAATAAATTAAGGGTATGTCTGGAAGGGATTCCAGCCAGATTTTTAGAAAAAATTGACCGTTAGCCGGCCCACACCTACAAGAAATCTGGCCAAAAAGGGCATGGCTGCAGCAGCCGTCATTCACTAATAATGAGAAATGTCAAAAAAATCCCTAAGATGGTTTGGAATAATAAAAATATAAGGATGTCATGCTCTTTTCAATATATTTTCTATTTGACCGGTTGGTTTAGTAAAAAATAGCTGCAACCTTGTGGACCCCATTTACTGTAGCCAACGAATGAAATTTTGCTTATAATTCGGGGAGAAGCGCTCCTAGATGGCACCTAAATTGTTGCTACAGTAACATTTTTCACTATACATTCATACAATAAAATATTCTACTCATAAATCAATAAAATTTATTTAAAATTTAATCACACATTTACGAAAATTACTATCCAAAACTCTTTAATTTCTCCGATAATGGGAGTGCCTATGTTACCAAATGCAGTCTAAAAGTCAGAGGTTAGCACAAGCAAATAGCTTAAATTGTGTTCTCCCATGTCATCAGACCAGATCTGGTAAAGGAGATTGATTATCTAGCTGTTGCCAGAGCTAATATAATGGTGAAGTATTTTTTGTTTTATTCAAAATCAAATTTTTAATAAATTTTGATAAAAATGATGAAATATGTGATTTGAAAGTTGATTAAAAAATTGTGAATTCCATTCAATGTATAATTGAAATTAAGTCTTGATTTTGATTTTTTATCAAAATTTTAAGGTGCACCAACAGGGCTTAATGAACCATAGACAAATTTTATTTCTATTATTTTTATAGGGTTGACGAGACTGGGATTTAACTACAGGGTTAGTATAGTTTTTTTCAAAGGGATTTTCGATAATATGAAAAAGAAAATAATTTAATTAAAAGAGAAAAAAATGTATGGGGTTAAAAAACAAGGGTTACTTATAGAAAATACACTTAATTTTGGGATGCTTTTGAAAAATCAATATAAACCTGGACTAAAATATAGATAATACAAAAATTAAAGATTTTATGTTTCGATTTTTTTACTCAATTAGTTCATATTTTGATGTTATTGAGTTTTTTTTTCTTGTAAATGTGAAATTTCATATTTTAGATTAATAATTTTGAGTTATATTTAAATTCGGATTTGTATGAATTGGATTGAGTTATATGTATGAAAAATAAAATTTGATTCATTTCAAGTGATGTATACAAGGTGTTTGTAAAAATGAGAAATGTGAATGAAAAGGTCGCACTCTATTTCATTCCAATTTCTTTGGAGCAATTAAATAGATGTATAAATATGTACTTTTAAAATTTAAATATAAATATGAAATTAAACCTTTTTTTACATTAAAAAATGACATGATGTAATTAATTTGATTAAGTTAATATATATGAAAAATCATTTTTGGATCAATTTAAGTGATGGATGCAACGTGTTTGTGAAAAGAGAGTGATAAAAATGACATTCTAAAAATATCATATGAATTCTTTAGGATCAATTAAAATATAGATGCATACATGTGTGTTTGTGAAAATTTAAATATAAACATGAATTGAGACATCATTTAAATTAAAAAGTAACATGATGTAACACTTTATCGGTATTTTGCATATGAATTAAATTGTTGAAACTTGAAAGTAAAAATGTCACAATCCATCTCATTTGAATTTTTTAAAATCATTTAAAAAGATACATACATATCTATTTGCGGAAATTTAAATATGAACGTGAATTCAAACCTTATTTTACATTAGAAAGTAACATGACATAGTACTTTGTTTGTATTTTTTGCATATGAATTAGTTTGCTCTTCCCCCCCCCCCCCC
>NC_036257.1:14011724-14018624 GCF_002742605.1 Olea europaea var. sylvestris | reverse complement strand
GTCCTCATAAATGCACAGTCCTTCACCACACCAGCTATAATAGCATCAACCTCATTAGAAATGATTGGTGTTGAAGCAACACCCAAGTCAAAAGACGGGGTCGGAGGAAAGGACAGATATTCAATTTCATCAACTGGGTCCATCTTGCCCTTGCCTTTCCTATCGATATTTTGTTCAATGTCTATGACCTGTTGTAACACAAATATTAATAGACAACTTAAGATGATGACAGCAAAAAAGAATTTCGATTATAGAATTACGTACCTTCTCCTACTGTGGTACATCTCCAATGCTGTGAGCTTCACTCTTCTCAGTTGCTTTTGCTAAAATTGCATCCATCATACTCGATATTAAAGCAGTAACGAAATCGGACAAGAATGTCATGCTCGACCATATTTCCATCATGTCCAATCGAATTTCACCTTGGACACGGATAAGTTGATCAATGTGACTGTTCCGATCTTGTTTTAAGTCTAATAGTTGTGACTTTAGATCCTTGAGATGCACTTTTAACTCTTTATAATTACACTGGAGTTCGGTTATCTATCCACGTAACTCCTCTCTCAACTGGTTAAACACCTGTAATTCAATAATTGCAAAATGGGTATGTCAAATGGTTGTGATTTATAACCAGTGCAAATGTATAAGACATATGTCTGTGACTTGTGACACAGTAATGTGAGATAAAAACATATTTCTCAGTAAATTGCAGACATTAGCCCATGACCTTATTTGGCAAATCTGTGACCTATACACATAGGTCAACTGCTCGTTGAAATATGTGTGATCTGACAATATAACAAACTATTATGTGACCTGCGATTGTGACATAATATCCGAAACTGTGACTCCAGAAATAAATATACTAGATAACGTACAGCTGGTTGTGGTTTATCATCTGCACGGATAGTCGCGGCTGGGCTAAAGTATGGATCTCATGCCCCTTTGGCTCTGTAGGATAGTATTCTCGCGTTGCATGCTCCTCAATAGGTAGGTGGTAATGGGAAAGTGTCTTTTTCCTTCTCGGTGGTGTATCAACAAAATCGTCATCGTCGTCATCTTCAACATCACTCGAATGCCCTTTACATTTATCTTTTATCATTAACAATCGTGGTATGGGTATGTGAGATTAGACAGGGACGCTCGTGCTCGCATCACTCGTCTCTCGAAATTGCATGTCCCCTCGTGCATGTGGTTACAAAGGTTTCTTATACAAAATGTCTTTCATATATGGAGCTACCATCTCATCATCAGACGGAACAATGTAACATACTTCAATCTGCAACAGTGATATAATTAACAATCATATCAATTATCTAAGAACATATTGATTATCAAGCTTTTTGTGACGTAAGCATGTTAAGCATCATTATCGCGCGATGAAAACTTGATGACATCACATGATGAATGTAGGATATATTTCAAGTGTGTGATCTGTGAAACATGTAATGACCAATTCATGTGTTGCTGACGTTAACATAACTGTGACCTTTACACTATATATTATATGTTGTGACTATTAATATGTGACTGTTGTAGCAATGAACAACAACTAAGAACCAAAAGTTTCACACTTACGTCAGACTTGGAGAAGATCTCTTCATCCATTTTAACTACAGAAGGTTGTCTGTTCGATGCCCAGTTCACAATGCAGGGGTGCCTATTCCGCACCCTATTGGTGACAGGTCTAGTAAGACTTGGAATTGATTCGTAAATCCAGACTTGAAATGGAATCAAAAACCCTTTCAACCTGTAGTGGGGATTCCTATGACCCAAACCCTCTTTTAGATATTTTATAGACATCTCAAACAACTCTTTACCCTAGGGAAACCATTCTATCGTAGCAAAGTCTTCTACTAAGGTAAACAAGTAGTTTTCAACCACCTTCTTAAATGACGTGGAGAACAAGAAAGGCGTTATCAAGTATAAAATCCCGATACTTACAACATCATGATCGCTTGCATCTAACAAGTTCAAAAATACATCACGCACATCTTAATTTGTGACTAGTTTCAAATTCCTGAAGTACGTTCCCTTAATCCTGGAAGGAATATGCTCGAGATCTTTCCTGACATCCTTACCGTTATATCTCAGACCCATGACTACACAGAACTCAAATAACAAAAATCGAACATATTTGTTTGTAACCTTGAACCACATCTCATTGGGATTCGGTTGCTTCAGCCCCCTCAACAAAAGTAGCATATTAGTTGAGGCTAGACCACAATTTCCTGACAATCCATGTAAAAGGAAAAACAAGTGTCTGCCAGAATAACCTTTTGTTCATCTCTGAACTTTGATTTGAAGTTGGTCAACACATTCTTGGTCACATTGGTTGTAATTTTACAAAGAAACCATAGGTCTTGGGGGATTATGTAATTCCATTCTTGCAAGACACTATGAAAATTGGAAACAGATGTCAAAATCCTTTATCATGCACACATGCAAATCGAGACATAAAACATATAATCACACAGGTCACAACCATTTCGCACAACACACTGATTGAGTCACAAGTGTATTTGAAAATTGTAATACATGTGTTAGCAGTATGATTTCAAAAATCAATCAAAACATGTACAACAACCATAGTCAATAACATGGGCCAATTTCCATGGTCACAAATCTGCATGTCACAAAAATTGGTCACAATCCCACAGGTCAGAACCATTTAGAACTTGACGAGTCACAAATGTAATAAAAAAAATTTTCACTTCACACCGTTGAGTTAGACAAGGATTACCAATAAACCACGTCAAAAATTGGAAATTCCCCCATCAATAAGGCACTGCTCTGTTCAAAGTCACTCAACGAGTTCAAAAGTAAATTACCATATGCCCATTTAACTCAATAGATTACAGAGAATACTTACATTGTTCGATTTTCATCTTCGAGATTCGATCGAGGTTTTTGGGATTCCATTGCTGTCATGTTTACCGACTTGTGGACTTTTGACGTTTCGTTGATGGCTTCCAGAGGGACTGTCTATCTTCTGTTGAGATTTTCGGTCACAACTCTGGGTTTTTGCCATTACCAAACCCTTGGAGTACTTTGTTCGACTTCGGGTCACAAATACGGAAGCAAGAGGGTAAATGAAGACCGGTTTCAGATTTAGGGTGCGTATCTTATATCACGGTTGATCGTGAAGGAATGTGGAGCCCGTTTGAACTGTTTAGAAAGATTTCTTTCCCTTATTTAAAAATTCTTTCTCTCTCTACTATTAACGAAAAAGTGGGAATGGTTAGAGATAATATATATATTAAAATGTTGATAAATAATTAATTACATCCTGATTTCTGAATTAAGGAAACTAATTACTTGATAATGAAATATGAAATTAAAATACCTCAGTGGTTGTAATTTCCACTTTAATTTGTGTCAAGCCCTAAAAAAAATAAATTATCAAATTCTTCCTCACGCACTGAAATTCTTGTGTGATACTAGATAAATTCGACGGCAATTTAAGCAAGCATGTCAAAGTCAACTATGAATTGAATATCTTAGCCAAGTGTTTTTTTCTTTTTTTGGAACTATTATTCATTTAGAAAATATAATATTATAGTGCTGGAATAAATTGTTCACTTTAAACATATTAAATCTGAAATTTGTGAGTGAGCTCCACAAATTACTTTTCAAATTTGTGACGTAATTATAAGAACAAACAATAATTAACCTTATAGCGTATAAATATTTACATTGAAGAAACAAAGCATGCAAAATTGAAACAGTCTAATTATTGTAGTTTAATGACACCATACATTTTTTTTCTTTTCTTTTTTCGTAAAAAAATAAAAAATAAAAATTGAGCCAGAAAAAATTGATCATTAGGTAAGGAATAGTTTATTAAGAGATGAGAATGCATGGGGACTGAAACTTTTTTAATTACTCAAGGAATTCCACCACCAGCTCCTCCAACAAATCCAGTACCAAATCCTCCACCCAATCCTCCTCCACCACTACCTCCACTAAGAAAACCTCCTCCTCCTCCTCCTCCTCCTCCTTGAGCACCATTTCCAAACCCACCACTAAGATTACCCCGGTTCCTCCACCTCCACCAAATCCACCACCTCCTCATTGAGAACCACTTCCAAACCCACCACCTAATTGATGTAGCCAAAGGTTATAGGAAAAATGAACAAATTCGCAAGATGAAAAAATTCACGAAAATATTTTGTTTCTATTAATCAACGTGGCCACAAAGGGCTTACAATGCTTTATATAGCGAAAACCTAAGAAAATTCAAAAAAATAATAAAATAGTAAAAAAGATTTTTTCCAAAAATAGAAGAAATCGAGATAATGACTAAAATTGAAAGTCCTCATCTTAAGGGTTATTCTTTAACAAACAGAATTCAAATTCGACTTAAATTGATAGAGTTATAACCAAAACAAATTTTACCAAAAAATGAAAAAGGCTTAATGAAGGCCTAAATGAAGGAATTTGCCTGAAATTGGACCCACATCAGGAGTAAAGCTCCTGAGTCTTCTTCATTGGCCCGTTTTCAATCAAATTTGAGTAAAATTTTGCCAAATACGAATCCCAAAATATCTCCAAAAATCGAGAAATTGCCTATTTCTATTTACGTTGGTTCCACTTTTTTATAAAGTCTAATTACTTCTGTACCACATCCCCAATCCTCCTCTAGACCACCCTCACATCCTTCACCTCCATCTCCACACCAAACCCTCCACCTCCTCCTTGAGCACCATTTCCAAACCCAAGACCCAATCCTCCTTCCATTCCTCCACCTCCACCTCCACGTCCATCAAACACTCCACCACCATGCCCTCTACCTCCTAAATCCCTGTGATCAAAGAAGAAATTTTTCTCGTGGTTGAAAGAACCCTCTGTGCCAACAAGCTTTCTTGCATTGGTGGTGCATATAAGAACACCGAGAAAAACCAAGAGAACAAATTTGGAAGTCATCTCAATTTACAAGTAAAAGATGAATATTGAATCTAGATTTTTTAGAATGTAGGACACCAAAGGGTTTATATATTGCTAATGATTCATACCATAAACCACATTGAATTGTTAATGCAGCTAACTTTTTTTTTTTTTTAAAATAAACACTTTTGATTATCAGTTAACAGTGTGTTTGATTGCCAAACTTTCCATGGAAAATGTCTTCTTTTTTTAAAACCAAATTCTCACTTTTGTGATGTTTGATTTAATTTTTGTCCATGAAAAATATTTTCCGACTTTTGGTCACGTGGTCATATTTTTCTTAGATAAGAAAAATATTTTCTTTGGGTGGAGTATGATTTTATTTTTCGGGGAATTCAAGCTTTCCAAAATTTTATTTTATAAAGTCTTCCACCTACTCACATATGCTATCTCTCTTTCTCTCCTCTACCCACGTACAAAAACCTTACCATCTCTCATCACACAACCGAACCAAACTAGAAAGATGGAAGAAACCAAGCCCTTGATTGAGCCACATTATTTCCATAATAATGCATTTTTGAATAGTATATTGGTAGAAAATGTGTAGTTAAAAAGTAAGGAAAAGTTTTGAATTTGTGCGTAATATTATTTATTGAAGAATGTGTGATTGAAGTGATGTTAAATCATTATTTAAGAATGCATTTTTTTGAAAGAATGTGGGTCAAATAGGGCCCAAATAATCACAATCAGGAAGAACAAATCAAGGACCTGGACGTATCATTGCTTCCATACCCACCCTATTCACTACAAAAGGTTGACAACGAGCCTTTGATTGCATCGATTAAGGTTCGTTTCACAGTACGTTTAAAAATTGTGACTTTATGATATTGCATGTGAATGTATTTATTTTCGAATACTAAAAATTGTGAATGTACTTATCAGATTGCTCTGCTAGTTTCTCCTCTACCAAAATTATGTAAAAGTATGGTATCATACATAATTTTATTAGATTGCTCTGCTGGTTTTTCATCTATATTTATGTCTATGATTCATTACAAATTGGTACTGCATTGAGAGAGAGAGAGAGAGAGGGTGGGGGGGCCTTTCTATGAGGCCACCTTACTCATGCCTCCCTTACGACATATCATCTTCATTGCAAACTGTCATACATTTATTTCCTTAGATGCAGCTGTAATCGGATGATGGAAATATCCAGTCAGATCTTTCGCTCTCATCTTTCCTGTTCTTTCCCTCTGCTCATCACAATCCAAATAAAAAATAATTAAAATGATTAACAAGTTAAAAGAATAAAATTCATGCTTTGAAATCCTATTACTAACCTGTGCTGCAAGGTGGCTCTTGCATCGCCTTGCTCCAATCCTTTCACCCTCCTGCTTGTTCGCCCTGCATTGCTGCTTTGTTTGGCTATTCCCTACTCGGAAAACATTAATTCCATGTTGTGCTAAATAGAACTTTTAGAAATAACTAAAAAGATAACTTTTTCATCTGCAGTGTAACTCTCAATAGCAATACACTTTCCAATAGGCAGGATTAAGTATAGATGACTATCAACTAAACGTGTTTTGAGTTTGCTAATGAAAAATATCATTATCTTTCCATTTTCACCAAGTCCAGTGCATAAGGCATCGTAGAAATTTGAAAGTGGATCTTGCAGCTTAACATAACCTTGTTTTTTATAATCACCACAATACTGAACTAGGAATTGCTTTACAATGCTTATGCTTTCATTTCAAAAACTGAAATTCAATAGAAAAAGAAACACATATCAATATCTAAAAATTATACTAAACTATAATAATGGCATATTGAGTGACATGGACTGGACAAGTTAGTGAAGAAAAAGAAATTAAAATTGTATTTACTATATTTCTAGACCACTCCAATGCACAAAAAATGCCGTAGCAAACCACACATTTTTTTGTCAATAGCTCTGCTTCTCTCAAATTCACTTTTGCATATTTAATTGTGTCTATCCTTTGAGATTACATGGTA
>NC_036257.1:14010140-14011624 GCF_002742605.1 Olea europaea var. sylvestris | reverse complement strand
CCGAAGCTTATAATGCTATAATTTTGCTCAATGCGATTTCTGATTCTTATAAAGAAGTTAAAAATGTCATTAGATATGGTAGGAATACGTTGACACCTGAAATTATCATAGATTCCCTTAATAGTAAAGAGATGAAAATTAGGACTGAAAAACACGATAAGATGAGCGGTGAGTTATATATAATGCTGGGTAGAACTCAATGTAGGCAAAATAGTCATGATGGATACAAAAGTGATGGCGAGCCGAGTGGTAATGGATGGAAAAAGAAGGGCAATGATAGGTCTAGATTAAAATATAGGATTAAGGCTAGAAAATGCTATGGTTGTGGAAACACATGGTATTTTATAAAGGATTGCCATAAGGGGAAGGGTAAGTTAAAGATTAAGGAGAGAGATAAGGTAAATGTGTTATCCTCTACGTCTGAGATAGATAACGGTAAGGTCTATATGATTACAAGTCCCGTTTTATACACTGCTGAATTGAATCTAACTACTAATTCCTGTATGCATGAATGGATACTTGATTCTGATGCATCTTTTCATGTGACGTTTGAAAAGAATTGGTTTTATAACTTACATGAATCTAATGCTGGACATGTTGTGTTGTGTGATATCTTTGCCTATACTATTGCTGGAATTGGTGACAAAAATATAAAATTTGACACGGGTTTTGTATACACGTTAAAGGATGTTAGATATATTACTGAATTGTCTAGGAATTTGATATCAATAGAGAGACTTGAAAACGATGATTTCACTAGTAAATTGGAAATGGTATGCTAAAGATGATTAAGGATGCATTAGTTTCCATTAAGGGAACTAAGAAAAATGACAATTATATCACTACTGGGGAAGTAATTAGAGGTTTGAATTCCTCCATCTCTTCTGCCAAAATTGATCACAAATACATGGCATAATAGACTTGCACACGTAGGCAATAAGGGACTTAAGCTACTTAATGAAAAAGGTGCATTTAGTAAAGATTGTGTGTCAAATTTGTCATTTTGTAATCACTGTGTACTTGGTAATCATCATAAAATTTCATTCTCCTTGAGCGTTCATAAAGCTAAAGGCATGCTTGAATATGTGAATTATGATTTATGGGGTCCTACTAATAATCCCACATCGGGTGGGAATAGGTATTTTCTGTCTATTATCAATGACTATACTAGCAAAGTGTGGGTATATCTATTGAAAGATAAATTTGAGATTTTTCATAATTTTAATAACTGGAAGAGAAAAATGAAAAACCAAACTGACAAAAAGATCAAGTTTTTAAGGATAGACAATGGCCTAGAATTTTGCTATACTGAATTTGATAGTATGTGTAAAGTAAATGGCATAACTAGACATAAGACTGTTCCTTACACTCCCCAACAAAATGGGGTAGCCGAAAGGATGAATAAGACCATACTTGGTAAAGTGCATTGCATGATGTTAAGTTCTGGTGTCCCTAATTCATTTTGGGTGAGGCTATTATGACCG
>NC_036257.1:13997966-14002483 GCF_002742605.1 Olea europaea var. sylvestris | reverse complement strand
AAAACTAATATCACTTGGAAAGAAATTTAAGTTAATTTCCCCTCTATGTCTTTAACGAGTCTCCGATATAATAAATATAATTTTGAATCTATTGATATAGGTTTACAACGTAACACTACACCTAGTGCATATACCTCGAGCAAATCAAATCTCATGAGATACATCTTTTACATGATAATTGTCTCATCCCTTACACAATTTCATCGCAACCATTGGCGTGGACTTGAAGGGAAACTCAGCCGCCCCACACCCAAAATCCATTGGGACCTAATACAATCTTTCACACCTAATTATTTTTCATTTTCAATTTTAACGGAAAATAGAATTTCCATTCTATGCACATCTTATCAAAACAGAATCTCAGAGCGTCTCATTTTGTGCGGCATGCAAGCAAGTTTCTACTGATAACTTCTTGCAGTCTAAAATTTGAATTAGGCACCTCCTTTCACTCTTATTGAGTTCTTGATGTCCCTATATAATCGAAAAATCTATCTTACAAGAGTAATAATAAACAGAACGACAAGCGATGAACTACAATGGATAATCCCAAACCTGCAAGGCAATGAGGAATGAAACAAAAATAAGACTCATACATAGAAACACACTTTCAGTTGTTTATCTCAATATAAAAACTACACCCACTCGTCGGTGAAAATATTCGCTAAGCGTTTGCTTTGTATGGCTTATTTGAAAATTAGTTTTCCTTAAACTCATTTTCAATCATATATTCTTGCAATAAAATAATTTTGTGCCTCATTCTGTATTTTTCCCCTTTTAACCACTTGTTCTCCAATTCACTTCAAATAAAGTCTCTCAATCAAACTCTAAATTGAAGAAATTTACGATGGAGATCTCACAACTCTATGTCTTTTGTCTCTCACAAATAGAAAAACAACCAGAAAATTAAATTATGAAGTATTGGAACTATGTCAATCTATGGTAGAAAATGTAAATGACCAATAAATTTCGGAATGCTTTTTGCTCCATTTCATGCTATTTAGCCCATGTTTGATAGTCAATTTTTGTTAAGAATGAATATTTGAATGGTAACTTTATGGTTATTATGTGGTTAAAAAATGGAAAACATTTTCGGGTTTCCGTGAAACATATTCGGTGTTGAGAATATGCAGTTGAAAATAAGTATGATAAAAAAGAGGTTTTAAATAATGGTTGTTAAATAGTGGTTTAATTTGTGTCAAGCCTTATGGAAAATAAATTATCAAATTCTTCCTCACTTGTGTGATATTAGACACCATCCTCCCCCCGACCCCCCCGCCCCCGATTAATCATACATGTCAAAGCTTACCCTAAATTGAACATCGTAGTCAAGTTATATAGGATTTATTAAGTTGGAAATATGCATTCGACGGGTTTTATTCGTTTAGAAAACATAATATTTTAATGCTGGAATTGTTCCCTTTAAACATATTAAATTTGAAATTTGGGAATGAACTCCATATTTTGCTATTTAAATTTGTGACATAATCATAAGAGCGAACAAAAATTAACCTTGTAAAATATAAATATTTTCTCGGAAGAAATAAGCATGGGAAATGGAAATATTCTAATTAATCAAAAAGTGAAGCTCATATATATTAACTAATTTGTTTCAATTAATCTTGAGTAAATCAAACATCTTCAGTATAGTAGTTCAAAGACTCTATACATTTTTCCTTTTTTTTTTTGTATGGAGCCATGAAATCGCTAGGCAAGGAATGGTTTATTACGAGATGAAAATGCATGGACTAAAACTTCTTTAATTACTCAAGGGATTCCACCACCAGCTCCTCCACCAAATCCACTACCACATCCTCCACCCAATTCGCCTCTGCCCCCAAAACCTCCTCCTCCTCCTTGAGTACCATTTCCAAACCCACCACCAAATCCTCCTCTAGAACAAGAACCACCCCCTGTTCCTCCACCTTCACCTCCACCAAATCCTCCACCCCCTCCTTCAGAACCACTTTCAAGCCCCCCACCCAATCATCCTCCAGAACCAGAACCACCCTCAAATCCTTTACCTCCACCTCCATCTCCACCAAACCCTCCACCTCCTCCTTGAGCACCGTTTCCGAACCCACCACCCAATCCTCCTCCCGAACTAGAACCTCCTTCCGTTTCTCCGCCTCCTCCTCCACCGAACCCTCCACCACCACCTCCACCTCCACCAAGCCCTCCACCTCCTAAATCCTAGTGATCAAAGAATTTTTTCTCATCATCGAAAGAACCCTCTGTGCCAATAAGCTTTCTTGCATTGGTGGTGCAAATAAGAACCCAGAGAACAAAATTGGAACTCATCTCAATTTGCAAGTAAAGATTGGTATTGAATGTTGATTTGTGAGAATGTAGGACACCTAAAAGGGCTTATATAATGCTACTGATTCGTACCATAAACCACATTTAAATTTTTAATGCAGCTTATAACTGTTTCTTTGAAAAGGAAACACTACACCAAAACTTGATTACTCTCACTATCAGTTAAATGTGTTTGTGCTTGAATTAATGAGTGGTTATTGGGGGTCTCTTTAACCTGACAGTTGTTGCATTTGTAGTGATTCGATTTATGTTTTTAGTTATTAATTAGTTGAACATTATATGGTTACTTACGTTAGGGGTATATACACATGTTCAAATGTTCTCATATCTTTCGAGGCATTGTAATTCATTTTTAGATTTATTTTATATGATTTTAAAAGTAGGTAAAAGATCCTGTTTTAACTAGGAAGTTAATTATTATGATAAAAGTGTTGGTGCATCATGTTGGAAAGTACGTTTATAAACTATTTGCTCATAAATATATATAAATGAGTGATAAAAACTTGGGTACTGCATAAGAGTTCAATTGAATGTGTGAATAAAAGTGATTTAAAAATTTATACACACGAGCAAAATATTGACGACATCTTCAATTTCGAATATTGAATACCTGTATATAGCTCGGTTGATTTCTATGTAAATTTTGACAGTTTCTAAATTTATTTGTGTCATCTTCTTAAAGGGGCATAATAATCTGCCCTATATTGTTCCGATTTTATAGTATTCGATTGCAGGGTTAAAATGGAAGCCTTGAGTCATTTTGAAATGGAGACTTTATATTGACATGTAACATATAGAATATTAAGATTCTATTTGATTTGACCAAAAAGATATATTAAAATTTAAGTTAAAGTTAACAATTAATTTTTATCATATATTTCTTGAGATCTACAACTTTTCAATCACACGTTCCACCAACTTCAATCAAAATCTAGAAAAAAAAAATCTGATTTTCATCAAAACGGAGAGTGATTAAATATATAAATGCCACCTCTGTATATTATAGCATTATGCCTATGGCTATTGTAGCATCATACCTCAACTTATTTCCTATCATGAAAAGTCACTAAACGAATCTTATTTATGAATTTGGAGTATTTGTACGCTATGAATTAAAAATTACATTAAGGAGCTGCTTGACAAAGCTTTTGATAAAAAAAAAATAACAAATTTTGATAAAAAAAAATGATGAAATATATGATTGAAAAGGATAAAAATTATGAATATCATGAAATGTATGATTAAAATTAATGGCCGACTTTGATTCAACGTTTTAGTAAATTTAAATATCCCAACCACCATAAATATAACATTTCATGCGCCAAGATTGTTGGTAAACAAAAGCAATTTCGATTACAAATGAAAAAATATAAAAAGAGACTAAAAAATTAATATTGCTTTGAAAGAAATTGAAGTTAATTTCCCATATGTGTCTTTATAATTAGTCTCCAATTTAACTAATATAATTTCGAATCTATTGATTAACTTTACAATATAACACTATATCAAGTACATATACTTGGAGCGAATCAAATCTCATGAGATACATCTTTTCCATGATAATTGTCTTGTCTCTTAGACAATTTTGACGCAACCATCAGCGGGAACTTGAGGGGAGACTCAAGAGGCAGCCGTCTAAAGCCCAAAATCTAATCTATGGGGACCTAGTACAATCCTTCACACCTATTATTTTTCAGTTTCAATTTTAATGAAAAACAGAATTTTTACGCACATCTTATCAAAATAGTGTCTCAAAGCATCTCATTTTGTGCAGCATGCAGGCAAGTTTCTATTGATAATTTCTTGCAGCCTAAAATTTGAATTAGGGACCTCCTTTTGCTCTTATTGATCTCTCGATGTCATTGCTAATTGAGAAATCTATCTCCCAAGAGTAATAATAAACGAAATGACAAGCGAGGAATTACTATGGATAATCCCATACCTAAAAGGCAATTAAGAATGAAACATAAGACAAAACGCATACATAGATACACACCTTTTCCGTGGTTTATCTCAATATAAAAACTACAAGTAACGGAGAACATATGAAAGCTTTGGAATATTATTTTCGAGGCCACTCTTCAATATTCACTAAGCATTTCCTTTGTGTAGATATTTAAGAAATTTACGATAGAGATCTCACAGCTCTGGGTTTTTTGTCTCTCACACATAGAATGTACAGGAGCAATGTCAATCTATTG
>NC_036257.1:13986418-13992745 GCF_002742605.1 Olea europaea var. sylvestris | reverse complement strand
TCTTCTTCCAAACTAGAGCAAGTCCTCCCCAAAAAATGTCCTACAAATATCTTGCATAAATTAAACTAAAAGCGAAGATCATCGTAGAATAATGCAAAACTAAAAATAGTGAATCAGAATTTTCAGAAGACAAGACACAAAGAAAGAAGATGCTCTCCAGACTCCAGAGTATCCCGACTATCTACCTGCATTTAGCAGTGAATTGATTAGAGAAAGAACTCTCTCATCAGCACCAAACTCACTGGCTATCCTATCTTCTTTTTCACGTAATACTATTGACTTCATTGCTGAGAAGCTTAAGCTAGCTCTCTCTCTGATAGGTGAAGAGCCTCTGGAAGAAGCAAGGAGATCCTTCATGGAGTTGTACACTAATCCAGCACTGAAAAGGTGCCAAAGGAAAACTAAGTACCATAGCCACTTTCAAACATACTTAATGAACATGTAAGAATTTCAATACATTGGCAACCATTTCATGAAATTAGAATAAATAGATTTTGCATATCAATTAATCCAGAAAGCTGGAGAGAGAATGATTCTCTTAAATAATTATTTCATAATATAGGAAGCTTTAACATGTACAAACCAAATGTTTCTCCATATAATAGCACATAAATAAAGATGAGTTGACTAGTTCTAAATACAATCTAACGAAGTAGGGAAGTTGAGACAATAAAACTCAATGATTCTAACCCTGAAAATTGTGTAAGTAAATAATCAGAAAAACTAAACAAAAATCGAGGAAGTTCCAAACATCACAAGATCTTACTCGATAGCCACAGCCAATTGTCTCACAACAGCTGATGATGGAATGATATCAGAGTTTACAGCATTTGTAACCACTGTTTATTCCTTGATACTCCTTTTCAAGTAAATCCCAAGCTTCTTTCGATGTTGCGGTAGCCATAACTCGTGGAAAAATGGCATCATCTAGTGCTTGCTGAATTAAGACTAGAGCTTTAGCATCCTTCTTTTGCTTTTCTTTCAACTCATTACATTGAGCAGCAGTTAGCCTCTCTGCATCTGCAAGATCATCAAAACCATTGTCAACCAAGTCCCATAAATCATAGGACAGAAATAGAATCCTCATCTTGATATGCCAAAACTGGTAGTTAAGTCCAGTAAAGATAGGGATATTCTGAGATGAGTTTGGTGCGCCACTAGTAGACGCCATTTATAAGTGGATGCGTTTGATCACTCACAACTTTAATTCCCTGAACCTGGATCTGATACCAAATTTGATAGTGTAGAAATCTTAGTAAAAAGAATAGAAGAAAATATTGTGAAGAGAATTCTTTATTGACTGAAATTCAACCTCTGTTTAAAGACTCCAAGTGTTTAAATAGGCATTAAACACTTTGCAGTTACAAAAACGTGGCTACTACTCCCTAATATTTCTACCGAACTTATTGGCACATAACAACAAATACTTAGTGGGCATGATCTGTATAGAACAGATTATCCTCAAATCTAGAACATAAAGATTCAACTTACTTCCTAAATAATAGCAACAAAAAATACCAAGTCAAAACGAAACCCTGAATTTGAATTAATTCCCAACCCACCAGAATACTCCCATGTGTGTGGGGCCCATGTTTTGATAAAAAAAATGCCAAAAAAAATCTCCCAACCCCTCACTGTGAGTTGTCTGGATCAATTCCGTGTGCCTCCATCTGTACGTAAAGAAGTGCTTCTAACCATAATGTATGGCATCTACTAATGCCGTCAAATCAAATTCAAGATAAAAAGGCTTACTTATCCCTCGTACTAATTAATATATTTTTATTTAGTAATGGTTTTTGTCCAAAATATTCATTCAGGTGCATAAAAAGACTTTCCAGTCCCTCATATTTTAAATAAGCAAAAAAATAATAAAATCCAACATAAATTACTTAAATTTTGGGCCTTCATTGAAATTAACATATGATTCAACCAAAAAATATAATTATCCTTGTCTAATTAGACAATGTCAAGAAATGATGCTAATATTATTCATAATTGTAGTCTTCCTATCCAAAGAGAATGAAGGAGACAAATGTGTAATCTATTTTGTTTCGTCACATCGACATGTCTCCTCAGCCTTCTATAAAACTCAACTTGTGTGCGGAACGAGTTGGAAAATAAACATAAATACATGTAATTTATTTTTCTTTTGATGTAAAACCCCAACACAATGTTAGTGAGTTTTCGGGCGTCACTGAGAAAGCCTGACGGGGGTTGAAATTCCCAACCATATATATAAAAATACAAACGATAACAAGAGGGAGGAGGCATAAATCCATGGTACAAAGAGCTTTTCCATTTCTCATTTCCTTTAAGACACATAGGAAGACAGAATTCTGAACATTTATTTCAGTTTTCTTATATTGAAAAAAATATATACAATTTCATGTTTAAACAATTGTCCAGTCATTTTCAACTGAACTAGAAGGTTTATCGGCCGGAGAAGCACTGGGTTTTGGGGGCTTCTCTGAAAATATTGATGAGAATGGTTGGCGATCATTGTTCTTCGAATCTTTCGAGGGAGCTTTTGACGAGTGTTTACTTTTGCCGCCAAAGATCAAGCTAAGTCTCTTGAAACGATTCCGTATGTCACCTGCAGTCGTGGTTTCTTCAGATTGAGCTGTCATCTTAATAACTTCATCGGGATTTAGCAACATCGTCTCCACTGAATCATAAACCTAAAATCGAAACTTAAACAATCATAAAAAGGGTAAAGAATTGCGAGTGCTGATATAACCTTAAATTCGTTAATTTCAGTAGTGAACAAAATAATGCCGTACTTTTCAAGAAGTGAATCACAATATCGCATGCCATAACGATTTACTGCAGATATAACTGAATCGCATTATCCCGATTCGTAACAACAGCGCGTGTCCAAGAATACTAACAAAATAAATTATCTCCCACTTGGCTGCATAAATATTACCTGGCATATATCATCGAGTTTCTCAACCCAGGTACCCATTTGACAACTCTGAACGATATAGTTTCTGCACTCGTGGAACAATTTTGACAAACTTGAGTCTGTCGAGAGGTTGGCCTCCGCAATTACTAGTCCTGCACCCAACTGAAATTTCAGAACATCAGACTTCGGCAGCTGATAAAATGGCTTTAGCAGCTGATAAAATGGCTTTAGTATGATTTAGAAACCATTTACAAGCAAAGTGACTATACAAGGTGGAGTGCGTAGTCGCAAGAAATGACACCAGAAGAACCACTACATTACTAAATGCAATAGTAAAACATGGTAGAATGGTTGCAGCTGAAACGAGAGTGCTTGTAATAGGGCTTTATTAGCACCAAGTGACTAAAAGCCAATATCAAGCTCTTCGCTAAAATATGTAAGTTTTTCCCCCCCTTTAAAAGCAGACAATATATTAGTTTCTTCAAAAAGGTATTGGTTACACAACACAAAAGAAAACATGGTGGATAAAAGTACCCTTCCAAAGATGAAGATTCAAGTATTATTAAGACTTCACAAAACAATATACAGTTTGGTTAGCTTTACAAACAGAGCTTGTACACAGTAATATCCCTGGTCAGTGTTTACAATTTTCCCAAGAACTATCCCTTGAATGTTCTGCAGCCCGATACTGAATGGCCTGTGCAGCTATACAATTTGTTTAATTTAATTAAGTTGGAAGCTCAAACTCATATGTTTTAAAGTTAATTGAGGTTTGACCCACGAGGAAATGTAAGCTTATCTATTAGACGGCAGATCCAACACCTACATCCCACCACATATTTGCAGTCTACAATAACATCTATCTAGTTGCTCACTGGTGAATGCTCCTTAATATGATAAATAAGCATTTTAAATCTAGAACAAATTGATTTGATCCTGAAGGATTCACTGTGATAACTCACAGGTCATGTTAAATTGCTCTACTTTTCTCTCATCTCCTGCATTAATTGTACTCATCCATGAAATGATATATCTTATTTATAAAACATAAGCTACATGTGATGCACCAAATAAAAAAAAAATAAAAAAATAAAATAAAAACACTCATCCAGACTAGTGATGCAAACGAGCCATCCAACATATTTGATTAGTTTACTAATCTGCTTTAAGATTATAGGCCTATGAGACCAGTGAATGGAATATAGGATGAGGTACGATAGTTTCTCTCTTCGATACAGATGAAGTAAAATGTAGGACAATTAAGCAACAAAAACTTCAAGTGCAGGACTTACGGCAGCAATAAAGAGCTGTTTCAATAGATGAGAAGGTGAAATGTCCTCCAGAAAGTCCAGAATACCATCCCTACGCACAGTTGTCACGTGATCGTGGTCAATAAGTCTTATTAATCACAATCCAAATACAGATATTGATATTTTCCTGGAGCTTACACAGCCAGATCCTCATCATAAAGGGGAGTTTGTCTAACAGCTGGTACTGGTTTTGCCGTTTCCCATAGTTCGCGCCACAAATTACCTATGCATCAATCAGAAATGAAGCATCAGCAAGGTTGTGATATCTATAGTTATTAGGTACTTTAAATATTCCATCTGCCATATCGACTTGGCAAGAAACTTCATTTCTGATTATAATGTATTTCAGTCACACAAATATGAAACCATCCGGATTCTGTCAAATATTTGAATTCATTCTAAAAACTACTGGACCTCAATTTTGCTTTATCATTTATCATTCATTGCAAAAGATTATGGTTAATCAAATGCCAAAAGAGAGGAAAACAACTATGGAATCCACAAACGCACCCTCAATGTATCTTCAGCTTCAGACATAGTTATATTACAGGGTTAAGAAAATAGTATTTCTTGCTTCCATTTCCAAATGAAAGTACATTCCTAAATAACGGTAAGCATTTGAAATATCAGTATTGAGGTCTAAACATATCCTTATATGGATGTATGGATAACTTCTCTTCAACCGTGATCAGAAGTAGGAAAACCCATGCTATATCTGAAAACAAATTAAATTTCTGTTCATGACCAATCAGATTTTCTTCATTTTTTTAACTGAAAATAGTAAATATTATGGGCCAAAGAATATTCAAACATTTTGACAAATGAAATGTTGATGTGGCAGTCTACTAACCAAATAATGCTGCCACAGCTAGGACAGATCAACAATAAACATGACAAATTAAGAAGATGCAGTATTAAAAAAAATGGAAATTATTTTTAAAAAATAATAAAATAAAATAAAAATAAAAATAAATCTAAACATAAAGCTTAAAAAAATAGAAGTAATGAGTACTTATTTTTTGTACATAACTGCCTCTAGCTAGAAGACATGAAGAATGCCCCTCCCCCAGCCACCATCGTCTTCCCCCTGTAACTGTGGTCCACCTACCACCCATCCCAAACGCCGTCACCCCTATCTTCTTTCTAGCTTCAATTTTTTTCTTCCCCAAACCTTAGTTGAGTGATCTAATCGAAAAAAGATAAAATTTAGTGACCAATTGAATTTTTCCTAATAGTTCAGTGTCAATATATGACAAAGGACTACCAGAATTAAGATAGCACAAAATCTAAGAGAGTAGGGAAGTCGAATCAATCTATATTGCCACATGACACAATCATGTCAATAAATCCTAGACATCCAAGGTTGCATGGTCTTACTAAATACCATCTTTCAGACAGGGTTCTCTTTGCCCTTCATTTCATCAGCAGAGGAAGGCAGTACTTCCAACAACTTCCCGTCATAGCTTGCATTGAAAACGTCTAGCAGCTGAATTTCCCGTTCCATGATGAAGTACTTAATTACAATGTCCTAACTCATGTTAAATATGCGATTTTTCTTATCAACATGGATTAAATGCATAAAATCTGAAAAAAGGGGGCATAAATCCAGAGTCATGGAAGATAACCAAATAGTCCTGCTGTGAAAATGTTTGACCGCCAACTAGTGTCAAGTAAATTTTAAAAAAAATAAATAAATAAATAAAATAAAATTACAAAGTAGACACTAGGATGAATATGATTGAATATCTGAGATTTTATTTTTAAAAATTGGTTAATATCTTCTATAAGAAGACTGATGTCATGTCTTAGATAAATGGCCCTACATTTGATTTTAATTGAGTATTATGAGAAGTAATTTTTGGAAGCAAGGCCCTGTAAAAGAATTACCTTCTTTCTTCATTCGCCTACTAAGTTGACCTTTTACAGACAATAAGTCACCCCCATCAGAAGTTTCGTTCACTTCAGTATTTGTTTCATTTTCCATCCAATCAGGAGGAGAGTGCCATCTTACAAAATCTTCTAATATGCAGCCAGGATTTGCTGCCTGACAAGAATAACAGTGCAAACCGGTATTTAGGTTCTGAAAATTTTGCCACGAGGTGTTCCACAAAA
>NC_036257.1:13951911-13986229 GCF_002742605.1 Olea europaea var. sylvestris | reverse complement strand
TATATAAGTTTCGTGTGTGTATGTGTGTGTGTGTGTGTGTGAAACTTCACCTTAAAGGCCTGCATGTCGGAAAGGAGTTGAGAACATCCTGCACCAACGCTGAGCAAATAAAAACAGGCAACTAGTGTCATAAAATGCCATTGGAGGAAATGAAAAATAATTGAAACGGTTATCTTCAATGTCATTAATAGAACAATAAGCAGATATAGAATGTTGAACCAACAATTACGAACAGAATCATAGTTCACGAAGAAAAACAGGTGGAGAACACGGAGATATCAGAACAAAATTTTCCAACCAAAGATAAATTTGGAGTTGATATCTCACCCTAATTAGAAAAGAAAATAGTGGATCAGCATGCACAACATTCATATACATGATCAAAAGAAACAAAATAACTGATTAACTTAGAAGTCAATCTAATGTTTTCTCTTCTTTTATTTAAGTTGATCTAATATGTTGTTGTATTTTACAATATAAAGTTTCATAAAGATCAGTTTGACAATCCTTATTTTTCAATTGGTTCAGGTTTAAACTGCACAAAGTAAGTGGGTCAGTGAATGAATAAGTTTTAGTATAAACTGGTTTACGGTGTTTGACATATGAATGAATGTGTGAGCTTTTGACACTGAAACCAAGAGGATCAAGAAAACAGTAGATATTAAACCACAGGATAACATCTGGATCAAAATAATTAACGATCACATTTAGAAGACTACTACATCAATTTCATAACATATCAAAATTAAAGGACATCAATTTACTTAGTCATTATATAAGCTCTAAATGCCCTCAATAAACATATAATTATCTGTCTTTTATTTTATCCTTCCTTTTTCAGAGTTCCAAAAGAAATTCAATAGTTCATTGAGGACTAATTGTTGACAAATATTGTGTTCTATATAAAACATAAGATGATAATAAGACATTTTCACTAGAAATTAGAATATCAGTAAATATTGTAAATTCAACGTATTGTGTGCAATAAATTACATCGACTATACAAGGTAAACATGAAACTCCATATCATCAAAGCATCAGTGAATTAAGTTCTTTCTCTCTCTTTTTCTTTTCAATCGACAAGACATGCTATTTTACATTCAACATCAACATCACATATAATTTAGCAATTGAGAACTAGTTGATGAAACATGTTTTAGTAGGCAACAATACGTCTGTATGAGAATTTATAAGTTCTTATTATCTGAACATCATATACCAGGATTCCTTTCAGAACTTGTGGAGTACGCTCTGATTTGAGGGAAACAAATCATTCCAAGGCTTATTTACTTTTACTGACCTGCCAGTTCGTAGTACAAAATCCTCTGTTTCTTTTATAAGATCTTCTGTTAACAAAGGCAACTCCTACATACATAAATACGCATAAACTTAGCATGGGAGAAGAATCTAAAGCCTATAGATAATTTCACAATTTTGCATACTCTATTTATCAACCAAACCTGAGTCACAGGTGTATATATAGGTTCACTAGTTTCCAGCATTGTTAAGTTGTCACATTCTTTATCTGCTCCTAATCGAAGAACAAGTTCGCCAGACTTAGTCATAGCATACATACGAGTAACTATGGGAACTGTGCCTTCAGAACATGAAGACTCAATATTTGAGCTAGATTGACCCACAACAGACTCTAGTGACTCAGAGGCAGCAAACCAGCGTATTTTTCGCGAAATGCAACAGTTGATGACCTGTAACTGTTGATGTAGAAGACACGAATTCAGGTCTGGGATCTCATCAGGTGGAATGCCAGGAATATATTGCCTTTCGGACCAACGTCTTCTCAGCTGCATGGTAAATGATTCAAAAGTACTTCATTAGCTGATAACTTACTGAAGAGAAAAAGCACGAACATATTATATTAAAATATTGCTCAATGAAGGCTGGTGGGTACATTAAGATCAGTAAATCAGCCATTATGCCTTTTTGAGTAGTTAGAGAAATAATTTCTTTTAGTTTTTAGCCAGTTAACAACTTGTCCTCTAGGCAAAATTCTCTTGTTCTATCTAAAAGTATACAGATGTTCTATGCATCAGAAGAAATGAAGGTCATACAGATTGCATCACCTAATGTGTAAAAAATAAAAATAAAAAACAACTCTGAAGGGTAGTTTCTAACCTATAACGTCAACACTGCACCTTTTTATTTGTAAAGTAGGCTTTTGGATGCTGATGCAAATAAAACTATCTTATTGTCACAGGTAAATGTTGACCGACCATGATTTAGAATCCAGTCACCTTTTTTCCCCAATCTTCTACCTGTGTCCAGGTCTTTGGATTTGTATTGGAAATGGATCATAGATCCTCTATAAGTAAGAATGCTAGGACAATGGAGTAGGCAAGTAACCTTTGACCTGTACACTGAAAATGGCTGCTCTGTCTCAAACCTAGTTAGCCCACACACTCTCCTTCCAGCCAGTCAATGGACCCTCGTTATGTATAATCTCTCACGCATTCTAATCCTCGTGTTTTATTTATTGGTCTGTCATAATTCCTAAAAGAGGAAATAAGCCTCTTCAAAAAAATTCTCATACCTGATACACATATTTCCTAATCTTAAAAGAAGCATAACTTTAAGAATAATTTAGTAGGAAAGATTCTGCCCTTGGCGACTTCAGTTTTCAGCGTACAATGACACACGACAAGCTTTGAAAACTTTAGTAGCAAAGACAGCAAAACAGAAATTTGGTTTGCACAATGATGTATTATCTCAATTGGTTAGACAGTCTGATCAAGTATTCATACATGCAAGCAAGGGAAACCAAGTCAAGGAGTAAAAAATGTAGCAACATATTTGACACATGGACAAATGTAGTTTTCCTTCCTCTGCAGATGCAATTCTGCACATGGATCTCAAAATTTTAAATTCCTTGGAATCCACTTACTTCGGCAACAACTCTGCACCAAAATGACGCCATTTTCTGCAGGGTCTTTAGACAACCAACAGCTTCAGCGAGCTTAACGACAAAACCTTCAATAGGAGCACCATGAATATCCTTAATTAATGATGCTGTATTCGTATCTTCTTCCAAACTAGAGCAAGTCCTCCCCAAAAAATGTCCTACAAATATCTTGCATAAATTAAACTAAAAGCGAAGATCATCATAGAATAATGCAAAACTAAAAATAGTGAATCAGAATTTTCAGAAGACAAGACACAAAGAAAGAAGATGCTCTCCAGACTCCAGAGTATCCCGGCTATCTACCTGCATTTAGCAGTGAATTGATTAGAGAAAGAACTCTCTCATCAGCACCAAACTCACTGGCTATCCTATCTTCTTTTTCACGTAATACTATTGACTTCATTGCTGAGAAGCTTAAGCTAGCTCTCTCTCTGATAGGTGAAGAGCCTCTGGAAGAAGCAAGGAGATCCTTCATGGAGTTGTACACTAATCCAGCACTGAAAAGGTGCCAAAGGAAAACTAAGTACCATAGCCACTTTCAAACATACTTAATGAACATGTAAGAATTTCAATACATTGGCAACCATTTCATGAAATTAGAATAAATAGATTTTGCATATCAATTAATCCAGAAAGCTGGAGAGAGAATGATTCTCTTAAATAATTATTTCATAATATAGGAAGCTTTAACATGTACAAACCAAATGTTTCTCCATATAATAGCACATAAATAAAGATGAGTTGACTAGTTCTAAATACAATCTGACGAAGTAGGGAAGTTGAGACAATAAAACTCAATGATTCTAACCCTGAAAATTGTGTAAGTAAATAATCAGAAAAACTAAACAAAAATCGAGGAAGTTCCAAACATCACAAGATCTTACTCGATAGCCACAGCCAATTGTCTCACAACAGCTGATGATGGAATGATATCAGAGTTTACAGCATTTGAACCTTCTAATGCAACTCCCACTTTTGAATCCTGTAAGATATCAAACAATTGCAATAAACTACGTTGAAGAAACTGTTATTTCAGTTGAATAATAAAAATTATAAATACTTTCCAGTTTATTCAAAATTATGACTATTCAAACAAATAGATACAGTTGAAAAAGTCATTGTTAACTGAATAATTTCCAATGCTGTTATAAAAAATAGAAAATAAAAAATAAATCATAGCCAACAATGCCATGAAAATTATATTCACATTTCAACCAGTAAAAATTTATGTTAATATTATTCGCTTCTTAAGTGTTTCTGTGTATTGAATGAATAGGAAATCCCACATTCCAAGTAAATGCTTCCTATTATCCACATGCCGTGGCATAGTCTGTTTTCAGAATCTAAATAAAACAAGTTTTGAGAATTAGCAACATTATAAATTTTTGCAATTTCCATTAATGGAATGGCAGAATGAGTAACAAAAATTACATTCGACTTCCCCCCATGCATTGTGGATGAGTGAAGATGGCAATCAAACATTTACCTATGTGATAGTAAAGTATATGGAAACAAATACCTCAGATTCAGAGATTTCTCTCTCCCTCATGAAGTATAAATTTTCATCAAAAATTGCATATGCCATTGTGGAATTTTCTGTCTTCTCAGTATCCTCAGCTCCCTTTTTCCCTATTCTTATATTCCTTAATCTCTCGTGCCAGTCCTGTTTTGTTTTTATTGGCGCTGGCCTGCTCCTCTGATTCGTCAGTTCCTGACAACTCTGCACCATCAAATTACATTATGTACTCAAAGCAATGCATTAACATGATGCAGAAAAAGTCTAACACTACTCCGTTGAAGCAATTGAAAAAGAGTAATGTTATTTGTAAGCCCTACATATGGACTGCTGCAGGGTCTCCAAGAACGTTAGGATGCATTTTAATTCATTGGAGAATGTGACAATGACTCCACTTCCATGTGCATTCAAATTACATTATTCATTGAAAAATGACATGAATTGCCAATAGCTATACTTTTAAACTTGTGTCATGCAAATAAGACTCCATGTAGCTTACACCAAAAACAAAAGGAAACAACAACAACAACAGGAGGACGCAAGCAAACCAAATTGAAATATGTATTATAATTTTTCTACTGTCAAATATCAATAATTTAGAACAACGACCCTAAAATTTGACAAAACTGGCATAATTGCAAGTCGACATCAAAGTCAAACTTTAAATCCGCTTCCATGAATACAACTGGAGATCAAAGTCAAACTCTAAATCCACTTTCATCTCTCAATTTTCTGATCAACCCAAACACGAAACTAGCCGCATACAAAAAACTATCAAAATCCACACAGCTCGTTCTACATTTACCATAATCAAACAACGTGATCCAATTCAAATTCAAAGGAATTTAATCACCTTAGATTCATCCCCGTCCTTCGTATACTCCGGCCTCGATTCAATCGGCGATTGTTTATCTATATCCTCTACAATTCCAACCAATTTCCAAAATCAAATTAAAAAAAAAAAACAACGTGGATGAATTTTTGTAATGAATTCTTAAAATAGTAAATGAAATTATAGTGAGTGTGCCTCGATGGGTAATAAAATCAGATTTTTTAATGTCCGTGAAGACTTTCTCCGCTTTAGCCGCAGCTGAATGGAAGGCTGTCCTTGCTTTGGATACAAAAGATGTCTCCATTTCCTGCTCCGGCGGGTGCGTACGTTAAGCATCCGGACACGAAATCAAATTAGCTATGTTTAAAGAAGTACCGGCTGAAGTACACCACGGGTAGAGTCGCGTTTCTAAAGTCATCACACGCGTTTTGGGGTTTAACTAACGCGTTTAATATATTTAGACACGATTTGTCTACCATTATTCGATGAAAATGAGTTTTAAAATAATAAATTATTGGAGAAGGTTTGATTAAAAATAAAAAAAGATTTAATTTTACGTTCAAAATATTTTATTAAAAAAAAAGTTTGAAATAATGGTAGACAAACATAGGTTTAGTAGGACAGGATTTATTTAGAAATATGCACCTAATGTGTAAAAGAAATAAAATATGGGTTGCCTACCTAAACAAAAGAAATTAGAATACGAGACTAGTAAATAGCAAGTCGACTATCACATCATCGAATTCAAGCTTATTTTGCTCAAGTTCATTCACAAGTACTGATAAACTTGTATTACTCCCGTTTCAGATTATTGGGGCATTTTGTCATTGTCGTCTGGTAGCAAACATTCGTGCTAGATTTTTACCCAACAATGGGATTGCACAAGAAATAGGGTTGGGCATGGTCGGGTTGAAACCCAACTCATTCACTAAACCAACCCTTCGGGTCAATTTGATCGATTTCAAGACATTTTTCCTATTTAAAGTCCAATTTTCAAAAAATAAAATAAAAAAAATTGGACCATGTATCGAGCCAACTGGCAGAACACGATCCAAATCGACTCGATCCAAATCGATTCAATGGTTTAGGTGAACTTCATGATTAACTTGCACAATCCCATATACAAGTATTGATAAACTTTTACCTTTTTCAACATATAGATGCATTTTGTCTTCGATGTTTGGCAAGAAACGTTCGCTTTTGGCATCAAAATTTGTTAATTTAAAAACGTCTGATTAATTTCGATAATTGTCAATGCCCTACTTTTTTTTCAATATACTAATTGATTTATTTCTTAAACAACTTATTTAAATATTAATGGAATCTCACATCTATTATATGCTTTCAAGACCTCATCCATTCTTTGCAGTGGACTGAAGATACACAATTCTCATATGTTGATATTATATATGTAATATTAAATAAAATAAAATACTAAAATTAACATGATTGATTTCAACTTCTTTTTCATTTTTTTAATACCGAAAAATATATTTTACCTAACAAAAAAAGTGTACAAATATCGAAAATATAGATTGAATTACATTTCGAACATCAATGAATTTATACTTTGTGTTTAGTGTACATATTGTTGTATGCATTTTATATAGCAATCAATTGCTGGACAGTAATGGGTGTTACATGTGAACCACTAAAAATAATATCAATGAAAGTGCGAGCAGTTGTTTGTGTTGGATGATATATGTCCCAAAAAATATGATTACTTCTATTGGAACAATAATCAGAAACAGGCGTGCAAGGAAGCGCGGCTCTCAATCTCCCTAATCCACAACAAGCAACCTTAGTCTCATTGAAACCTGGAAAACCGAACTCATTTCTTAGATTAGATAAACATAATCTAAAAACGTCACAATAAGAAATTCATGAACAGTCTTCTAATGTTCTCGAAATCATTATTTGATTATGAGTTTAATACAACACATACCGTAAGTTGCGGGATTGTCGATAAAGTTTGTAAAGATACTATACGCATCAAGATAGGAGTAGTGCAAGTCCTTATGCTCCGATTTCAATTCTTGCAACATTGTTTGGAGTCCTATGTTGTACTTTTTGGACAAGGAATTCACCTCTTCATTGCATTCATTACTTGTACTTTGAAATCTTTGCTTTGGGGCGCAGCCAATTGGTGCTGTCCCAACAGCCAAAAATTTACGTGCCCCTAGACCATATAATCTCTGAATCCATAAAATTACTTTTAAGTTGTGAAAATTGAACTCTTAAATAATCGTGTACTGAATAACGAAATTTATGTTACCTTGAGCACCTCTTTGAGTGACGAAACCATGTGATTAACAAATTGTTGAGGAGAATTTCCAGATTTCGAAAAGTTAATTAGATCGTTGCTCCCGATTACGACTGGAAATAGTGATTTTGATAAGTGTTCTTGGGCATTGGCTGTTCCCAGTTTTTTCACAAGCCTTTGATGAACTAGAGAGAAATACCCTAGTTGGACTGGCAATGGAATTGTTTGCTTCTGAAATAAAGAAATAAATCGAGTTAGATTTCGCGTTTACGGCGATGTCTTAGTTGGGAGAGCGTTTGACTGGAGTCTGGAGATATGAAAGTCGCGTGTTCGATTCACTTACAAGAACGTCCTCATTTGTGGTGTTGAAGATTCCGGCTCCTCCCGAGGCGAAGCTTACACCTTTCATGAAAACATCGTTAGGTTGCGAAAGATATGGCGGGGCTGTCGATAGACCCAACTTCTCAGCTGTCAAACAAGACGATAATAAGAGGGAAAAAAAAAGGAGTTAAAATCTTGTTTATAGTTCTATATCTCCATCTAATTCGGTCGAGTACTAGTTAATGTGGCTTTAATGCATGAAAAGTCACCTAAGAAATCTGCAGAATTCTTGCCATTAGAAAACCTTCCCGTGGCTATTCCGCCGGGATAGTCGACCCCGTTGTGAGGGAAATCTGCTTGAAGAGCGGAGAGCGCTAAGTATTTGTTGTTGCCAACGTCGACTAGGGAGTCGCCAAACACGTACATTGCCGGCACGCTCTGCGCTTTCGAATAAGAATTAGCGAAATAAAGGACGAGGAAAAAGAGAAAAAAGCAAGAAAAATTGGCCATGATAGAGATTATGATTAATTTTCCCTCTTTATCTCAGAAAGTTGATGGAATAATCGAATTTGTTTGGCTTTTAAAGGGATTGTGAGAAGTTAAATAATCAATTATTTTCGCATAAGCAGATTTAACCTTGATTGAATTCAGTTTTAGCTTCTTCAGATTTCTATACTATTTCTTGTATTTAGCCATGTTTGAAGGTGACGTTCACACATGGAATCAATCTTGTATTCAAACTTCAAAGTGAATGAGTTATAGATATTATATACTTTATAATAAAGGGATAAAACGCACCAACTAAGACAAATAATAGATAAGTTCCGTTTTTAATAAATTTAAATTCGAAATTACATGTATTATTCACTATTACAACATTCAAAGTAATGGTCATATTAATTTTAGTTCGTTTGACACGTTCTGTCTCGCCAATTAAATTTTGACACATCATTGTAAATTCGAGATTGAGGCAACAAATTTGGACTCATTGAAATTTTATTTTGGGTTACATTGTCGAGTGAAGTGATTGGACGAGTACCTAATGTTATTTTGTTAGCACATGAAATATTGACTCATTTTTTAGTCTTATGCTATTCCAAGTTTTTTGGGTTTTTTACACATTATTTGTATACAAGTCAAAGGAAAGTACAGACTACAATGAATTTATAAAAAAAAAAAAAAGGTTGAACCCCAATCCTAAGGGCCCCCACCGACCCTGCCCTGGGCCATCGTGGAGGAGGTAAATCGCAGGATGTGCTTCCCAGGAGCCAGAGTGGAGAGCACATGGATAGGCCAAGGCTGTTAACCCATATGGTAACTCCCGCTTGCAACAAAGCCAATTCCACATTGCGGGGAATCGAACTCTGCACACTGCCGCGCTGAACCCTATCCGCTCTCCGCTTTGCCGTTGGGAGATATGCCCTGGGGGCGACTACAATGAATTTATAATTATATGTCATGTCTTGACTAAGTTATATAAAATTTGAACCAACCTTGAGGCACAGGGTAGAAACCCCTACCGAGCACTCACATTATGCGAGGTGGACGGGTTTTTGACCAATTTTTTATACAAGTGATTTTTTACACAAGCGGGTCCTACATGGGACCCACCTACTGTGAGATGTTGGTGAACCCCTACCCGATAAAACAGCAAAACTCATAAAATTTCTTCCAACATCATGCTCTCGTATAGACTTCCTTATATTCTTAATCTCGCGCGAGTCTTCCTCGTGCTCATGCTAGCAAATAGCAATCAAGTGTCAGCTCTCATTCTAACATTATTCTAAATAATATAATCGATTTAGGGTAATGGGTTCCAGAGAGGTCTTCTCCTTGCGTACACTGGGTTCTTCCTCCAAGGAGTGGCTCCATAAATTTGTATCATTAAAAAGCACCCTTTTAACTTACATAGATTCTTGTCTATCCAAATATGGAATTAAAATGAGACAAGATAAGCATCAGATAGATGGTAACAATGAATTCTAAAGAAGTGTAAATCTTTTACATCTAGTCTCATCAAAGTTCATACTTGAAAGAAATATAACAATAATTCTACTAACCAACAAGAAAATATAATGAAATCTCAAAGTAGCACGATATAACTCATTGAGCACAAGTAGAAGCAGAAGGAAGGATTGAAAGTACTAAAAACCGATGTGAATTGAGGTTTAAGAAATATCTACACCCGATCATCTTGCTTTAGATGCTGCTTGATGATCAATTTGAAGCCATCTTCTGTGCTTCCCTTATGAGCCAGAATTTGCAGGTTACAACAAAGTACCAAAACATCAAATGGCTTCAAATTTTCAAGAACATTTGGAGCTCGATCATAATCCTAAAAGGACAAAATATTATTCCGTTCAGTTATGAATTCATTGCATAAACAAGATGCCCCATCCAGGAAAAAAGTTAACCTCACCCCTTTCGGTGAGTATCAGGTTACAATTTTATACAGGAAATATATTTCAAAAGAGGTATGAACGATATACAGAGGTGGTTTAATTTGATGCTTCTTCTGAAATAAATTGCCAAGGATCCGCTCACCTTTTCAGTTACAATGACAACTGGTTTAGTAGCAAACTTGGATTCAAGTTCTTCAAGTCTTGCACTTATCATGTCAAGGTCCTACGTTTAAGGAAACATGAAAGTTATTTGAAACTACCAAATGAATGGAACATCAATGAACATTGAAGAAAGTGGAAGATATGGAACAAAAGCAATTAAATTGTGGTTTTAAGGAACATCAACTCAGTCATAATATCCTCGTAGCACAGAAATGATGATAGAGACAAAGCTTATATCAGAAGACAAAGATACCTCGAGTTGAAATAAATGGTGGTCACTGAAGTCTAGCCGATCTACAATTGTTGGTCCCATCTACAAAGAGTTAATCACCATTAGAATCGTAAAGTACTTTGGTACTTCAAATACACAACAAATTTTTGTGTCAAATTTTTATCTCAAGATAGTCAAGTATCTGCACAAATACACTTGAGTCCGTTTGATTGTAAAGATGGAATTTGGGTGGAAAGAAAACGAATTCCAGTGAATTGAATTGTCTAGAAATTGTTTTCCTGAAAATTGTAAATTATTGTATTTGACTAGTATAATTTTCCACTTAAAAAATGTTTAAATAAAAGTGTTTTTTTGTGTTTGTTTGGTTTTGTTTTATATGAAAATTGTTAACCCTGTTCACGGTGGGCAAAAATTATGTTACCCACCTACCCACATCGGCAGGTCAAACAAATATTTTTTTTTTTTTTTTTTTTTTCCCAAAAAAAAAAAAAAAAAAAAAAAAAAAACTATCTTTTGGTGTTCGTTTGACTTTGTTTTACATGAAAATTGCAAATCAAATGGAAATATTTTTTTACAATAATTCTTAAAATTTGTTTCCATTGCCAACAAAAAATAAAATAAACGAAAAAAAAATCTTCGAAAATGAATTCTCACCATTCCAAAACATGGAAAATCTTTATGTGGCATAAAAATGTGGAAAATGAATTCCAAGGAAATTTTTGTCAATCAAACACCCAAAATATGGAAAGTTGGAATTCAAATTCCATTTTCCATGGAATTTCCTTGCTATCAAACACACCCTTAATTAAAATAAGAAAACCGAGAAAGATTACCTCCTCTATCCTCTGAATGAAGGAGTCAGCAAATCCGATGCCAGAAACACATAATACAATCTTATTGTCTACAACATTCAGTGGAATTCTACTAGACATGTTTCCAACTCTCAAAAAGTGTGACGGAGCCATTTTAGTGAAGAATACAGGGAGAACCTTTTGAACTTCTCGAATTGTTGATTCAAGGGCTTCAATATCATGTTTTGCAACCTGTAAGGCTCCTTTATATTATAATCCATGGTATATCTGAATTTTACTACTTGTTGTGCAAACAAAAATATAATATTTGCATATACCATGAGGATAAGGGAAATTGAATGAATAAAAGACAGAACTAGATGGGTAAATGTTTTCATACCAAGTCTGCATGATGGATGACAATGATATCTGCTCGGTTGAGTGCAGTCAAAGGTTCCCTTAGAGGTCCAAGTGGAAGTAATTGACCATTTCCCCACGGCATCATTGCATTCACCATTACAATCTCTAGGTCACGCCATAAACTCAGATGCTGTCTTCCAAATAAGAACAGTTCACAAACATGAGCGAGTCAAATCCAACCTTATGTTAGATATTTAAAATTTTATGAATGATCTACCTGAGAAGTCCAACTTCAAAAATATGCAGAGACAATCAAGAAAGGTGATCGATACAATATATTAGTGAAAACTTGAAAATAACAGAAATTACAAAGCATCAGTGTTGAACAGGCTCTCATATGCAAAATTGCAGAAAACCAAGGAAGTTCTAGTCTCCTCCTCCTCAAACTCCCATTCACCCCGAATGAGAGAGAGTTGAAGGAATAATAGTTAAGGATTTAATAATTTCGAAAGAAAAATCCAAGTGCATGGTTAGTGTTAAGTATGATGAACAAGATTTTAGCTTCGTTTCTTCCTTATTGTTGTCCATACTCTCTAATCCACCCCACTAAACATGCCATAAGCCATATATTGGAGATGTTGGACATGAATGCTAGCATCAATCTTCTGAAACTAAATGGAACCAATACCTGCATTCCATCATCTAGGATTGCAGCACCAATATGTCCTGAGTTAGAATGATTGTTCACTTTTTCATGGGACAGAAGCCTCTCATAGTATGTACTATTGTGAAGATTCATGTAACCATATTGTTTAAGAAAGCTATAGGCGGTGGCAGCTCGATTTGCACCCACGCCAATCTTAGCAGATGTCCCACACAGATGCCTCTGAAGCATTTTAGCTTCATCCGCACCACCATAACCCTGAAAAAGAGAAAATCTTTCCCACTTTCCTATTTTAAGAAAATTGCAAATGAATACGGAAAAGTCCATCATTACATAGGCATAAGGATTCTTTACAAATTGCACTTAGATGTCTTCAATGTCTTAGAAACTCGAGGAACAGTGAAGAATCAAGTAGGAGGATAAAGGTTCCGTCTATCTAAACTTGACATTGATAAAATACTCTATAACGCCAATTATACATAGCTAAAAGCAATTTAAAAGGTTATCACCTCGTGCAACCCTGCAAACTGCCAAAAAAATGGAAAGAAAGAAGAAAGGAGGGAGAGAGAGACCCTTGTAAGAATAAGAGGAGGTATTCCAGTATCGGCTAACAAGCGCGCAACAAACTCCACCATTGGAGTCTTTCCATTGCCTCCCCATGTCAAATTCCCAACACTAATCACTGGCACTGGCAACCTTACCATTCAGTAATACAAAAAACATAGTATCAACAGCATTTATATATTAAAAATCATCATTATAATAATAAATGTAATCCCACAAATAAATCAAGAAACTGGAAATGAAAAAGTTGAAAACTTTCAGGGTTTTCGGTATCCAAAAGGGCAACAGACTCCAGTAAGCCTAATGGGAAATAAGCAGTAAAAAAAGTCTAATACGGATGCTTTCTTCAACATTTTATTATAGTACATCCAGAAAAATTGTGGAAATTCAAGAATTTACCGATACACGGTGAGGAGGTTGAGGCGGAATAGGCGGTGGCGGAGGGAAATAGCGAACCTGTAGAGATTGGAAGCCAAGGAGAGAAGTGGGATCAGAGAGAGTTGCAGCGGAGACAAACTGGAGAATCTTTGAGAGAGAGGCGTATATGCTACTTGGTTCACTGCTCTTCTCAGTTTTTCCATTCAAGAATCGAATGAGCAGAGGGGAAAAGCAAGGAAATCATTGGAACGAGTTAATTAGTTCCTGCAAGAGTTTCGCTTATGGGAACTAGAGCCTTTGTAATCGGGCAAATACATGAAATTGATCCAAATAAAATAAAAGATGCCATTTTTCAAATTAACTATTGACTTTTTTAAACAATTGTAACTATCTAAAATATCCTTAAATAAATATTAAAAATAACCTATTTCATAATAAAAATCTTTTATTTAAGTCTTTAAAAAATTAACAAGTAATTTTTCTAAAAATTTGAAAGAATTATTAATTTTTATGAATAATTATAAAATGAAAAAATCCAAATATAAGAGAGGATCATATAATATAAAAAAGATTGTTAAAAATAAAAAAGAAATTAAGTTTGAACAAGAAATTAATAAGATAGGATATCAAGAATAATTATATGCATCACAAGAAATATTAAAATGTTTCAAAGAAAACTTATTAGAAAATTTTACGAAATGAATTGTAAGATCAATAATCATAAAAGATATACAAGATATCATAAACAAATTAGAAAAAATAAAGAAAAATATCTCAAAATATATACCTTTTAGAACAGAATAGGTATGATAACAGACATTGATATTATAAATTCTCAAACATTACTAGATTTTGAAGAATTACTTAAAAACTTATGAAAAGACCAATAAAAAATAGATTACCACAAGCATACAAAAAATTAGTTTTTAACCTTACCTTATGATTTTATATACGCTTAATAACAAATAAATTAACTAAAACAAAGATAAAAGAATTTTTAGAATATTAGATTCTTAGATTTTTGTTCGCTCATAGTAGCACCCATCTTGTTTGTATCAGAACCATATAGATCATGAAAAATCATAAAAATAAATAATTATTATCAATGTATTGAAGAAAAAGGATGTTATATATTTTTCAACCCTATCCCTAATAAATTAAAAATAATAACATTATATGTAATTAGGAATTTACCTAGAGAAATAAATGAACAAATATTACATAAATTAATTGTAGGATTTATCAAAGATAGACGAACATATGAAATAATTATCGAAATATTTGAAAATGAATTATACTTTAGAGAAATATTTGAATCATTATAAAAATATAATAGAAGAAACTAAAAATATTTTAGAAAAAAAGTTAAGAAGAATAAGATTAATAAATAATAAAATTTTAGATGAATTATTAATACCTGGAGATATAACTAAAACTCAAGAAAAACAAATATTAAAATTAAAACAAGAAACGTATAAAGAAAAAGCAATGTATTATGAAAAATTAAAAGAACTAACAAATATTGAAGTTATAAAACAAAAGTATAATAAATTGATAAGAGATTGTAAAAATGCTGAGTATATAGCATTTTATTACTGTTAATCAAAAAATTGATAAAAGAAAATGTCAATTAGTGAACATATGGAAGAATTAAACATTTAATAAGAACATTAATAAATGATGTACAAGAAATAAAGAATGAAATAAAAGAAGCAAGAAATGATATAAATATATTGAAACTTGAAGTCAGAAAATTAAACGAAAATGAAGAAAAGAATAATATAATAGATAAAAATTTATAGAAAAGGAAATAACTAGAATAGGGAAAAAACATATTGAAAGAAAAAATATAATAATAGAAACAGGAAGCATGGATGGCGAATTTAGAAAAAAATATATTACCTAAAATATTAGAAAAAGAGGAATCTAGAGAAAAAATGATAGGTAAACAAAAAATTGAAGAAAACCAAGACAAAGAGAATGAATGAAGAATTAGATCTATTTATAGATAATTTTGATCATTTAAGTTTAGAAAGTATAGATGATGAATACCAAATCTTAATGAATACTGGAAGAGGATATAATCCCGTAGGAATCTCTAAACAATAATCAATAGATCCAGATGAAAGTTATGCTCCTATGTATAATAAATCATATAGACAATTTTATGATAAAATTAGAGAAAAACAAATGCCTAAAGGAAATAAATATAGTAATAGATTTGAATTAAATAATAATTATTTTAAACCTGTTAACTATGAAGGAACAAAATTCGACTTAGATTGCAAAATAGACACTAAGAAAGCCTTAATAACTTGGGCAGATTTAATGATATTATTCTTTTTATATAATAAAGATGATACATGGGAAAATACTGAAAGAAAAATAGATTTTTTAATTGCATCTTTTGAAGGAAATGTCAGAAATTGGTGGAAAGGAATTAGTAGTGATACAAAATCATTAATAAAAAGAAATGTACAAACAAAAATAATGAAGTCAGATAAACTAGGAATAGAAAGATTAGTAGAATATATTGCAGATGAATTCTTAGGAGAAAATTGGTTAAGAAATTATGAAGAAGAAGCAATACGAGAAAAAAATAATGCAAGAGTTAAGTTAATTAATTTAACAATTTGCGATATGTGTAAAATAAAAGAATATACTTGTGAATTCAAGGATTACTATTATACTCAATTTTATAGTAATGAGAATCAAGAAGTATATCAAAATATGTATTACAATAAATTATCAGGTTTATGGGCAATATATTTTAAAATAGAATTTGAAAAATATATTAAAGAAAATATAAGAATACCTAGAACATCATGATCAAGAATAAAATTCTTGTTTGAAAGACTTTCATATATATGTCAACAAAACAATTATTGAAAAAATTAGGAAAATTAACTAGAATATGTTGTGAAAATATGGAAAAACCTACAAGATGGGAATGTAATTCTGAAAAATAAAATAAAATAAAGTATAAAAAAGGAAAGTTTAAAAAATACAGAAACTTTAAGAAAAAATACATAAAACCTGGAAGGAGATATTATAAAAGGAAAAATAATATACAAAAAAATAAACATTATAAGAAAGATAAAAAAGCAATATAAGTATTGGAATTGTGGAGAAATAGGTCATAAAAGTCCTGATTGCACAAAGAAAAAAGTGAAAATATTACAAAATGATTATTTTGAAATAGAAAGTGAATTAAGTGAAATATCTGATATTAAACATTACAATAATCAAAAAATATTTATAAGTGAAGCAGATTCAAAAGATTATGGATCAGAATCTGAATAGAGAAATTGAAGAAATAGAAAATAATAATATAGAAATTCAAGAATATGAGGGAATAGAAGGTTATGAATTAAAAGTAACTTTTGATAATAATAAATTTAAGAAAATACAGAAGTTATCCCTAGATTTGAAAATAGGAAAATGGAAAATTCTAGATAGAATATGGAGAAGTGAAAGAATAGCAATAAATGAATACTATAAGATTGAAAAAACTATAGATGTTAGGACTACTCAAGGAACACATAAAATAAATTTTTTAACAAAAAGTACAGTATCAGAATTATTATAAAAAATAAGTAAAAAATATAGTGAAAAGTTCCATTATGTTTATTTAGCAGGAATACAAATAATGTTTAAATCCTTATTTAGGGAAGGAATAGATTCACCATTAACTGTAAGTTTACATGATGGAAAAATTATAAATCTGGAAGATGGTCATTTAGGAACTATAGAAGGAAACTTAATATATCAAAAGTTAATATTTACTTGCTACCCAAAATATTGTGTCTCATTGAAGGATAAAAACTTTAATAAAGTCTTTTGATTACATTTCAAATTACATATAATGGAACCAAGAGACCAAATTATGACTATGGAATATAGGGCATTATATACATTTACTAATTCTGATTATGAGAATATTTATTCCAATAAATCATACATAGAAATTCATAAGGAATGTAAGGATATTAGTAAAATAGTGGAACCAAACAAACAAATAAATCTTATTCTAGAAGAATATGAATTTAATATAATTAAAAATAAGCCTGAAATAACAGAGTTAAGAGAAAAAGAAGAAGAAGATTATGAAATAATATTTCACAATGGAAGGTTGATAAAGAAATCAAAAAGTCTTAGACTACCTAATAAAAAGGAATATTTAGGATAAATTAGTGGTATAAAAGAAATAAAATCTCATGGAAATATTGGAAATATGAAAATAGAAGGAAAATATTTCAACGGTAGAAGATATATAAAAGGACCAAATATATTAATAGATACAGGAGCTGATGAATGTCATATGGCTGCAAATAAAAATGAGGGATTAATGACTTACAAGATAAAACCATATGAATACAAGAATTTTGATGGACAACTATATATTATAGAATTAAAGGTAAAGGTACCAATAAAATAGGAGGGATTGATCTTTTAGTACTATGTTATTTGGATGAAAGTATCGATATTGAACCTCATATATTATTAGGAATGAGTTTCTTAAATGAATTAGAAAATTATAGTATAAAAAGATAAGGGTTATATATAACTCATAAAGGACACACTACATTATGTAAAATAGGAAGTGGATGAATAATCAAATAAGTTTTTCATTAGCAGTATATATACGAGTTACTGTAGTTGAAACAAATATAACAACTTGTGGCTTAATTGATACAGGAAGTGATATAACAATTTTTAAAAATTTCTTAATAAAATCATGGAATAAAAATAGTAAAATAAAAATAACAGGAGTGACTGGAGAAAGCACTAAAATAATTGACAGTGCTGAAAAAGTTAATAAAATACTTGGCAGTAAGTAGGTTATAATAAATAAAGTATACAATTATAATAAACGAGAATGTGATATATTATTAGGAAATGACTTTATTCAACAATTTCAATATTATAAACAAAATAATTACATGATAATGTTACAAACACCTTGTGCACATCTATTAAAAATACCAAGAGAATTTAGACCCTACAGAGTTCAGCCAACTCAGCGTGGTGATAAATGAGAAAAACGACTAATAGTACAAGATGAATTAAAAAATAAAAAATTATCATATAAAAAGATCCTAAAAACTGAAATAGAAATAAGTATGGAAAAAATCATAGAACAATTAGAGAAAATTTATGGAGAAAATTCATTATTATTTTGGAAATCATATCATCCTAGAGCTAAAATAGAATTAACAGAAAATGTTATAATAAGAGTTAGACTAATGATGTATACCTTACAGGATATGCAAGAATTTAAAATTCAAATAAAAGAACTATTAGAACAAAAGTTAATTAGACTCAGTAATGGACCTTATAGTAGTCCAGTTTTTATGGTTATGAAACATTCTGAGCAGATTAGAGAAAAAACTAGAATGGTAATAAACTATAAGGAATTAAATAAATATACTAAATTTGATGGTTATTTTTTACCAAATAAAGAAGTCCTAATAAACCTTGCAAAATGAAAACAATATTATTCCAATTTGATTGTAAATCAGGATTTTGGCAAATAAAAATGGAAGAAGACAATATACAATATATAGCTTTTAGCACACCTCAAGGAAAATATGGATGATTAGTTATGTCATTTGATTTAAAAAATGCATCTCAAATAATTCAAAGGAAAATGGATAATATATTTAAAAAGTTTAGTGATTTTCTTATTGTTTATATAGATGATATACTAATATGCTCTAATAATAAAAAAAAAAATAGGAATCATTTATTATAATTCATAAATGAATGCAAAAAGGAAGGAATTGTACTTTCTAAAAAGAAATCTATAATTGAGAAACAAGAAATAGATTTTTTGGAATTATCAATAGATAGAAAATGAATAAAATTACAGAATCATATATCTAAAAAGATAGAAAGCTTTTCAAATGAATTAAAATCCAAAAAACAAATACAAAATTTTTTAGGATGTTTAAACTATGCTGAAAGATTTATTGAAAATCTCGCAAAAAAGAGACATAAGATACAAATTTTACTTAGGAAAACAAATACTAAAGGTTGGAATAAAGAACATACTGAAATTGTTAAATCATTAAAAGAAGAATGTAAAAATCTACCAAAATTAAGGTTACCAGATGAAAAAGATAATCTAATTTTAATACCAATGTCTCAAATAAATATTGGGCAGCTATATTAAAAACAGATTTAAATGAAATATGCAGATATTCAAGTGGAACTTTTAATCAAGCAGAAATAAATTATCCTACTCATGAAAAAGATTTTTTAACAATTATTAGAGGAATAAAAAAGTTTTCATTATTCCTTTTATCTAAAAAAATTATTGTTGAAAATAATAATTCTCAAGTTGTAAGACTTATTAGAAATAAGTTACCTATGGAACCTCAATATAGAAGGCTATACCGATGACAAGCATATTTATCATTCTACAATTTTGATATTGTTTATATTAAAGGAATAAATAATTATCTTGAAGAATTTTTGAGTAGGAATATCGAATTTGGAGATGGATAATATCAAAAATTCATTAATAGACGTCAAAAGACGAATGAAATTCCTCATGGAGGAATCAGAAGATATGAAAATTGGAATTGATCAATTAGAGCAAATGGCAGAATCTATCGAACAAAATGTCAAATTGCTGGTGGAAGTCTCTAATTCTCATTTCAAATATACCAAAGAATGGAATGATAAAATTGATGATATTACTTCACAATTTGAGTCATTAAATACCAAATAGGAAATACCAATAGATACAATCTCAAAAATACAAACATGTACACAGCCAGGAAGCAGCAATGGACCAAGCAATATCAAACGAGATATAGCAAGTCCCTGGAAGGTGACTATAAAAAATGGTGATGAACATACAAGAGTTATCAGGATCAAAACTGATGAAGATGATGATACCCCTTTATCATCAAAAGAAGAAAAATATAGATCATTTGCCAAAATTGTTTATGAATTGGAATAAAATGAATCATATTTTATTGCATCAGGAAATCATGTTTATCCCAGATTAATAATTACCAAAAATGCAGACCCTTTCATGGTCAAAATGGCAACAGGTTATGGATTTCTGGATTTAATCTATCCAGGAAAAGATCTAAAAGAAATTGAAAAATTTAATGATATATTCAGGGCAGAAGTTCAAAATTTGCCCAAGGGAGATCGATTTATATCAAATTTATTCAATAAGTCCCGAGGTTGATGAAAAAATATACTATCCTACTGAACATATTATCACAATTGGATATTTTGGCCGAGATTTTCAGATTGAAGTTGGCCGAAATAATAAACCATTGCCCAAAATCAATAAATCATGGATAAAATTCCGAAGAGCTTTGGGGATGAAAGTTCTTTACAATATTGCAAAAAACTTATATGATAAAAAATTCAGATGCTTGTGTCAATATGAAGGATGGACACTCCTTACGAATAATGGAAAAGAAAAATCTACTATTTTGAAAGAATATATCCAGAAATTTGATACTCATCAAATTAATGGAAGTCCTACAACAATCCAAGAATTATGCAGATTGAGAGAGTGCCCCACATGCAGACAAGACTAAAAAGATTGCTAAAAGATGAATGGAAGGGGACCTACCACTACCAAAGTATCTAGCCACCTGTATATGGAGCCAAAGATGGAGATGCAATAATAGAGGAAAAGATGTCCCTTTGATGAAAAAGAAAAAAACGCATGTGAAAATGTAGACCCCAGGAGGAAAAGAATATAAAGGCATGTGAGCCTTTTTCAAATTCTGATGTATGCAATGATGTAATATACTAATAATAGCAAGTTTCATGTATAAATAGAGGTCTTTGGGGAAAGAATGGGGCATCACGAGTTAGAAACCATTCTCTTTCCTTAAACTTTCTTTAAAATCAGTTTTTCTGGAAACCCCTTGTATACAATATAAATCTTGTATAAATCATTATAGAAATAAAATTCCAATATTTTGATATCAGAAAAATATGAGTTTCTAAGCTTTCTATCCCGTAGATTCTTGACAGATTGAAGAAGATAATTTCTTTCTTACTTTAATAAAGAGATAATTTCTCTACTTAAGATCCTTATTCTTAATTCTAAGAAAAGATACAGTGAGGGCAAGAAATTGAAATAGCAAAATTTCCATTAAGGCAAAAGGCCGTTTGAGGGAGCAGTTTGCAGATTCAGAGCCTGAAAGTCACTCGAATCTAAGAATACAGATTTAAGATCAAAAGTATGGTAAAATTATTGTCTTTGTTAAATTTAGAAAGAATTCTTCTAATATCTTGAAAGAATCGTAGGGATGATTACTTATCATGTTTGCAAAAATTTATCTATCATGTTATTATTATTTATCATAAAGCTTGTAAGGAATAATCTATATGATGCCAGGCTATACAATCAAAGGATTAGATAATCTGTTAGAAAGACTATTAGAAAAAATAAAAAATATTTTTTCTCAACTAGAGACTATGGATATATCATCTAAGGAATATGATAATCTTCAAGAATTATATGACAATTATATTACAGATTATGCTAATTTATTAGATCAAATGATGGAATTATATATTAAAATTCGAAATAAGAGAAATAGAAGAATTTTGAAACTATTCCAATAAATTTGGATATTTTGTGAAAAATATGGCAAACAATTTCATTAAGGGTAATATAGACATTTTAGCAAGAATGAATAGTGATAGGCCATTTAGAAAAATGCCCCGTAATAGCCCGTTTGTCTCCCGTCATTAGAGGAATTATAGAGTTTTGAATTTTATTTTTTATTTAAATGTGCAGTTAAAATTAATAAACTTTATTAATTTGTATGTAGAATATTTTATGATGTGAATGTATGATGTAAAATGTTATTATAGTAAATAATTTAATTTGTTAAAGTATGACAAATAGGGACTAAATAATTTTCGATATTTTTCGTAACAATTTTAAAAATAATCTTATTCATGCTTCAAATTTTATTATCGAGTCATTTTAAAAAAAAGTTCAAAAGAATAAAATTACTTGTATATTAACCAAAAAAAAAAAAAGCATTTGTTTGGATAAACGATTTAGAGAGGTAAAATTGAAAGTAGGTGTTTAAAGATAATTGTTCAAGATTGAGTAAATTTAACCAATAATCACTGAACTTTACACTTGATTACTACTTGCTCACCCATCTTTCATAGATTACTGAATGCTCACTCATCTTTTCATATAATTACTCATTCACCACTCGTCTCTTTAAATAATTGGGCGATTTTTACGGCAAATTTTCGACAACTTCCGACCACAAAGAATGTCGAATTTTGATATTGTTGGAAAGCCCACGATATCCTCTTCAATTACCACCCAAAATCTCATTATAACTCCAAGGGATTCGATCGAAAAATTGCCTTAAAAGTTGCCCAAAAATTTTGAAAATCTGCCCAGATTTTCAAATTTTTTGGGCGACTTTTAAGGCAATTTTTCGACAACTTTCGACCATCAAAACTATCTAATTTTGATACCATTGAAAAGCCCATAATGTCCTCTTCAATTACCACTCAAAATTCCCCGATAACTCCAAAGGATTCGATTGGAATAAACTCACAAAGTCAGCATCCCGAACTTTGTCCAGATTTTCGCATTTTCAAGATGCTGATTTTATGGGTTTATTTCGACCGAACCCTTTGGAGTTATGGGGAAATTTTGAATGGTAATTGAAGAGAACATTGTGTTCCAATGGTATCAAAATTCGATAGTTTTGATGGTCGAAAGTTGTCGAAAAATTGCCTTAAAAGTCGTCCAACAAATCTGAAAATCTGGGCAGATTTTCAAAATTTTTGGGCAACTTTTAAGACAATTTTTCGATCGAATCCCTTGGAGTTATAATGAGATTTTGGGTGGTAATTGAAGAGGATATCGTGGGCTTTCCAACGGTATCAAAATTCGACATTCTTTGTGGTCGGAAGTCGTCGAAAATTTGCTGTAAAAGTCGTCCAATTATTTGAAAAGACGAGTGGTGAATGAGTAATTATATGAAAAGATGAGTGATCATTCAGTAATCTGTGAAAGATGAGTGAGCAAGTAGTAATCAAGTGTAAAGTTCAGTGATTATTGGTTAAATTTACTCGTTCAAGATTCATTCCTTTTTAGAGTAAATTTGAAAATAATTATTTTAAAGAGGATAAAATTAAAAGAAATTTTGATATATGTTACCGAGTGCTTGGCAGTGTATATTCGACTTGAAGTATTTAACATTATTAAGTCTTCATAAATTTATTCTAAAAACTCATTTGTTATATTATCAAGGATTATTTCTTGAATAATTCTATTTGTACCGAATTGTGGGTACCGAAATTTGTCCCCCTTCTCACAACACACAGAGGCCCCGCTTGAATATAGAAATTCCCAAATATGGTCCCACCTCCTATTATGAGTAAATGATTAGAAAAAAAAAATTATATGCATATAGCATTGTCCTTACAAATGATCTTTCTTGAAGACAATAAGCTTAAACTTCCAAATGTATAGATAAATAAGGAAGCAGAACATCCATAACAAAAGTAGCAAAATATAAACATTCGATAAACAAAGTAGCGATAGTATCCAGAGGATTATTAAAGGGAATTTATACATGTTTCAACTCAACTTCCTCATCAGTATGTTCCAAATGTATTCTCCCCGCTGTAAGTCATGTATAGGAAACCATCCTCATCTTTATTGTCCTCGTAAATGGTAGACATCATAGCAGCTGCAATAGCACGAACAATAAAATGCTCGAAAACAACAGAAATATTTTGTGCAACGTCAAAACTATTGAATGTTGTACTCACCAGTTGGAGGAAGAACGTTCTTGACGAAGATAAAAATTGCCTTCTCAGCACCGAGCTTAATCCTCTTTCGGACAACATAGACAAATTGTCCAACGGTCAGATCAGCAGGAACCAGATATCTGTATAAATCAAGATTGAAAATATTGCGTATGAGTTAATGAGGGAAATTTAACTGAATGACTGCATCTATCATATCGAACCTGTTATTTTTTGAGTTATTAGTAAGAAAAAGAACGAAGAAAAGCAATTTAAGGGCTTACACGGTTACACAGTTTACAATTGACTGGCATCCTATGCCAAATCAATTGTAAAAATTGGGAAGAAAAGGCCTGCTTTACACTTCAAAAACATTGACACCACCAACAATGAGAGAGAGAGAGAGAAATGCTGCAGGGATAGAAATAGCGGTTGTTGGGCTGGGATGCTGGGTAGGAGTTTGTTGTCACCACAAAACTTTAAAAGATAGATTTTGCTACTTGTACATAAAAATAATACATAAGTGATTACTGAAAATGATGTAGAGGGAAAATACTTGATGAAAAAGTTAACTGTGTTTTAAACTAGCAAATGGTAGAGTACAGCATTATATAATCCCTTATGTAAACCTTGGTATACATGTAGAAAGGTCTTTAAAAGATGCCCATCTTCAATATGTCGTATGTTATAACAATAATTCATGTACCATAAAACCTATCAGCAACTATAACACTCAGAGGATCTGTTCAGTAAGGCCCCATAAAACCTATCTCTTCAATATGTGGTATGTTAGAACCATAATTCATGTACCCTAAAATCTATCTGCAACCATACCACTCATAGGATCTGTCCAGTAAGAGGCCCATGTGGCATGACTTTTGAGAAGCCAAAAGAAGCTTTTGGAAGTTGCTTTTGGACCCATTAGGTTAATTTTATAAAAGTGTGTTTTTTTTTTTTTTTTTTTCCGTTTAGAAGAGTTTATAGAGGAAGATTGCCCAATGTAGCTTCCTCTAAAAGCTCTTTCGGAAGAGGAAGCTTTTTCAGAAATTAAGTTCCGAAAACCAACAAAGATAGTTTTCGCATGAAACTCTTCTACAAGAAGCAAAAGTGATGTAGAATCAATGGATTGAACTTAGGAATCACTTAAATCATTTAATAGTTAATTTAGCAAGTAGCGATCATATATGTAAGCAGCAGGATATGAAGTTGCAGAGAAGAGGAAGAGAAGGAGAAAGGCAGCAAAAAGGGGGGAGGAGGAACCAGAGAGAAAGGGGGAAGAAGACTTGAGGAGAAAACCAGAAGGGGAAGAATCAAGAGAAAGGGAGGAAAACTTGATCACCAAGCAAATTTATTTCGTTAATTCATCAACCTCCTTCAAGTTAAAGTACACATCCATATACATAGGAGAACACGAGCAATCCTAAAGCATAAAAGGGCCTAGGGCCAGCCTATAAATACAACCCAATTAAACTAATAAAACATAAAATAAATAACTAACAAGCCAACAAACCTAAAGCTAAGGGCTTGCGCCAACCCATTAATACAAACCCAACTCTAAATAAAATAAAATAAAAACAATCCAAAAATAACAAAAGGATGATGACCAAATCAAAAGGCAAAAGCGGAATTTGATAGACAGGCCGTAACTATAACAATAGTAATGAGATCAGCTTTATTTCCAAAACTATGCCAACTGAAAAGCAGAACAACGAAAAGAATATTGGCAGTATAAAAATTTAAACACATTTAACCATAGATATTTTCAACAACTAGAACCAAGTATCAAAAAGATATTGAAGATAACTGACTTCTTCTTGTCAATTTCTGGTATATCACTTCTTTCTGCCTTCTCCACAATAACCTGAATAACAGAAGCAGATAATAAGAATAGAACAAGTAGAAGGACAAGATGAAATATCAGGTACCCTACAAGTCTCAAACGCAAAAAATGAATTCTTCAATACCGGGATTCTATCAGGGTACTTCTCTCGGATTCTAGCAGCTTCTGCTTGTCGCCTCTCTGTAAAATTTTGAATTAATATCATTAGATATTAAGAATGACAATGTAAATTCCCCAAAAATGTAAAATTATGTATAGAAGAAGTGAGATGTTCTCAACTTAATAGGATATATGAGAATTAAAATTCACCTACCCAAGAAGAAGATATTTGCATTTGGAAGGAATTAAATTTTGAAAAGCACTCTGATTAAAAATTCAACATTCATTAGGAATAACAACAAATCATCCATTCATGTTATTGATGTGATATTGTTGTTCAAATTAAACAACAACAATAATAAAAAAAATAATAATAAATAAAAATAAATAAATTGGTCCATGCGACCTCACGACTATATATTTATTTGGCTGTTGGAGGCCGTCTTCTCCCGTTGTAAATTCAAAATTGATGACTTTTGCCTTAAAGTTTGGTACCATTTCGTGAATGTGGTGTATGCCTATACATATTGGATTCATGTTGAAGGCAAATACAGTACAAAAAACCATCAAGATTCCATATTACTTCCAAAATCAAATATCAAAGTCTTTAAAAGCCATATTCATATTTATCATTTGTGTTCATCAAATTTTCTAGGATTTGCACTTGTGTTTTGATGTTTAAATCCTTATGAGACTTGTTATAATCCTGCAAACCATTTGCCAACAATCTTCGAAGCATCTCAAATTCATAGGAGAAGGCGCAAATATCGTTTGAGGACAACAATATCGTGTTCAAGCCATTCATTGATACAAGTTCGAGATTATATTGTTTTTGGTGTTTTCGATTTATATTTTGTGATCTCTATTCCAATCCTGTGAATTTTTATCTAACAGTTATTTCCTCTCGTGCAACAATACAAATAGCAAAAAAACAAACATATCACACCATATTCGAAAAGTTTCACTCAACCAAGTCCCATTCAATATGAATTTTGCACAAGTACGCACAAAAAAGATTATTCACGCCACAGAAGTTCAAAAGAAACATTGCTCCAAATTAATCACATGCAATCCATTAATCAAAGCAAAAGAATCAAAATTCGAAAATGGCGTTAATCAACGAGCAGGTAACCGGAGAAAAAAGGTAACAGTGCATTTACCGAGTGGGTGTTCCAACTTGAAGGAGCTCTTGGCCATTGCGACTCGTTAAAGCTACAATTCGGACGATTAGTTCAACTGCGAGACGAAGGCAAAAGAGAAGGGGCAATTTCTAGGGTTTGTTAGTCGAGGGGAAAAAACAGAAAATTAATAATTAATTTATAAGAAAAGGAAACTTATCCTTTCCGTGACGAAAACGTGGTAAGAGGGTAATAGCACAAAAATTTGTGTTAAGGTATATTGCACTACTCGTCCCCAACTTTTGAGAAAATTAACATACCTACCCCAATCTTCTTTTGCCCAATATTTTTCTCTAACCTTTGAACAATTAGCAAACCTAGCCCATGTTGATATTTTCATTCAAAAATCTAATAAATTTGTGTAAAATGACAATCTTACTCTTTAAACAAAATAAATAAATAAACCAAAAAATGAAAAAGTTAAAGAACAAATAAAAAAAGCAAAAGACCAAATGAAAAAGGAAAAAAAAATTAAAAACATTTTTTTCCAACTCCATCCATTGCCTGCGTAATCAGGTTAGCTTTCTATTGTTTACGTCATCGCCTAGCCACATAATATTTCTCTTGTTTACATGACAAGGGTTCAAGGCCTGGGATCGAGATGGAAGATTTTTCTTTTCCCTTTTTTGTTCTTTGTTATATATTTTAATTTATTCATATTTTCTTTGCTTTGTTTCTTTTTGTTTGTGTAATATTATTAGTAACTTAAAAGTTACTTCAACTACTCAGCATCAAAAATTAATTTCATCCATATTCAAAATTATTTATTAGAATTATCACACATTTTGTAATCCCTATCATTATCCTTTCTACAAGTTCCTAATAGTCAATCCTAAACAAAGAATCTACTAATTTCTTAGAAGTTGGGGACAAAAAAAAAAAAAAAAAATTCCGGGATAGGTCTGCTATTTTGCACAAAGGTTAGGTATCAATAGTGTAATTTATTCAAATAACAAATATAAATAATTAATAACTCGATAATTAGAAAATATAAAACATGCTGATGACTAATTAATCATGACTTATGACTATTTGGTCTTATCTAGACCATTGTTCTACTTATTCTAGAAGTCTTTATTTGATTTAGATTGTATTTCACTATAACTATTTATAACTAGAATCACGATTTGACATGCTTCGTTTTTAATGATTCTCTTATACGAATTTTCTCTATCTAGTCATTTCATATAAGAGACTAATGTGAAATTTAGCAATTATAATCTTTCGAATTTAAAATGTTCCATGGCAAAAAAATCGAGTATAGCATTTCAAATCAGTTACAAAGCCTATGCACAAGCCCGATCTTTTTTCAAAAGAAAAAGGCGGCTATTACTTATTCGGTTGGTTGATGTAAAAAACCATAACCATACAATGGTGCCGTTTATTTGGATGTCAATGCAATATTAATCTAGAAAACATTATAACTAAGAAGACTCGACTCTTTCTCAATCATGTCTCGTGTCCTATCCAACGTATCAAACATATATTTAACAGAGACCTTATTTCAATACTGAACATGAGTAGTAACATTCATATTCATATCGTGCAAATGTACACTCAGAAGGGACAACTTTTTAAGTCCTTTCTTGCCCAGCTTCCTTAGAAGGAACAAAAGGAGGCTCAAATCTCCTAAAGACCCTATAAGCTGAGATTACAGCCAATGCAAGGAAACAACAAACTGCAATAACATAAAGAGCCAAAGCTGTTTTCAATCTATTGCAGAACTTTCCATAAGAACCACAGGCTTCACTCCATGTCACTTTTTGATCCCCATTATATGCCAAGTAAAGAAACTCCACCGATGCAGCCATTGATGTCACCGTTAAATATGCTAGCATCTGTGTGATCATGAACAACCCATACAATATATAAGGATAAAAAGATAAATATAAATTCTTGCTTTTTAATTGAGATTTCTTATTGTGGGACCTACAGGAAAGATTTTTAAAGATGTCCCACCATAAAAATCAAGATCCAAAAAATGTAGTTTCTGTTAAAATAAACTCCGTAAAATGAACGCGTTTTCTTTAAACGTTTAAACTCTTAGAGCCCATTTGACTGAATTTCCCTTTTGCTTCTGCTTCTGAAAGCTTCTTCTAATCAAATAAAGCACCTTCTTAAAATTATTTAAACATGTCCAAGAGCACTTTCTTAGTTTTAGAAACAATTTTTGACTTCCAGAGCTTTTAGATGATGGAATAGTAGACACGCAAATATCGAAATCAAGTCTTGTTATCACCAATCTACCAAATTGCAAAAGATTCGTTGAAAACTAAATTTAAATAAATAAACGTGTCATTTAACATCTGAAATGATGGTTCAATAAGTTGTATGTAACTAGATCTAGTGGAAGTGAAAACCTGATCTGAAACAAAGAAAAGCCATGTTTTAGTCATTAGGCATCTGACCCATGAGGAAGCAACAGCAAAAATGGCATATCCTGCAGATATTGCACTGATGCAAACCATGTACCTGCCCAAAGATGTAAATTTACAATTTATATCCAACAATAATAGATACAAATTATTCACAGATAATGAATCGGGAATTTCAATTTCTTACTTGAGTCCAATGAAATTACTGTACTCCACTTTTCCATAGATGTTGTTATCTTGCTGGTTGGTGACAGTTAGCCATATGGATGCAACACTCAAAGGAACAACAAACATTCTAAGAGAACAATCTACGAGTCTTAGGTTGGAAACTTCATTGCCAAGAAATCTCATATTTTCAAGAACTGAAGTGAAGGAACAGTATGAAGTGAAGAGATGGTGGAACTGTATGGTATGATGAGGGCTATATCAGTGGACAAATGGAATTATATACACATTTTTCAAGTTTTTGATTTTGTGGGCTTTTCAGATTTCAACTTATTTTCTGAGGAGAAAAAGCGTCAGCTTGAAATAGTGTGGAGACAGGTTGCTGATTGAGTGGGAAGAGTGAGAATTAGTGGGCTAGCTTTTTCACAAGAGGAATCATGCTAGATAGGGTTGGTGAAGAATTTGGATTTATCCATTTTTCTTAAATCTATTTCGACCATATATTTTATGGAATTACATATTTAGTAAATTTTTATTCAAATTTACTGAAAAATAAACTTTTAGCTAAACCAAACAAATGCCAAATATTACACGGCTTTTAGGCATTTGTTTACATCTGATACCCCCATCAAGAGATGTTGACTTGCCTGCAAGGGTATGGCTTGATACAGAGAAAATTGTTCTTCAGCAGAAATCAATTACCTTATCTCCCCGTAACCCATCAAAAGAATAAAAATACAAAAAATAATAGAGAAAATCACAAATTACAAGTTTTTTTTGTTAGTGGTGCAAATCGGGTCAGGTTCTGTGACGTTTTTCAACATGGAAAGAGTCCATAAGCTCATTTTTCTTTGTCAATATTATCAAATCTTTCTTATCAAACATTCACTCCGAAAAAAACTCACAAACTATGTGCATTTTCCAGTTTGTGTGTGAATTGAATCCTTCGTCAATATGGGATGAACCTATAACCTTAATTTTCTTCTTCTGTCAAATTCTCTTTGCCTAACACTCGCTCAAAGTTGTGCGCTGTGTTAAGACATTCACAATTTTCACTCAAAGTTCTGCGCCTTGTTAAGACATTCATAAAATCCATCACGTGTTCGGCACCCTGATGATAACAACAATTTTGTAAAAGAACAAAAATAGGAATAGCAAATTAAAATGTCTGTGATCAGTAAAAAATCACAAGCTTTCATCCTCAGATGAGTTGAAATTTGAATAATCAAGAAAAGAAATATGCCTCTAAAAAGTTCACATGTGAAAGACAAACTATAATGTAAAAGCAGCAAAAAAGGCAGTAACAGCTTGCTTTAGAATACAGACTTATTATGAGTTCCACTAAGCCATAATGATCATCAAATATATGGATGTTACAGCATGGCAAAAAAATGTGTTTACATTGCTCCAGATAGAGTTGCTACAATGAACTGTCTCCTATGCTACAATGAAGCAAATTTCGAATGCAACCTCTATTTCTATCTTTATATCACATTTACATCTGTCTTGTAAAGAAAAGACTTCCAGATGATGGACAAAAAGGTGCATTTTCACTCTACAACCACCAAGTGTTCTCGGCTTTCCCAGAAAGTCTGTAAATTCCAGAGATTGGAGAAGTCAATGCAAATCAGAAATTTGCATTCCACAGAGTTTTCTCACCTTCCCCACATCGTCTGTGAACCTCCTTGATCCTATCGGCAGAATTGCAGATGCCACTGCAGCTCCAATCGAAGGAAGCAACACAGATGTTGCCTGCCTGAGCCTTCCACTCACAATCTGTAGTAAAGTCAACATAGTCAAGGAAATTAGCAATCATACAATGTGATGTCTATGTGTTTCTTCTTACTTTTGGGAGTAATATGTGGCTAAGAATGCTTCCGTTCATTGAATACAATCTACTATTTTTTTAAGAGAGGATTAAGTAATTCCGTAAAACAGAGAAAGGACTTTAAAGCTTCAAATCTATAAAAAATGAAGTCTTAGTCAGAAATAAGATTTTAAACTTCTTCGCATCTCTCTCTCTCTCTCTCTTGTGGTAGATGGGCCACCAAGTTTTTGTATTTACATATTTTGTCACCATTCCTTCTTAATGGTGACTTGTTTAACAAACCTATGAGTGAAAGAACCATTGTAGGAACTCAGCCCACTGGCATCCCAGAAGATCGAAGAAGAATTGACAGGCAACCAGATTCAGCAACAGGATCCAAGCAGCTTTGTAAGTACAAACGTATATATTTGTTGAGTGAAGGAATTCGACTAACAACAGACGTTCACAAGTTCTAATGGCTCACTTGGATGTACGGAATTGAGATTATCTAGGTGCAAGTGGAGATACATTGGGTATCAGTCAAAAAAAAGAAAAGAAAAGGATGATGAATCTTTTAGTAGATCTGAAGTTAAAGTGGTCGGCCAGGTATTTGGTTGTTTTGCGGACAATATCTCAAACGTAAGTATGCCATGGCATAATCAAGTTTGGCTAGTATCCATGAGATGGATATGCAGTGAACTATATGCCTCTGTAAAGGGATCTTCTCCAAAGAAGACATACGTACATTGGAAAATTCACTGCCTTAAAGAGTCATACAGCCGTTCTAATATAGACTAATTTCTAACACACAGTCTTCGAAGCTGATGTCTCAATATTTGGGGTTTTTCCCTTCTTTCTTTGTTTTTTCTTTTCTTATTATTATTATTTTTTTTAGGGGTGGGAGGTGAGTTAAAGTGAGTTAATTTTACCAGGGGGTGTTCCACAACATAATCTCCTGTCATCTATGTGCTCCACATCTAATCCAATGAACCAAGACCCCAGCGAAACATCCTCATTTGCGTACTTGTGCAGAAGGTGCCTAGGATAATTAAAACTTCAAGTCAATAAGATAGTAGAAGTATAGAAAGGCACAAAAAATCCAAGGAAAACAAACACTCACTGGTTTATTGATATATAAGTAGCCAAATTTTTTGAAATGGCATATAATTGTCCTGTAGCGTGACGAAAATATTTATTTCCTGGCACACCGAATTTCCAGGACTCCGGTTCATGATATCTTACACCCCTGTTAATATAAATGGCAAAAATGAACAGTAACGAACGAGCCAAGAAAGAAATATAAGGCGAATTGCATCTCAATGGTATTTACAAGGAGACAAACTTTTAGGAAGTCTACACTTACTTTTGAGCAAGTACAGGACCAGATTTCATGCATCCAACATACACCCTTGGTTTTGAGCGATGCCGAGCTAGTGTTGCTCCTAATGTTGCTACAGTTCATTTCCATAAATCATTAAGTGGGTGCACTAAGAAACATGTACACAGAGCAGACTACAAAAAATTCTTTTACCCCTTTTGGTGGTTGAAACGTGACAAAGATACATGGTTTGCGTTACCAAGTAAAAAATAAATAAATAAATACTTCGCCAAATACAGCTAAACCAATAACAAAAAAGAGGGAAAGTTAATGTCGTGCTTGGTGATTTCTTTCACCAGACAAGCAAGCAAAAAGGCACCATAAAGATAAAACAAAGAAAAATGAGAAACTAATAAATATTATCCTAGATGGAATTTATGTAAGATTAAAATCGAAATATCGACAAGATAACTTTAAAAGGAAGAATATCAGCATTACCTATATTCACGTGTACATCATCATCAACTTTGACATAGAAATCTGCATCCCAAAGAGCAACTGCAGTAGTAAAATAGGCCTTTGTCTTGGCAGATAGTTCCAGGTACCCCTCAACATGTTCCTAGACAATAAAGTATTAACAAGACAGTAACACTTCATTGTATATTTAACAGTACCATGCAACATGTGGATAGGGGGATTTGATGTAAAACAGGTAGGCTTTCCACACAAAATGGTGCATGAAGATTTGAGACCTCTATTTTCTCATCAGACTACTTCAGAGAAAAAAAAAAAAATATATTCAAGTGAAACCAGAAGTAATGACGATACCAGTCTCAAAAAGTCTCCATGTTTCCTATCTTCTGCTTCAATAGCTCTATCAAGAATGCCACCTGATGTTGCACTGTTGACCAGAGGTTCAAATATGAAAGGAAAGGAAAATTAGATACCATTCCTCGTTAAGTTGTCATTAAAGTAAAATATGACCCTAAAGAAAATTCAAATGAATCTTCATTATGATCAAATGCTGTGAAATAAAAGTTTGCACTTGTTAAAATGCTCTTCTAAGGCCCTAGGTAATTCAATTCCATTTTAAGTGCATGTTTGTTTCCCATTTTTTTCAATATTATAATGAGTTTTTTTACCTGAGGTAATTCAATTCCATTTTAAGTGCATGTTTGTTTCCCATTTTTTTCCATATTATAATGAGTTTTTTTACCATTGGAAGCCTGCAACTCACCCACAATGTGAGAGGCCAGTCAAAAAAGGGCCAGGTGGGGCCCATCAACGGTCTAATTTCTTCTAAAAATGAGAAAAAAAATGGCAAGCAAACAGAATCTAACAATGTGCTATATGTAACG
>NC_036257.1:13922065-13945576 GCF_002742605.1 Olea europaea var. sylvestris | reverse complement strand
CCTCCCTTTCTCAAGGGAGATCTGAAGCTTCTCAATACCAGCAAATTTCATGCCCCCCAAGATCCCCAAGTATGAAGGAAAGGAGGACCCGGAGAAGTACCTCACCAAGTACATGACACAGATGAGCCTAAGGGGAGCCTCGCCCGCTTTGAAATGTAGAGCCTTCCATTTAACACTAAACGGAGCCGCCGAAGTGTGGTGCAGCAGGCTTCCTCCCCTAAGCATTAGAAGTTGGCCAGATTTGAAGAAAGCATTTTTGAACCAATACCTCTCAAGCAGAGAAGGAAAGGCACCAGTGCAACATCTGCAAGATATGAGGCAGGCCCCTAGGGAGACGCTGAAAAACTATCTTGCTAGGTTTACAGACGAAATCACCTACTGTGAACATGTCATTGATAGAGAAGCTCTTTCAGCCCTGAAAGGCAGGCTCAACATGAACACTTTGTTCTGGAGGGATGTGCGCAGCAAGAATCCCTCCACCTATGACGAATTGGTGGAAATGATGAGAGTGGAAATTGTGATTGAAGAAATGATTTATCATCAAAACCGTGTCGTGCAGGGACTCCCTCCGCCTCAGAGGCAGGTAGGTCGAGGATCCGCAGCACACCTTGTTACTCATCAATGGACTCAGGCAGGTCCTCCAGACAGGCACTAGCTTCTGCCATACTAAATGCAGTGCCAGTATTGGCATATGAAAATGTTCTTAGCGAAGCAGGGTCATCTGGAAGAATCGATAGCAAGAAAAGAAAAAGAAGCGATCAAACAAGCCCTTGGAAGGAGCAAGGTTTTGCACTTTCCATCAACTGTATGGGCATGATACCAATGAATGCAGAGACACTCCTTGACGCTCAGACCAGATCGACCCACATCTCTCCAAGAGGAATGACTATCCTCCCAGATCTGTCTCCTTGAACAGGGGAGATCAAAGGCACAGAGAGCAATCACCCCGGAGAAGAGAATCTCGGGATCGAGGAGAGTTCAGATAGAGAGATCAGGCCCCATTTGTTGGGGGCCAAGTCATCAGGGAAATCGACACTATCATTGGGAAACCTCATGTCGACGACAACACAAGGAATGCCTAAAGGAATTATACAAGGGAAGCGAAGGACCTACCAATGATCACTTACATTGTGAATGAGTCCCAAGAAGCCAACAGGATGGCCCCAATTACGTTCTCCCAGGAAGATGCGCAAGGAGTTCACCATCCCCATTGCGACACACTGGTTGTGAGAGCCGTAGTGGTCAGAAACGGGCTCAAACGCATGCTCGTCGATAATGAAAGTTCGGTGAACATATTGTTCGGCTCCACCTTTGACAAAATGCAGATTGAACATGGGTTGATCTCCATGACCGACCCACTATTTGGATTCACTGGAGATAGTATCGTTCCACAAGGACGGATCACTTTGCCCATCAAGATGGGTTCAGCACCCCTAGTGGCCCAACACTTCATGAAATTCTTAGTGGTGGACCACAGATCGGCCTATCATGGGGTATTGGGCAGACCCGCATTGAAAAATCTTTGGGCTGTCACATCCATCCACTACTTGTGCATGAAATTTCCAACTGAACATGGGATTGCGACGGTTCGAAGCGACCAAATGGGCTCTAGGGCATGCTACTTGAACTCACTGAGAAAGTCGGAACCCCGAACTATTAATGTAATCATAACTGAAGTTCCCATTGAAGCCAGTATAGACGTGGAAATGCTCGACGCTCCTGAACAAGGGCATACCTCTGAGCAAGAGGAAGATGTCGACATGGAAGAGGCCCCTGAACAAGGGCACCCTCTTGATGAGTTAGATCCCTGAATAATTGACTCTGAACCAACCTAGAAGACCCCAGTTAGGTCTTTCGTTTAGGGAAGGCATTGTCCCCTGAAGCAAAAGTAGAAATAATAAGCTTCCTGAAAAGGAACTTGGATGTCTTCGCATGGAAGCATGAAGATATGGTGGGAATAGATCCGAGAATCAGTTGTCATCACCTTAACATCAACCCCTCTTGTGCCCCCATAGACAGAAGAGACGTGCCCTCAATTCGAAAAGATACGAGGTACTAAAAGACGAAGTGAGCAAGCTTAGTTGAAGTGACTTCATAAGGGAAGCCATCTACCCGAAGTGGATATCCAACCCGGTTCCGGTGAAAAAGCTCAGCGGGAAGTGGAGGGTGTGCGTAGACTTCACAAACCTGAATAAGGCGTGCCCTAAAGACAGCTTTCCACTTCCAAGAATAGACCAACTTGTGGATTCCACTGCTGGACATGAACTACTGAGCTTCATGGATGCATACTTAGGGTATAACCAGATACCCACGTTCTAACCTGATGAGGAAGCTACATCGTTCATTACGGACAGAGGTCTGTATTGCTACAAAGTCGTGCCCTTCGGATTGAAGAATGTCGGAGCTACATATCAGAGATTGGCCAAACACGTAAGTCACCTCGACCAAACTTTTCAGATACTTAGAAAGTATAATATGAAATTGAATTCCCTCAAGTGCACCTTTGGAGTGGCATCGGGTCAATTCTTGGGGTATATTGTCAATCAAAGAGGAATTGAAGCAAATCCAGTGAAAATAATGGCTTTGCTAGAGATGAAGTCACCTCAGAAACCAAAGGAGGTCCAAAGCCTCAATGGTCGGATAGCCGCACTCAATCACTTCATCTCCAGGGCCACAGATAAAAACTTGCCTTTCTTCAATGTGCTGAAACAAGGAAAGAAATTCCAATGGACTTCGAAATGTGAGGAAGCCTTCCAGGCGCTAAAAAAGCACCTCGGAGAGGTGCCCCTCTTGTCAAAACCTCAACTGGATGAGTCACTACTGCTGTACTTAGCGATTTTGGACGTGGCGGTCAGCGCCATCCTAGTCAGAGAAGAAAGTGAGCGTCAGTTGCCAGTGTACTACGTTAGCAAAGCACTTCTCCCAGCTGAAACACCCTACCTAGACATGGAGAAACTGGCACTCGCCCTTATCACAGCCTTAAGAAAACTGAGGCCGTACTTCCAAGTCCACTCAATTCAAGTTCTCACCAACTTCCCACTGAAGCAGGTGATGCAGAAAACAAATGCATCAGGACGTCTGTTAAAATGGGCAATCGAGCTCAGTGAATTCGATCTAACGTTTCGACCTCGACATGCCGTCAAGGGCCAGGCCCTTGCTGATTTTATGGTTGAGTTTGTCAAATCCTCAGAAATGGAGACGATAATGGAACTAGCGGAGCCCCCCACATGGAAACTGTTTGTTGATGGGTCCTCAGGAGAGACTGGCTCTGGGCCAGGGATCGTATTGGAAAGTCCAGAAGGCCACAAGCTAAATTGTGCAGTAAGGTTCGGTTTCAAAGCCTCGAACAACGCTGCTGAATACGAGGACCTTCTGGCAGGTCTTAGACTTGCTAAGAAGATGCTGGTCAGAAGGCTCCTGGCGAGCAGTAGCTCTCAACTTATAGTGAACCAGGTCAACGGAAACTTTGCAGCCAAAGATGGTAGCATGATTGCGTACTTGAAGTTGGTTCTGGACCTAGTTCCTCATTTTGAAAGGTTCGAACTGACTCAAGTCCCCCGCCTAGAGAATGCACATGCAAACGTCCTTTCAAAATTGGCCAGCAGTAAGGATTCAGAGCTGCTAAAGGTCGTCCCTATTGAGCACTTATCGAAGCTCTCTATTTCTGGAGGTGAAGAGGTACTATGGATAGAAGGCACCCCATTATGGATGCAGCCTATCATCGCCTACCTGAAGAATCAAACACTGCCTACTTCTAGAAGCGAGGCAAGGAGGTTAAGAAGAAGGGCGGCACACTTCATCCTACAAGAAGATACTCTTTACAAGAGAGGCTTCGCCTCGCCACTTCTTCGATGCATGGGAGGCGAAGAGGCCACATATATACTCAGGGAAATCCATGAGGGAATTTTCAAAAATCATTCCAGAGGAACGACTCTGGCACACAAGGTTCTCCGTCAGGACTACTTCTTACCGACCCTAAAAAGGATGCTTGCCAGTTTGTCCAGAAATGTGACAAGTGCTAGCGTTTCTCAACCATACAAAGACAGCCTGCTCAGAGCCTCTCCGTAGTAACCAGCTCTTGGCCATTCGCCAAGTGAGGCATTGACTTCATTGGTCCACTCCCAGAAGGATGAGGAAGTGCAACTTTCGCCATTGTCGCCATTGACTACTTCACTAAGTGGGTCGAGGCTGAACCCCTTGCCAGGATCATTGAGGCGAATACTACCATATTCATCTGGAAGAACATCATTTGTAGGTTCAGCATTTTCCACTCTTTAGTGTCTGACAATGGAAGGCAGTTCGACAATAGGAAGATGAGAGACTTATGCGACGAACTAGGCATAAAAGGGACTTTTTAACACCTCATCACCCCCAAGCAAATGGGCAAGTTGAAGCAGTGAACAAGACTATCAAGCACACCCTAAAAATGAAGCTTGACACCTCAAAGGGGGCCTGGGTTGACGAACTCCCCCACGTCCTCTGGGCTATCAGAACTTCTAGCTGAACTGCAACAGGTGAAACACCATTTTCCATGACCTACGGAGCTGAGGTCATAAGCCCGATCGAGGTCGGGGTCCCATCACACCGTCGGATACACTTCAATGAGATCAGCAATGACAAGGCTCGAATAAACGAACTACACCTCCTTGAGGAAAGGAAGGATGCCTCCCAAGTAAACTTGGCAAAGTATTATCGAAAGATGATCCGCTATTATAACTCCAAGGTCAGAAACAGAACTCTTCACCAGGGCGACCTCGCCCTCAGAAGGGTCTTCCAATCTTCAAAACTGATCGTGTCAGGAGTGTTTGTACCAAACTGGGAGGGCCCTTACCGCATCCACAGAGAATCCCGACCTGGTACTTTCGAAATTGAAGACATGGCAGGAAAGACACTGCCTCATCAATGGAACATCAAACACTTGAGAAAATACTATCAATAATGAGCCTTTGTTCCGATCCGATCTCAATATTGTCTAATGAATCAATTATTCTGATCTGATCTCGGTTGTAAATTCCCTAGCTTACTAAGTGCTAGAATTGCCTTAGTAAAGTGTGATGTTATTTATCTCAAGTAATGAAACTTCGGTTCTGTGCCACATCGGTTAGTAAATTGTTTCCTTAGTCCTTCAATATGTTTACTTAAGTGATACGATCTTCAATTATTAACTGATTAACGCTAAGAAGCTCTCCAAGTTTGCTTAAGTGGTCCGCTTCATATTAACTTAAGTGGTCCTTAGCGTTAAGAGTCGCTTCATGTTCGCTCAAGTGATTCGGCTTATATTAACTTGAGTGGTCCAATCCTCAATTATAAACTGGTTATTGTTACGAGGCACTTAGTCTAATATTTGTCATTCATACAATTATAAATAGATCCAAAAGGTAAGAAAGCAGAAGCACAAATACTTAGCAAAAAATTTCATTTCATTTAATAAGAATTGAAGTACAAGAAGGTTGAAACCATTACAAAAGATGGCCCTATTCTAGTGGAGGGACTTCTGCCTCTACTGCTTCTGCATTGGCCGCCTCCGGGGCCTCCGGAGCTTCCTCAGCCAGCCCATCAAGTCGACCTCCAGTTGGTCCCCCGAAATCTGCATCCAAAGAGGAGATGTCCAGAGCGGGGTGGACCTCTTTCAGTCCACCCAATAAGCCTTGGGCATTCCAAGAGGCCCAAAAATTGGCGAAGTCATCATACAGGGGATGGACTTCGAAATGGTCGATGAAGTTTTGAACTGCCACCTCCCCTGCAGACTTCAACTCCTTCTTCAAGGAGGCAATCTCTTCATACTGAGCTTCTGCTTTCTGCCTCAGCTCCGCCTTCTCTTTGTTTGAGGCCTCAAGAGCTTTGGTGACGAGCTTGTGGTGCTCGTTGGCGTGATCAACTCCCGAGTCATAGTAGCCACTTGACACTCCACCTCGTATAACTCCTTCTTCAATTGCTCCACTTCTGTTTTAGCGGCAATTAGCTGGGCTTCGGCCTCCCTCTTTCCCTCATCCGCCTGCATGGCCTTGGCCCGGGCCTCTCGCACGTCATCCCCATATTGCATCGCCTGCTCGAGGCACTTGGCGAGGTCCTCCATCTTGGAGTTCAGATCCTTCACTAGGCCCTCGAGTTGGATGCTTGTACTCAGGGCCCGAGCCACACAGGCACTGTTGGCAACCACCAAGTCTTCAGCTGTGCAGGAGGTGGTGTGGTCCCTCCACTCCTTGGTCCAGTACATCGCCACTGCAGTTATTTCTGGAGGAAGGGCCTCCAACACTTTCCTCACGGGCTCCTCCTGATTTGTGCCCAGAAAGTCAACCTCCTTAGAGGGACGGGCCCTTTTCCTCTTCTGCTACCCCGACACTTAAGATATTGGCACGACAGCAAGTGGTGTTGTGGCCGAGGTAGTGGCAGCTTTAGATGGCGCAGGCCTCTTCTCCGGAATGGCCACCCCGGTTGAAATTGTGGTCTGCTTCAGAAGGGAGGGTGGTCTCGCCACAGTTGGGCGTTTTGGAGGGTGGCGCTCTTCTTGCCCTTCCTCCGTAGATCAGCCTCTGGGTCCTCCGGTACCTCCTCCTCCATTGGAGGCTGAAGCCTCTTACTGGCATCCATCAGATCTTCCATTTGCTTTTTGTAGGTGGAGGAAGAGGTCTTCAGTGCCCGTGCCTCTACCATCATCCTCTGAATGGTCTTAAAGTCGGGGGCGCACGGACATCTTCTTATTAAAATTGTCTGCAAGGAACAAATGACGAATTAGTACAAGTGTTAATAGTTCAGAATAAAGGGTAAAGACTTCGATCCACTTACCTTGGGATGCCATCAAGTCGTGTGTAACGAAGTGAATGTTCTTTCAGATCAGCCGATGGTATGACCTCTTCTTTTGAGGCAGCTGGTAGATGATGCAAATTGTGTCGAAGTCTTCAGAAGACAGTTCGCACCGAGAAAGAGTACCTACAAAAGAAATGCAAATATTAATCTGTGTCCAGGCGCTGCACTGTGGCGCCTAGGCGCTGCAGTTCTGCTTCCTTTGTCCGTGTACATCGCCTGGGCGCTTAGGCGCTGAGTTTCTGCTCCTTTTTGTGGCGCCTAGGCGCTGTGGCAAGTTTTTTTTTTTAGTTGGTTTTGTTCCTTCTTTCTTCCATCGTCTTTCACGTGCATCTTGATGCTTCTTCTTATCCATTCACTTCTATGTAACTTTGACTCTTTTCCACCCTTCAAACTCACCATTTCACCAAATTGGTTTACCTATAAAGCAACACAAATACACGCATCAAAACGTTCTACATTTCTCGAAAACAACCAAATATTTCAAGCTTAAGAAACATTAAATCAATGAGTGAAATTCACTCATCAAACACCCCCAAACTTAAGATTTTGCTAGTCCTCGAGCAAATACTAAACCAAAGAAAATCATTGACAAACACACAAGCACAATTAAAATCAATTTCGTTAGATGCCTTACCTTCATGGCTCAAGATTAAAAACATAGCGTCAACTACAAGAATTTCTTCAAAACTATAATGTATAAGTCAAATTCCTGCCTAATCAATGCAAACGGGTGTGTGTGTGGAGAGTTAAGCGCAACGTTGTGCCATAATAAGTTGACCCAATTCCTAACCTTAAAAGTCAAATATTTCCTTGCATCACTCGTGGGATTCACACACCCCCAAACTTGTTCTCTTTTCACTTCTCAAGGTGGATTCTAAAATTACTTTTCAATACAAATATCTTACACCGCTCAAGTTTGATTAGATTTCACTGATTGTAGTTCAACATATCAACAAATGAGGACTCTTCTTATTTTTGACTGCTTCAACTTCTAGGAATCAACCAAGTTACCAACCTCTTATCAAAAGTCCAATCCTCTAAAACAAACGTTCGGGTCTTAATCAAGGTATTTGATTTCCACATTTTTATTTTAATTTTTTTTATCACTCTTTGTGCGGATGTCTCTCCCTTAAGCTTTCTAAATGACCCCTGTAGCAAGTTTTAGGCCGATAACTCCCAAATCAGATAACTTTAGGGCACCAAGTTTTAAAACCTTACAGGCTTAATCACTCGAGTCATAAAGGCTACGAAGAGACGATTCACAATGAGATTATTAAAGTTGTCCTCATTGGGATTTTTTTTTTTGACAATGATTAGTGTAATGCCCCTTATTAAACGCCAATTCTCGAGAATCAACCTCCAACTTAATGTTTTCACTCAATTTTCATCATATCAGTCTCAAACAGTCCATACAACATTTAGCACGCACGGAGTCCACATTTCTCTCCAAGTTTCCCTACATCAACTTAATCTACCAAACCGCCTATATTTGGTTTAAGGGTAGTGTGATGTTTAATGGTTGTTTGGGTTTTGCAACTAAATTCTCTAATCTAACCTATAAACATGAAACAACCTACTCATGCACAACGCCACGATCAACTCACGTGCAAAAATAATTTTCGTTTCACATGATTAATAAAAAATTTAACCTAAACACGTAATTCATTCATAATCCAAGAATCAACGCATGATCTCAATAATATATATCATCGCCGGCAGTGATATCTAACTCACACAAGCATGCAAAAATGCGAAATAATAAATTTTTTTTGGACACGCAAATTAGAAATTAAAAAAAAAATCTACACACAATTCAAAAAGAAAATTTTACACACAGTTCACACAAAATAAAAAATTTAAACAAGTGGACAAGTTAACTGCTCCCCCCAAACTTGAACCAAACATTGTCCCCAATGTTAAGAAAAAGAGAAAGGAAGATGACGTAACTGAGCGGAGATATCAAGTGTCTCCGTCGCTATCAATGTCACGGTGAGAGGGGTCGGAGTTGCGATCAGGAAGTACCGGTGGTTGAGGGAAAGACCTATCCGAGTAGATAGATCCCAAAACTGCATTAAACTCATTTTGGTAACGAAACTGCTCATACATGACATTCTGCAGCATATTCATGTGCAATTGCATCCCGCGTAACTAGGCAGCAAGGTCATTGCTCGGGTCACTGGATGAGCAGGGTCTACGTGACTGAGCTGGTCTTGTCTCTGCTCTCGAGGGTGTGGTACTGGTGGAGCCCTGCAAGCTCATGAACTTCCAAACCCAACTCCTAGTGATGGGTGGTTTAGGATGCACCACCTCTTCCGATGAGAATGTTATAACGCCTCCCTTTCTGTACAATTCATAAATCAAACACGGGTGCCCAAGATCGCCAGTCGTTGAACCTTTCAGGGTATACAAAATACTATTGTGAATAACATGACCAACATCTATGGACTTATCACACTGAATAGCATAATTGAGGATTGCACGCTCCTTCGTGACTTCACTAAGGTTGCTACTCGGGAGGAATTTGGCTAAGATGAAATGATGCCATGCTTTATGTTCAACAATCATCCCAATGGCAGGAAAATGTAGCACGTCATCGCCAGCCCATTTCCAAGTAGTGCCCGGACGAGCTAACACTCGTAATAGTTCACCAGGATCTACTCCTTCTTCACGCAACATAGAGTCGTCATTGTTATCCACATCCGGAAGATTGTAAAATTGATTGATGGAGGTTCTGTCAAAAGCAATCCATTTGCCCTTTACAAATGCCCGAAAATTTTTGTGTTCCTTTGCGTTAGCATAGAACTCCCGAACAACAGGAATAAGGGCTGGTTGCGGTTGTTGAGAAAATAGTTGCCATCCTCCCTATTGGATATGTGTAGTCATATATTTGTCAAAACCCCTCTCCTGAATACAGTTCTTATGCACCACCAAAGTGTTGTACCATTCCACGGCTGCTTCACTTATAAATTTGGTTCTGTCAAAAGAAGCAGAGGAAGAAGAGGTAGTGTTGCGAGCCCGCTTGGAAGGCATACTGAATTATAAACAAACCTGAGCAAAGTGCAAAAGTCAGTAATTAACTTGAGGTTACTACAACAAGAAAAATTCTCCTAAGAATTTAATCAAACACCTTGGGAGCAACGCTTTTTCATCATGCTTTGCATAATATCCCAGCAATAAATTTATCCCATCAGAAATTCAATCAACACAACTCCAAAAATCCAAGAATCCAAATATACCCAATCAATAATGAAGTTGAAGTGCCAAAATAAAAATTGAAAGTAAGAGGACTTACAAGTAGAAAGATGGTGATCCCAAAGATCAAGCAAGTGGCCCCTTTACTAATTGTAGAGTATGAAATGCAAGAAAATGTATTGATTGTGTTTCAAAAGAAAATTTAAATGGTGAAAGAGAAGAGGAGCAATTCATATGGGAGAGGAGGGAGAGAAGAAAAAGAAAAAGGAAGGGAAGAAATAAGTCAATTAGGGGGGAAGGTAGGTTTTTACATAAAATTAATTTTTTTTAAAAGGACAGTGCCTAGGCGCCCCGATGTCAACGCCTAGGCGCTAACTTTCTGCCTCGGTTGGGGATTACAGCGCCCGGGCGCTGTGTTTTCAGCGTCTGGGCACTAAGTTTTTGAAATTTTGTTTTTTTTAATACCTTCCATGTAGTCTTTCAATGTGGTCCTTCCCTATCTCCTTTCTTGGTTCGATGCTTCCAATTTGAGCATGTACCTATAGAAACAAGATGAAAATGAAATCACTTAAATAGGTAAAATAACGAAAACCGAAATAAATGAATTTTATGACAACTTAAGGATAGAGCTTGGGTTGCCTCCCAATAAGCACTTCTTTTACGTCTTTAGCTGGACATGGATGTGGTTTCAAGTTGGTTCATCAAGGGTAATCTCTTCCACATCCCAGTTTTCCTCTCCATAGTAATGTTTGAGGCGTTGCCCATTTGCCTGAAAGGTAGACCCATCCTTGCCTACTAATTCCACTGCACCATAAGGGAACACCTTACGGATTACAAATGGTCCTGACCACCGGGATCTGAGCTTGCTTGGAAAGAGTTTCAAGCAACCTTGCGGATTACAAATGGTCCTGACCACCGGGATCTGAGCTTGCTTGGAAAGAGTTTCAAGCAAGAATTGAATAGGAGAACTGTTCTCCTGCCTTGAAATCCCTCCTTAGTATTCTCTTGTCATGCCACATCTTTGTCCGTTCTTTATATATCTTTGCATTTTCATATGCATCGTTCCGAAATTCCTCCAATTCATCAAGTTGCAACAAGCGTTGTGGACCGGCCAATTTCATGTCTAAATTCAATTTCTTCACCGCCCAATAAGCTCGATGCTCCAATTCTACCGGTAGATGACAAGCTTTCCCGAATACCAGACGGTAGGGTGACATTCCAATTGGAGTTTTAAATGCTGTTCGGTATGCCCAAAGAGCGTCATCTAGTTTGAGAGACCAATCTTTCCGATTGGTATTCACTGTCTTTTCCAAAATCTGTTTAATCTCTCTGTTAGACACCTCTGCTTGCCCATTTGACTGTAGATGATAACCCAGTGCCAACTTGTGCTTGACATCATATTTAGCTAGAAGAGAATTGAACAGCTTATTACAGAAATGTGTACCTCCGTTGCTTACGATTGCTCTAGGCGTGCCAAACCGAGTGAAGATATTTTTCTGTAAAAATTTCAACACCACCTTTGCATCATTTGTTGGTATGGCAATGGCTTCAACCCACTTAGACACATAATCTACTGCGAGAAGAATATACTCTTGACCAAAGGAAGGTGGAAACGGACACATGAAATCAATACCCCACACATCAAATAATTCCACCTAAAGCATACTGGTTAATGGTAGCTCATGATGTCTTGAAATGTTTCCAGTGTGCTGACAGCGGTCACATGTCCTCATAAAAGCATAGCAGTCTTTGAACAAATTTGGCCAAGAGAAACCAGATTGCAATACCTTTGCAGCAGTACGTGTAGGACCGAAATGACCTCCATAAGGTGAGGAGTGGCAATGCTACATGATTGATCGCGTTTCTTCCACAGGGACACACCGCCTGATTATTCCATCAGCACACCTTTTGAACAAGATTGGATCATCTCACAGATATGACTTGACATCATGTAGATATTTCCTCTTTCGATGAAAGGTCAAGTCAGGTGGCAATCTTCCAGACACTAAATAGTTAACAAAATCGGCATACCATGGGATCTTTGTTGATACAACTAGTAAGATCTCGTCGGGGAATGTTTCTCGAATTTGACTGTCATCCACCACCTTTTCATTCTCCAATCATGAGAGATGGTCTGCAACAACATTCTCACTGTCTTTCGTATCCCGAATCTCTACATCAAATTCCTATAGTAGCAGTGTCCATCGAATTAGGCGTGGCTTGGTATCCTTCTTTTGAAAGAGATAACGGATTGCAGCATGGTCTGTGTAAATTATCACTTTGGTGCCAATGAGGTAAGATCTGAATTTGTCACATGCAAACACTACTGCTAGCATTTCCTTCTCTGTTGTTGTGTAATTTAGTTGAGCTCCATTAAGAGTTTTGTTGGCATAGTGGATTGCCCTAAAAATCTTATCACACCTTTGTTCCAAAACTGCCCCTACCGCGTAGTCACTAGCATCACACATAACCTCAAATGGCTGATCCCAATCTGGTACTACAATCACTGGGGCGGTAACTAATTTTGCCTTTATGGTTTCAAAAGCCCGTAAGCAGTCTTCATCAAATACGAACGTTGTGTCCTTCTCCAAAAGGTTACATAGGGGTTTTGCCACTTTTGAGAAGTCTTTGATAAATCTCCAGTAGAATCCAGTGTGCCCTAAGAAACTTTGAATGCCTTTGACATTGATGGGTGGTGGTAGCTTTGCAATTGTATCAATTTTTGCTCTGTCCACTTCTAACCCCCTCGCTGAAACATGATGGCCTAGCACAATATCTTCTTGTACCATGAAGTGACACTTTTCCTAGTTGAGAACTAATTTCCTTTCCTCACAGCGTTGCAGCACTAAGGAGAGATTGTGAGGCAGTTATCAAAAGAAGTACCAAACACCGAGAAGTCATCCATAAATACCTCAATGATGTCTTCAACCATGTCTATAAAGATTGCCATCATCCATCTCTGAAAAGTGATCGGTGCATTGCATAACCCGAATGACATCTTTCTGTAGGCAAAAGTTCCATAGGGACAGGTGAAGGTTGGTTTTTCCTGATCTTCTGGTGCTATAGCAATCTGGTTGTAGCCCGAATATCTATCAAGAAAGCAATAGTAAGAATAGCCAGCTAATCTGTCCAACATTTGATTTATGAACGGCAGTGGGAAATGGTCCTTTCTAGTTGCCTTGTTCAGTTTCCTATAGTCAATGCACACCCTCCAGCCAGTTACTGTTCTTGTTGGAATTAGCTCATTGTTGTCATTCTTAACTACTATCATCCTTCCTTTCTTTGGTACCACTTGCACTGGGCTGACCCATTCAATCTGAAATGGCAAAAATGATTCCTGCCTTCAATAGCTTTAGAATCTCCGCTCGAACCACTTCTTTCATTGATAGGTTTAACCTTCTTTGATGTTTGATGGATGGCTTGTAAGACTCTTCCATGAGGATTTTATGCATGCAGATTGTAGGACTTATCCCCTTGATGTCAGCTATCGACCATCCCAAAGTGGCCTTATGATCCCTTAACACTTTCAATAATCTATCCTCTTTGTCTCTGGTGAGTGATGAAGAAATTATCACTGGAAATGCAGAATTGTCCCCCAGAAATGCATAGCTAAGGTGATCGGGTAATTGTTTCAGTTCAGTCTTACTGCTTTCATTGCTTTCTTTGTTATCTGCTTCCTCTTGCTGTTGAATATCCTCACATTGTGATGGGTTTTCCACAACTGATATAGACTCAAGAGCCAAGATGTAATCAACCAAATCCTTGCTCCCTATGTATTCTCCAAAATTGCTAATATCATCCTTTGTTGTGATAAACATCATACATTGCTCTAGAGGATCTTTAATACATAATTTCTCATCTCTCACAGCGAAATCAATGAAGTCAATCCTGTGGCAAGTGTCATTGTCATCTGAGTACTTCATTGCTTGGTAAATGTTGAACCTCACCTCTTCTTCATTCACTCTTAATGTCAATTGTCTCCATTGTACATCAATTAATGCCCTTCCAGTTGCTAAGAATGGCCTGCCTAAAATCAGTGGGATTTCCTAATCTTCTTCCATATCTAATACCACAAAATTAGCTGGGAAGATGAATTTGTCGACCTTTACCAACACGTCTTCAATAATCCTTCGTGGGTAGGTGAGGGACCTATCAGCTAGTTGTAGAGTCACTGTTGTTGGCTTGACCTCCCCGAGGCCTAACTTCTTGAATACTGATAACGACATTAGGTTGATACTTGCTCCTAGATCACGGAGGGCCTTTTCAAAGGAGGAGCTTCCAATGGTGCATGGAATAGTGAAGCTGCCCGGATCTTTTCCTTCTGATGAAGTTTTTTTTTAAGAATAGCACTGCATTCTTCTGTCAATTTTACTGTTTCATATTTCTCTAATTTTCGCTTCTTTGACATCACTTCCTTCATAAACTTTGCGTAATTTGGCATTTGTTCCAAAGCATCTGCAAAAGGAATATTAATGTGAATTTTCTTGAAAATTTCTAAAAATTTTGCAAATTGCTTATCAAATTTTTTCTTTTGAAAATATTGTGGAAATGGAAGTGGTGGTGCGAGAATTGGTGGTTGTCAGGGAAGGATATGGAGTAAGGTCCGTGGGTCTTATTTGTTCCCTTGGCCTGCTTATCTTGCTCATCTACTACGTGTTCTTTCTCCTTATCAGGTGTGGAGTTGCTATCTTCAGTGAGTTCACTTTCTCCAACTCGCTTGACACTCCTTAATACAACAGCTTTACAGTACTCCTTTGGATTGACCTCTGTATCACTTGGAAATTTTTCTTTTTGCTGAGACTTTATTGAGGTAGCCAATTGGCCAATTTGCACTTCAAGATTCTTCATTGTGGCTCCCATGTTGGACACATGTGTTTCAATATTATCCAAACGTGATTCATCTTTGTTGAAGCGTGATCTTGTCTCAGAAATGAACGTCCCAAGGATGTCTTCAAATCGTGGTTTCCCATCAGAATTCTGAGTGTTGAATCCAGGTGGAGGTTGAAGTGTGTTTCTATTGTTGCCATATGACAAGTTCTTATGATTCCTCAGCCCTGGATGATAGTGATTAGCTTGGTAGCTTTCTCTTTGATTGTAGTTTCTACTGTTGACATATTGGGCCTGCTCGTTTGCAACCTCTGTCTCTTAGTGTGAAGAAGAAGAACTCATGATTGAATCTACCTTCTGTTGATTTCCTTGAGTGGTAAGCGTGACTATCTAATTTGTGAGTGATGCAACTTGAGCTGCCAGTGCAGTGATGGGATCTAATTCAGAAGTCCTGCTACTTTTTTTACACCCGATCTTTCACTTGGCCATTGGTAACTGTTGGTGGCTATGTCATCCAATGAAGCATATGCAGCCTCTGCGGTTTTAGCCATTAAAATGCCTCCCGCAGCTGTATCTACCATAGTCCTTGTCAGCCCATTTAGCGCATTATAAAATATCTCAATTTGCACCCATTTCTGGAACCCATGTTGAGGACATCTCCTAAGCAAGTCTTTAAATCTTTCCCAGGCTTCATAGAATGGCTCGAAGTCGAGTTGTTTGAATTAGCTAATTTCACCGCAAAGTTGAGCTGATTTAGAAGGTGGAAAGTACTTGGTGAGGAATTTCGGAGCCAAATCATCCCAAGTTGTGATTGAGCCATACGGTAGTGATTGGAACCGAGCCTTTGCTTTATCCCTTAAAGAGAATGAGAATAGACGGAGTCTAATTGCATCTTCAGTAACCCCATTCATCTTCACCATGTCACAAATTTCCAAAAAGGATCGAAGATGAGCATTTGGATCTTCTATTGCAGCACCCCCAAATTGATTTTGCTGCACCATATGTATCAACCCTAGCTTCAATTCGAAATTGTTTGCAGCAATTGTTGGGCGTGCGATGCCGGAATAGTTGTCATTGACAATCGGCCTTATGTAGTCCCGAATAGCCCTTTGTTGGTTATCCTCATTGGCTGCTCTAGCATCTTGTTTTGCCATTGCTTCCCGTTCGTTTCTTTGTATGCCTCTAAGAATGCGAAATGTGCGTTCTGGTTCAGGATCAACAGGTAGTAGATCTAGATTTCTCGCCCTTCGCATAAACAGTTGAAAATAACCACAAGGAAGCTTTTAAAGATAGACACAAAAAGAATAAAATTAAATTAAATATTACGATAGAAATAAAAATCTAAAGTAAAATGAACGCCGATTGGTAATAATATCAATTGAATTCGAATGAATCAATCCCCAGCAACGGCGCCAAAAACTTGTCACGCGTTTTATGTAACGTGATTTAAACGCAAGCATACGGTGTCAAGTTTTGTAGTATATTAAGAAATTGAAAAGTGTCGAACCCATAGGGATTGATATTCGACTTCCACTGAGTACTATAATTGTGTCCGCGTTTACTTTATCTAGACAATCGAGTGTTAAATTAATATTTGAATACTAAATTAACGTCAATGAATTAAATAGTGTAATAAAAGTGAGGCAGTTTTTTTGAAGATTAACTCAATTTTACGTAATGTCTAGGGAATGATTTCACCATATTCTCGACATAATTCTCAATCCCTATAGATATTTCTATCAAATATTTCCCAAATTCATAGGCAAGAATCCTAAATTAATTCTATTTCCCCCTCTCGAGCGTCAAATAGAACATATCTCTATATTTTAACCCCAATATCTCTATTCCGAATTAAATATATAAAGATTATCACGTACTTGGTTCTTGTTTTACCCTCAAAGAATTGCACTTTCTCTCAAAATCTACAAATCTAGGTTATATTGTTCTTAGATCATGCCTAAATTTTCCTCTCTCGAGCATTAAATTTAGAGCATCAATTCATTCAATTGGTGATCAAGCAACTGAAAGCATTAAGAAAGAACAATACAAATCACTTCTGGAAAATTAAATGGAAATACTATAAAGAAATTAAATCATGTCTCAAATAGGTTACATCAAACCCTAAATTTAATAAATTAGTTCATGATTGAGAAGAAGAACACAATAAAATACAAATTAAATCGCATGGAGAAGAGAAAGATAAGAAAAACTTAGGTTGCAGCTTGATTTCTTCTCCAAAATCCGGTGATTCTTCTCTCAATTAGTGTATCTCCTTGCCTCCCTTTTTCAGCTGTCCAACCCCTTTTCTTAGGTCTGTCAATATGTATTTATAATCCCCTTAATTTACATTACGAGTTGGAGTTGGGCTGGGTCGAAAATATTTGGAAAAATCGCGTTTTTCCTTTCTCGGCATGCATTGCCTGGGCGCTACAAAAGTGGCGCCTAGGCGCTGCGTCTCTATCTTGTTTCAGCTTGGTGCTGCACTGTGGCACCTAGGCGCTGCAGTTCTGCTTCCTTTGTGCGTGTACAGCGCCTGGGCGCTGTTTTGCGGCGCCTAGGCGCTGAGTTTCTGCTCCTTTTTGTGGCGCCTAGGCGTTGCAACTGTGGCAAGTTGTTTTTTAGTTGGTTTTCTTCCTTCTTTCTTCCATCGTCTTTCATGTGCATTTTGATGCTTCTTCTTGTCCATTCACTTCTATGTAACTTTGACTCTTTTCCACCCTTCAAACTCACCATTTCACCAAATTGGTTTACCTATAAAGCAACACAAATACCCGCATCAAAACGTTCTACATTTCTCGAAAACAACCAAATATTTCAAGCTTAAGAAACATTAAATCAATGAGTGAAATTCACTCATCAGAACCCCATGAAGTAAGGTAGTGCCACCCCCGGGTCTTATCCCCCTCCCCCCGACAGTTATCTTAGGTATGTAAAGGGTCTGGAAGATGAAAAAGGGCATCTCCACCTTTAGTGACGCCTCTTTCCACAACATCTAGGGGCCCATCATTTGGCTCTAGGAATTCAGATTGAGTTAGGTCGGGGCTAGCCCGTAGGATCTAAGCACCATCCTAAAGAATGGGTGAATTGGCAGCCTAACTCCGGTCCTAAGGATCGCCTCACTAATGGCCACACAACCCGGCCTAGGGTAGCAGGCCCTCTCTTCGAGCTCGGGAAGGATCAGATCTATGCTATCTGGGATCCTATACTCTACCATAAGTCTCTCCAGGTCGGCCTCTCTTAGTTTAGATGGGTAGTCCAACGCCCCCAGTGCACAGAAGTATCTGCTGGGCTATCCAGTCGCTTCCATATATTTATCCCCTCTGTTATTGTCTCGGCTATTTCTGAAGAGGCCGCCACAATGGGCTTGTCCATCCTCACTAGTTCTAACCCCCTCCCCGAACCAGAACTCCCCTCAGAAGCCATTTTGCAAAAGTTAAAAATCCTAAAAGGTACTGAAACTTACAAGTTTGAAGGTTTTCCTAACTGGAAATGGTGTAAGGTCGCCGGATATTGGTATTTCTTGTCGGAAGTTCAAGTTTCTCATCGGAATTGCTTAGAAAATGTCGAAAATCGCAAATGGCTTGAGAGCAAAGTGTATTGTCTGTTTTCACAAGGATGAAAGCTTGAGAAAAGCTCAGAGTCCGCCTTTTATAGAAAGACCCATCCGATCTCCACCGTTGAATTCAAATGCGATCAATCTAAGCCATTCATCGCGCCTTCAATCTAAACCATTGAAATGAAACGCCAGATTTGATCTACGCCCAAGATGTCACTATAACCTTCACGCTCGCTTAAAACACGTCACCTCGGCACCACCAGTCGTCAATAATAAGTAGCCGTAACAGCCTTTTAGGAGAATGGGCATGGCACCCAACTGTCACCTTGGAAATACGCAATAGTTGTCAAATCATTTAACTTCTGAATCACCTCGAATCGAGCTCCTCACTCAACTTTACAAAGTTTAGACGCACCTGACACGAAGTCCCCTATGGGTCATCGCCTTGGCCGCTGCGTTTTAGCTATCTCTCAACGCGTCGTCCCCTGTGGGTCAGCGCACTAGTGGCACATGAGCTCCTCACTCAACTTTACAAAGCTTAGACGCGCCTGACGCGAAGTCCCCTGTGGGTCATCGCCTCGGCCGCTGCGTTCCCTCCTAAGCTTTACAAAGTTTTAGCTATCTCCCAACGCGTCGTCCCCTGTGGGTCAGCACACTGGTGGTAAATGAGCTCCCCACTCAACTTTACAAAGCTTAAACGCGCCTGACGCGAAGTCCCCTGTGGGTCATCGCCTCGACCGCTGTGTTCCCTCCTAAGCTTTACAAAGTTTTAGCGATCTCCCAACGTATCGTCCCTTGTGGGTCAGCGCACCGGTGGTAGATGAGCTCTTCACTCAACTTTACAAAGTTTAGACGCACCTGACGCGAAGCTCCCTGTGGGTCATCGCCTCGACCGCTGCGTTCCCTCCTAAGCTTTACAAAGTTTTAACCATCTCCCAACGCGTCGTCCATTGACCCAACTTTACAAAGTTTAGACGCACTTGACGCGAAGCCCCCTGTGGGTCATCACCTCGACCGCTGCGTTCCCTCCTAAATTTTACAAAGTTTTAGCCATCTCCCAACGCGTGTCCCCTGTGGGTCATCGCACTGGTGACAGATGAGCTCTTCACTCAATTTTACAAAGTTTAAGCACGCCTGACGCAAGTCCCTTGTGGGTTATCGCCTCGTAACAAAGCTTTGGGGCATCTGCCTAAAATCATGGCTTCGGTTACTTAAGAAGATCGACCCACACGCTGCCACGAGTCGCGGTCCCTAGTACCGAGGTATGCACATCCGGTTAGGAAAGCAAGTCCGCCCATGATATAAATATTCATACCTGGACTTGGGGGACCACTGTTACGCCCCTATCTGAACTGCCTCGGAATGCCCACCACCACACATTCCGACCTGATAGACACCCATCCGAAGTATTTTCGAAGTGATCTCACCAATGTCAACGACCTAATAGCACACTGCGAGACACAGGCGATCCTGCTGAACTGACCGAAGTGCCCTCGTCCTGAGGCCGAGGCGAAGTGGACCTCTGTCAGAAGATCCGCCGCCAATTTCAGAAAGAGATTTTTGCCATGATCCTCTCTACACTTAAAGTTTAAATTGATTTGACGTCTCCATGAGGCCAGTTGATGAGATTTATCAACTTTATGTCAACTCAACTTGGGAGAAACAAATTGCCCGCCCACTCTACAGACGCGGCTGATTGACGCCTATGAGTGGACGCCTCATACCGTCAAATGTATACATGTGTCCCACATCCAACGTTTCATCTCACATCCAAACCTGACTTGACCGTTGGAGTGTATACGGCCGCCACCACCCCCGCTGGTCCCGGTCGTGAGCGTCTGACCGTGCGTTGATTGTGCGCAGGAAGGAATACGTGGAGTAGCTATCGGTTGACCACGTGGAAGGTCCAATTTTCGAGGTCAACACATATAGTAGCGAAGTTCTAGACATCTCATTTTTGGTGCTTTTCAATTTTCTTCATAGAATCTCCCACAAGGCACTGAATTGCCTGAAACTTGACGTTGAGATTTTTCATCCCGTACTTTGGTAAAGAATCTGTAGAAGTTGATATCAAACTCTTCGTTGAAGAAGCAAGCCCAATTATCAAATCAGAACTACCACTACTCCCATTGTTTTTTGGACAACTTGAACGAAATTTTTCCATCATCCATAATCATCTAGTATGTTGATGGCACCTTCTTAGGGGAAGGTCATGAGTTCGAATCCTGGGGGACGCGATAGAAAGTCGTGAGGGGTAAGTGGACGCAAAGCCTATCAAAGCGGACGGTACATAAGTTAACAGCTTGAGTACAAAGACCGGGGTCGTTACAGCCATGCTCAGACAAGTGACTGCAATGATAATGCACATTCGGTAATCTCTTTCCCGGAGAGCTTGCAGGAATTTTATCGAGGAAATGAGTTGCCGAGTGATGGTGGTATGGATCGTGAGTGCTTCACTGATTGCCCTGCCTCTGCTGGTGGTTACATTTTGTTGGATGTTTCAGACTCTGAAAACCCAATTCAAATGCTTGACCCAAATGATCAAGTGGATCCATTTGCATATTCTTTGAAGAATTCTCCACGATCTTCCCCTCACGATAATGATATTATGCTAGATGATGTTGGCATTGGCACCAGTCAGTCAGTTTTAGAATCCGACATGAAGCGTGGTGCAAAAAGGATGCGGCTTGAGCCTGTTTCTCTGGAGGAAGAGTAAACAACTAACTTATCCAAGAATCTACCTTTGTGAATTGAATGCTGGATTATTTTCTCCATATCATTATTTATTTATTTTTTTGGTGTCAAAAAATGCAAGTTGCTGCTTTGTCAGGTATGAGAAGTAACGATCTTCCTTCACCGATGAATGAATAAGTCAATGGAGATTAACGTGTTTTTTTGAGTCATCCACTTGCTGCTGAAGGTAGTGTGAGATTATGTTATGAAAGTTCTCCGAGAATTCTTCGTATCTGATAAGATTTTGCTATACTTCTTATGATCAAGTAGAAACGGAAGGTGAAAACTTTCAGGACCTCGCAAGATTTGACCAGAAACTTGTGTTTTTGACCTTATTTTGTATGTATGTAGTTTGGGTTCTTGATCTATCCTTCGTAGTTTATCAGTAGTATATTATTATGTGCAAAATTAGGTGGAATATGTGGTGCTTGATGATTTACCAGATTATTGAAGGTAAATGTAGGTTCATTTTACTTTGTTAGTTTTCATGTTATTAGTCCGAGTTTTGTATATATTGCTTATCTTATTGTCAATTTGGCAAGACATTTTCTTTTACTTCTTGTACAAGAGTTTCTTTATATAGCTACTTAACTAGAATTCGTAAACTAAGGGCTCCTTTCGCATGGTTTTTGAACAGCTTTTGGGTCTCAAGATTCAAAATCTGTTTTTGGATTCGTTTGACTAATTTTGTAAAAGTATTTATTCTAATTAGAAGAGTTTTTATAAAAAAATTGTCAAATGTAGAAGCAATTTCGGAAATGTCTTTTAAAAATTAGTTTTCAAACAAAAATTTAGGTGGTTTCATTCAAAAGTTCTTCTACAAGATGGAAAAACAAAAGTCAAGTTAAATGGGTCCTGATTTCTTGAAGAAAAGGGTTTTTACATTAAGTTATATTTAACGTACTTTTTCTAAAAAAAAAAATTTTAATTAAAAGAAACATTTTTATGAAATTAATCAAATGGGCTAAAAAATATACAGTCATGCCAAACAGACACTAAATGTGTTAACTTGTAAATATATTAAATTTACCAACTTTATAATTTTGTGATTGGCATAATTCATCGTATGAGAGGCGAATAGTTTAGATATCAAACACTTATTTATTTCCGTACACATTTATAATTCCGAAATTGGGCCTGTTTCAAATTTTCTCTTTGGTTACAATTCGCCCACTTGTCAAATAAATAAACTAGATAGTGATTTGAAAATTTTATATGCACATTATTTTTTCTACATTGTAATAAATTATGCACACAACTTTGACTATTTTCATTTTTATAAAAGTATTTTTACTACCATAAATATTTTGTGAATATGAATGCTTTTCAATTTTTAGTTCGGGTTGTCTTTTTCCGGTAGATCAAAATAAAAGTCTTCTTATAAAAATTTTAATACAGATAAAAATAATCGATTAAGTTCATAGAGGGAAATACATGCCGTTACTTTTATGAGATTAATCGAGTAAGCTTGTGTTAGTTATGCGTTGTGAGATAAATTAGTTCGGAGACTTTCGATGTTCGCTCTCGATCATGATGTGTATTGTCGTCGTATTTCTAAACTCTCTGCTTTCTAGCTTAAGAAGTGTTAGTAATGGATCCTATTAAATATCCATAAGGGCTTGTTTGATTTGCCACATTTTTCATGGAAAATAGTTTCAATTTTCTATTTTTCACCTTTTTTGGCTTGTTTGATTGCATAATTTTCTTGGCAATTCATTTTCCCTCTTCCCCCACGCATGAACAATTTCCTTGATTTTGTGGAAAACCAATTCCCACCAAATCCACGAGAATTGGTTTTCCAACTATTTTTTAAAAAAAAATTTTTGATAATGAAAACAAATTTAATCTACAATTGTAACAACTTTTTTTTCCTTTTTGTTGACAATTTTCATGAAAAACAAAGCCAAACAAATATTAAAAGATTCAAAATTTCAACATTTTTCAGATAAAAAATTATATCAATCAAACACATTTAATTGACAATTTTCAAGAAAACAAATTCTAGACAATTCAATTCTCTGAAATTAATTTTCTTTTCAGTCAAATTCTATTCTTGCAATCAAACAGAGCCTAAATAAAAAATAACGTCTCATAATATTGTATTAGGAAAAGTAATTTTTAAATCTTTAATTTAATTTTTTATCAACTTTTGATTGAATCAAACAAAAGATGAATTAGTGGTCAAATAATCATAGAGTTCAATTATGACCGACTTTTGAGTCTTGACAATGCTTTGATTTGAAAATTATAAAAAAAAATATAGCATGCAACACGGGTTCTTTTTTATTGTGATCAACATGGGCGGGCAGCAAATCAGCAACATATTCTATGAATCAGTACCACTCGTGGAAAATGCGCCATTAAAAAAAATAATCAAAGCACTAATTACATGATGG
>NC_036257.1:13919146-13921965 GCF_002742605.1 Olea europaea var. sylvestris | reverse complement strand
GTATATCATATTTTAAAATATTAAAAAATGAATAGGATATAAGCTAGTTACCAAACTACTCTACGGATCACATAATAAGCCTTCAACGTCTATCCTCGCATATTTCATCCTCATCAAGATTATCTATAATTCATTGTGATATATCAAGTGGAATAGTTGCCTCATACGTAGTATCTTCTTCCATGTGTGAAGCATGAAAGTCTCTTGGTGGTGCTTGCAAAGCAACATACCAACTAGATGTTTCATTCTCTCTTGAGTAAAAGAATTGTTTCGCTTGTGTCGCCGAGATGAAAGGATCATTTTCAAATTGTTTGAGTCCCTCGTTAAGCTTAACCAAAGTGAATCCATCTTCCTTTTTTATTCTATTCACGATATTTGCGAAATCACACTTGAATATTGGAACATGAAATGCATTATAATCAAGAACTATAACATCACGTAAAACTCCATAATAAAAAACTTGCCCAACTGTATGTGCATTATCTTTTGCACTGGATCTACAAATAGTTGTTGCTTAAACTAAAATGCCACTGTTTTGACGGGATTTTTTGCATCTTTAGTGTGAAATCAAAAGACCATTTATGATAAATCCAAAATATGACATGGATTGACATCTAAGACCATGTGCAAGCCAAATCAAATTGTTCGAAACAATTTCCACCAATAGTTGACATTTAATCTGTGTTTATTTTAAAAATGTTAGAGATAAAATAATTAATAGAACTAAGAGGCTTATATTTTTTTATATGTATCCCAACCTTATCATCCAACCAGGCAGCAAAAGAATCAATGTGCTTCTTATGCAATAAAGTCTCATTTCTTTTTAGTTGCTTGTCAAAACTCTTGAGTTCATCCATATGCATCCTAGGTAAATACAATGTATCAAAAAATGAATATGGTAAAACAATTGCAAATTTATTGAAGTAGATATTTAATAAACATACTCTATGCATAGTTGAATTTCTGTATTATTTAACAACACATTGTGATGAACAACTTTCAACATGTCATCAGACAGTACAAGTGGCTTCTCTTTAGATATTGTATGCCCTACAACGAAGAAATCACTCACATATTCTTCATTCCGTACAAGCTTAGCGCCAATTTCAGATGCTTGTGTATCTGTTGCAAAACATTACATTTTTTCAAAAATATAACATTTAGCTATGCACCCTTCAGGCCGTCCACAATTCATAACATACCCTTTCAATACTTTCATATATCTATACAAATACAATATTTGAAACATATAAGACTGATAAGTGCGTTTTTATACACTTATTTGGTCCACAAANAAAGTCTATTGCAACGTTTAAAAATGTTGCAAATACTATATTTGCATCGTTTAAAAAATGTTGCTAAAATGTTTTTAGCAACGTTTAAAAAATGTTGTCTTTACTCTCATTAATTTATACCTTTTTTGGCTATTTTTTAGTTATTTTACCTATATTAAAGATTTTTTTTTCAGAATTTCTATACTAAAATATTCAAATTTAGAAACAAATTAAAGATAGTGCATAAACTGAGATTACAATTTTGTTACATATTTTAACCCATACAAAAATACAAAATGGAAACAAATGTCATTCTTGTTGCATTTCCATTTCGTCGAACAACGCATGAAACTGAGTTTAAAATTTCCTTACATATTTTTGACCCATACAAAATGGAAATACACGAAACCTTCTTGCACTATAACATACTAACAGAATTCACCCTGCCTTGTACAAATGTAGGAGCTCTGCTTGGTTTTACTTGAAGGAAAATGAGATATAATCATGTGCTGTTTGATTCATCATTCATATATATAAATAGAACTATAATTGATTTCGAAAATGGAAATAGATTCGTACATATATGTAATTCGTCTATGAAACATACCTTCATCAAATAAGCATAATACTGCTCTTTGGTCAAGTAACAGTACTTCCCATGGCTTCACTAAGAGTTTGAAGCTCATGTGTCGATCTATATAATGTCAAATAACCCATATAACTTCCTCAACCCAAACCTTCCAATAATCTCATCCAAGTGGCAAGTGATAAACCTTTGCACTTGGATATGCTGTTGTAATATTCCCTTCTGCAACAATTTCTTCCTTCTCAAACATGTACCCATGCAATAGTTGACACCTTGCATATTCCATATTTGTAGTACCTCCTTGAACACCACTTCCTTGGGGTGACTACAATTCACAGTAAAAAAAAATAAAAATAAAAAAAATTTCTTTTTTGAATTAGATTTTTATATAATCTGGATTTATATCAAATAAATATTTAATAATGTAGGATACGAAAACCTAAGGAGTAAAAGCACGTGAACTCCTATCCTCCATATTCTGTAAGATGATGCAAAAAATATGAAAAGTAAATCTACATGTAATTGACTATATTAAGCATTGTTACAACAGTATATGTAACGGTAAAAGATTATAACCTATTGAGATAGTTTGAGAATTGTTTCAACCTTTTCTTCTAACGCTCCCACCCTTTCTAATTGAGTTTGTAGTTGACTTTGAAGTTCTCTAACTCTCACATTACTTTGAATTTGTCCATCCACTTTTAATGGTGCAACTCCAAATCCAAGTCCTCTAACTCTTCCATGGCACTCAAAACCTAAAACTCGAGCAACAACATCATCGCGAATGGAGTCTTATGCTAGTGTATCAGAAATTGATTGGGCACACGCTTCAACCCTTTTTCTGTAGTCATGAAACTCAAATTTTATATTAACAAGTGGTACATTTAATAAATCAAATTATTCTTAGTTGAAGGTTGAATATAAAACACATACTAAAGTGTCAGCAATTGCTTTATTTA
>NC_036257.1:13916215-13917529 GCF_002742605.1 Olea europaea var. sylvestris | reverse complement strand
GAAAGATGTGTGACCACCATGCAACCGCATGCATGCGGTCGCATGGTACATGGGCGACGCACGATTTTTAGTTTCCTTTTCGATTGAAAGTCTTATGGAAAAAAGTCGTGGGAGGTATATAAAAACCCTAAAGCCATCAATTGAGGGAAAGAATGCCTAGGAGAAAAAAAAAACACATAATGGAATAGATTTTACACCACAATAATGAAGAGATTATATGAAAGTGGTGACTTATTTCATGCATTCGAGAGAAGGAGAATGAGTTCGTCAGGGTATAAATCATCATAGGGTCCAATAGGGGATAGAGATATACCGCTATGCCTTGCTTGAATCTTTAAGTGCTTATAATACTACATGGATTTTTGTATATTTGCACCCGTTATAGAAATATAGGCCAGTGGTATATGAGAATATGTTCAACTTGACTTGAGAGAGATTGTTGGAGAGACTTAGGAGTATTGATTCTTCAAAAATTCAACGTGTTGTCAATTTGTGAAACTAGGGTTAAAACTGAACAATGCTTGGGGATTCATGATCCTTATGCGCTTTACATTCATTAATTACATCTATCTTGCATTTAAAACGTCAATTTGCATTATAGTTCATAAAATTCGCATACACTTGCATATTTAGTCTAGGTTAGGGTTAATCAAATCATAAACTTTCAGTTGAATTATTTGGTTTTTGGTTAAGGCCGAGTTAGATAAAATTAAACTATTCAATCTCTGTGGGATGACTTCGGACTCTAATTTCCACTTTATTACTTGTCGCAAACCATACACTTGGGGGTTTAAAAATCGAAAGAATAATTTTGTGAACAAGTTTTTGGCGCAATTGCCGAGGATTGAGTATTCATTTAATCTTATTTATCTTGGCACTAATTCGAACGTTAATCTCTATATTTATTTTATTTTATTTTGTCATTCAACTTATTTTAGTGTCGAAGTGCTACTACTGATTTTCTCGTAGATTTGCATGCTAAGATCTACTGGAAGATACCTAATTCCAGCCGATCGAGAAATTAAGTGAACTTTTCATCAAATGCAAAGTTAAACTGGAGAAGCACAACAACACCAATAGATGGGTAACGTGTAGAATAATCCCATCTTTCAAGCCAATGAAGAAGAGTTAGTGAATGAAGGCAACATGCTTGTAGGAGACTTCATGAACCTGCAAACAATTCAAAGCCAATCAAGTATTGTTTATCCACCGTTTGGGCAACCTAACTTCCAATTTAAGACCAATATGATACAACTATTTCAAAATGGAAATCAATTTTACAGCAGAGCTGAAGAAAACCCTCATACGCATATC
>NC_036257.1:13894973-13914836 GCF_002742605.1 Olea europaea var. sylvestris | reverse complement strand
TGGTTGCTTTGACTGGTAGAGCCAACTAACATAGAAATTAACCCAAAGGAGCATGCGAAAGCAATTACAACTCGAAGTGGGGTACAGCTACCTGAAAATACGTCAAGAGGCTAGCTGTAAATAAAGAAACAACATTACTAATAAAAAAAGAGACTGTGAAGCAAGATGGGCAGATCAAGGGCCTCAAACCAAAGCAAGGTTTAGGGGCATCACGGGATAAGGCAATAGTTACAATCAACCCTTATAAGCCTCCCGTTCCATTTTACCTAAGGTTAAAGAAGTAGAAGATGGAGCAGCAGTATAAAAAGCTTCTCAAGGTTTTCAAGAAGCTCTACATAAACATCACATTCATCTATGAAGTAGTCTAGATGCCTAGATACGCCAAGTTCTTTAAGGACATCTTATCAAATAAACGTAAGTTAGGGGACACATGAGACGACGATGATAACTAAGAATATATCGCGAGAATTTAGAAAGCGCTCCCATCGAAATTAAAAGATCCAGGGAGTTTCACTGTCCCTTGTACTATTAGTGAAGTTTATTTTGATAAAGCTTTATGTGACCTCAGTGCAAGTATTAATTTAATGTCTCTGTCTATTTTTAAGAAACTTGGATTGGGAGAGGCCAAGGCTACCACTGTGATATTGTAATTAGCAGACATATCCTTGACATATCGACTAGAGATTATAGAAGACGTGTTAATCAAAGTGGAGAAATTCATATTTCCTACTGATTTTTTCATTCTAGATATGGAGAAAGATAAGGATATTTCATTGATACTGGGCAGACCATTCTTGGCCACCTGCAGAGCTTTGAGGCTTGGAGAAGAATAGATTTCCTTTAATTTTTTGAAAGCTATGAAGCTACCTATAGAGTCAGATAGCTGGTTCCAAATTGACATGATTGAAAAGATGGTTCAAGATACATTCTTACTACACAATCCATCATCTGCTCACAAAGCTTGCATTGCATACTCTCAATCAACACATTTAGATTCCTTGAAAATTGAGACATGTACAAGGTTTTTGAAGACCAACTAATCGTACACGTGCAAAAAGTACTTTGAGGAGCTTGGAATAGGACCCACAACGCTATTACCATCCATTTAGCTGTCGCTTACATTGAAACTCAAGCAATTGCAACCACATCTCAGATATGCCTACTTGGGGGAGTCATGTACACTCCCGGTCATTATCTCGAACATAGTTAGTGAGGTAGAGGAAGAAAAATTGCTTATGGTACTTAGGGAGAATATAATAGCGATTGGATAGACTATAGTAGATATCAAAGAGATCAAACCTTCACTGTGTATATATAAGAGTCTTATGGAGGAGAATTTTCGACCTAGTATAGAGAGTTAAAGGAGGCTGAATCCTAATATGAAGGAAGTGATCAGGGTAGAGGTACTCAAGCTTCTAGATGAAGCATCATATATCCGATATCAGATAGTATATGGACCAGCCCAATCCAGGTTGTGCCAAAGAAATATGGAATCACGATAGTGCCAAATAAGAAGAACGAGTTAATTCCTACCAGAACACTGACGGGATGGAAAGTTTGCATCGATTATCGGTCACTCAATGCAACTACAAGGAAAGATCATTTTGCCCTCCGTTTATTGATCAAATGCTAGAAAGATTGGCAAACCACTCACACTACTATTTCCTTAATGGGCACTCAGGCTACAATCAGATACTAATGGCTTCAGATGATCAGGAAAAGACCACCTTCACTTGCCCCTATGGTACCTTTGTATATTGTAAGATGCCCTTTGATCTTTACAATGCTTCTGCACATTTCAGAGGTGCATGATGGCAATATTTTCATACATGGTTGAAAAGACCATAGAGATATTCATGGACGACTTTTCAGTCTTTAGGTCTTCATTTGATGAGTGCTTTGAACACCTGAACTTGGTCTTACATAGATGCAAGGAGACAAACTTGGTCTTGAATTGGGAAAAATGCCATTTCATGGTACAGGAAGGGATTGTACTGGGACACTGAGTATCAGCAAGGGGAATCAAGGTAGACAAGACGAAGATTTTGGTCATTGAAAAGCTACAGCCACCTACATCAATTAAGGGTATTTGTAGCTTCTTGGGACATGCTGGATTGTATAGATTGTTTACCAAGGTTTTATCAAAGATTACAAAGCCGTTATACATTTTATTGATGAAGGATATACCGTTTGTGTTCACTGAAGCTTGATAGCATTCAACACCTTGAAGGAAAAACTCACTTCAGCACTTGTAATTGTGACATCAGACTAGGAACTTCCATTTGAGTTAATGTGTGACACCAATGATCATGCTGTGGAGGCCCGTATTGGGATAAAGGAAAAACAAAGTCTTCCACGTGATTTGCCACGCAAGCAAAACCATGAACGATGCATATCTTAATTATGCAACTACAGAGAATGAGCTCTTGGCTATGGTTTACGTGTTTGACGAATTCAAGTCGTATCTTGTTGGGTGTTATAGTGTACACAAATCACACTGCATTGAAAAAGGATACTAAATCAATATTGATCCATTGGGTTTTATTAGTACAAGAGTTTGACATTGAAATTAGGGATAAGAAGGGCAATGAGAATGTTGTGGTAGACCATTTGTCTCGATTTGAGTCTGGAGAACTTGTAGAGTAAGTAGACATCAGCGAGATCTTCCTAGATGAGCAGATATTCAGTGTAGAAGGAGCTCCATGGTACACAGATATTGTGAACTACTTGGCCAAATCCATGCCTCCACCAGATTACTCAAGTCACCGGAGGAAAAAGTTCTTTGCAGAATTAAAATACGACTTCTGGGGAGACCCAATTCTCTATAGGTAAGAAGCTGATCAGATAATTCGACCGTGTGTTCTTGAAGAAGAAGTGCTACAAATTCTGGAACATTGTCATTCATCTGTATATGCGAAAAACTTTGGAGCTTCAAAGATAGCAGTCAAGGTTTAAAAGTATGGGTTCTATTGGTCTACATTGTTCAGGGATGCCGTCGAATTTGTAAAAAGTTATGATAGATGTCAACGCAGAGGAAACATCTCAAGAAAGAATGAAATGATGCTCAATAGTATCTTGGAGATGGAAATATTTGATGTTTGGAGAGTCAACTTCATGGGAACATTTCCCCTATCGTTCTCCAATCAATACATCCTTGTAGTAATTGACTATGTATCCAAGTGGTTGGAAGTAGTAGCACTACCAACCAATGATGTTAAGGTGGTAATTGGATTCCTAAAAAATACATTTTCACCTGCTATGTAACACCGTGGCTATAATCAGTGATGGGGGCAAACACTTCTGCAATCGCCAATTTGAACAATTATGAAATAAATATGGCATCAAACATTGAGTAGCTACCCTGTATCATCCTCAAACATGCGGTCAAGTCAAAGTCTCCAATCGACAGTTGACGAAGATACTTGAGTTCATAGTAAGTTCTTCAAGGAAAGACTAGTTTAATAAGTTGGACGTTACATTGTGGGCTTACAGAACAACATTCAAAACACCCATAGGCACCGAGCTTATTGGGTAATGAAACAGCTGAACATGGATGTAAAGGTAGCCAGTAAAAAGCATATGCTACAACTTAACGAATTGGATGAATTCAGAATGGAAGCATTTGAGAATTTAAGGCTCTACAAGGAACACACTAAGAAGTGGCATGATTTTCATATCTAGAGGCGCGAGTTTGAAAAGTTTTACTTTATAATTCTAGACTCATGCTCTTCCTGGGAAAATTGAGGTCAAAGTCATCGGGTCCTTACTCTATTACAGAAGTGCTACCAAATGGGGCTATAGAGATCAACCACAAAACAAGGGTACTTTCACAGTTAATGGACAACTGCTTAAGTACTATTGGGGCAGTGAATTCTCTAAGGAAAAGTCCACTGTCCACCTCAAGGTGACGAAATGAAGTAGACACGGGAGAGTCGAACTATGACTATAAACTAGCGCTGAATGGGAGGCAACCCATTGTATCATTTTTAGTTTATTTTGCTTTTGCATTAGTTTAGGACGTTTTCGTTTCTTTTGCATGATTGGTAGTTGTAGGTCATCGGTCATCCGTATAGGTCACACGAAGTCTAAGCATGGTCCACATGTATTCCAATGTATTGAGCATGAGTCATAAATGTTAAAGTTAAGTTTTGATGGTTGGGTGTGAGTTTCATGCATTTTGAGGCACAAATAGGATTTTCCAAAAAATTTTCGGGGTCAAGGTATGAATTCAATCAAGAAATCGATTTTGAAACTAAATTCATGGTTTACATGCACCCATATGATTTAAATTATGTTTTGGCAATTTTGGGGACGGTGTAAGGTCAAATCGAGTCTTAACTCGAAAATCAAGATTCGATGACTTTTGGAAGAAGTAGAGTGTGTTTTACAATTCTTTTTCACTCGCATACATTCATCACACTAAATCTTATATGGAAGCACGAGATTTTAAAAAAAATGGCATTGCACGTGATCTATGGGACCACATAGACCACGATAGAATGCGGTCGCAAGCCATGGTTCAGGGCCTAAATTGACTCTGACCAAGTACTCTATGTGACTGCATGCCATTTCTCTATGCGATTGCATAGACTTATAAAAAAAAAAAATTTAAACCACACGCTCACACGAACAAAATTTCTCCCCAAATACAACAGACATGCACACGACACACACAAACCCTCAACTCATGACACCCACAACCAATTTAACACAGAACCAAAATTTCAAGCACACAATAGGGATTCAATCTTCAAGCATTCATCACCATAGACTTGGCATTCATTATCTCCCATTTTCACTCCAACATATACATTGCAAGGTAACATTCCAAGCCCTAAGTTTTCAATTTCGAAAGTGGGAAATCTTGATTTTTCTTGGATGATTGTTGGAGTATAGTTGTTGTATGACATGGTGTAGTGTCTTTTGAGTATAGTGTGATAAATGGGCTTGAAGTTTTATAAATGCTCCGTCAAAATAAAAAGAAAACACTATACATACAAGTGTTTGATAAAATGTCTAAGTTAGTTGTTCTATGCATTTTTGAGAATCTTGCAATTGATGTGTGTGATATTTGACTTGAATTGTGTGTTGTGATGAGCCCCAATGGAAATTACGTTGGAAAACACCAAACACTAAATTGCACACATGTAGGCATAACATGACTAGGTCACGGCTCCAAACATCACCTATTTTGCCTAGCAATTTGACAACCCAAACGATGTCCAAATGATCTACAATTTGAGTATGTGCTAGAGTAACTTGAACACTTTCATATGACTGGAGATCGTCACGAAAAATTTTGATTTTTCTCGACGATACCTGACGATGAAAGTCCAAGGTCGATCATGGGTTCAAATTAAACAAAGCGCATGTTTGAGCTAAGTTTTATAGGTAGTTTACATTTTCTTGATATGAACTCAACTTTGAGACATATTTGATGTATCTTGCATTCCAGCAGTGTACACGTGCTCCTTGAAGTAAGTTTGGGAGATTTCTGCCTCATATATGGTCTTTTATGTTTTATTCTCTATCCATTCGGACCATAGGTTTTAATATGAATAATTTGTACTTTTGTAGGGCACTACCTAAAATAACATCGAACGAAAAGGAGAAGGTCAGTTCCACATCAGGCAGGTACTGTATGAACTAGAGAGCCCGAAGGGGGCTTACTGAGATTTCTAAACATCGAGAATACTACCCGACGCTCAAAGATTATTGGCCATTGGACGACTGTTAAATTAGATGATTTTCTCGAATTTGAGCTAGTTAATTTGGCCCAAATCTGGGGATGGGAAAAGGTGGTAAAGTTACCACACCCCGTCAATGATGGCTTAGTTAAGGAATTTTATGCAAATTTCAACTTTGAAATACTCCATGGTCAAAACATTTGCACCAGACGTGGGTAAAAGAGAAATGGATCATATTCTTGCCTGAGGGCATCCATGACTACTATCAGCTGAGCTGGAATAACGTGGTCCCAATCCCGAGCAATTTCAATTGGCATGAGATGGCCGATGTATTATTGGGGCGAAAAAATGCATGGCCCCTCCAAATAGCAGAATGGAACCAAATAGAGCTCACTCCATCTATAGCCATCCTATGGCTATTTATGTGTTACAATATCGAGCCCACCACACATAGGACAACATTTACTGATCCGAAGGCTGGGTTCATATATTATCTAGTTCGTGGAAATAAAATTGACCTAGCCACCTATATCTACAATTAGATACATAAAATCAGAATATAGGGTGTCATGCGATGTTCATTGATATTCTCAAGCTTGATCAGTGGAATTTACAGGGTACAAGTATCAATATCCCATCCGGGAAAGCACCTAAGAAACTCAGCCTCTTTATCAGACACACTACATTGGACGCTCAGGGTAGAGCTAGGGAACAACACCGAGAAAAGATAGAGAACGCTCACCGTAGGCAACAGCAACGAGAAAGGCCGGGCACCTAAAGATATGAAGATGCCACAGGCTCTACCACTACCTATTGATGTAGACACACAGCTACGGAGACAGATGTTTGCTACTATGATCAGGTCTAGCCGAGACATTCAAAGCTTTCAACAAGCATTTGAGGCTATGAGTACTGACATCCAGCAGGTATGAGAAGACATACACACCACACAACACTTTGTATCCAATGCCATCGAGAGTCCTTGGTGGCTAGAAGAGAAATGGATACCATGAATGGGCGATTGGGTGTGTATGTCGATCGGGTAGATGGTATCCAATTGAGGGTAAATGAGACCTGAGACCAATTAGGCAGTTTGGAGACTAGGGTTTGAGACATCCAGGTCGAGCAGACCCAACATCTGAGTTAATGAGGCAAATCCTGACTTGACTACCTCCACCACCAAGAGAAGGCACTGCGAGTCTCAGCTTTCCATCACTACCTCCAAACTGATCAGGGGATTATTGAATAACCCATTTTTGTACTTGTATTTTGATATTGTCCTTAAATTATGCCTTTTAAACTTACACTTATTCCCACATTGAGGACAATGTATTGTATAAATTTGAGGGTAGATGGCATAATTTTGGCAGAAACCTACTCTTTGTCACGTTATTCATCAATGAATGTGTTCAATTGCTACATTGCATGCTTGTCGAGTGGTGGTGGTGGTGGTGATGATGATGATGATAATATGAAATTTGAGTGTTTTATTCTCTTTTTCTATTTTTGTGTGCCTGTGTGGGCTTGATAACTCTGTCGTCTATGATGTGAATATTGGAATAGGTATGCGTTGGGAACTATGGATGTGGTGTAGAATTTGATTAACTGGTTCATGTGATGTGATATTTGACATTTTTACGCACGTACTCATATTTTACATGTTAGGCTAGTGATTGGATTCATGAATAAAGTAGGAGAAAATCGAAAACCCTCTGCTGTATCAATCCATAAACCATTTTTAGAGTAGTTTAGAGACAGTTGAATAGTTACAGGGGAACTTTGAGATAGGGAGGGGTTCCGTGCATGAAATTTTATTGCGTGGATTGCCAAACCAATAAGATGAAAATTAGGCGGAAGTCTTAAGTTGAGGATTGGTTTTGGAGGTTGAATGTCTGGAAAAATAAAGAGGGGGCATAAAACCAATTAGAGTGAAAATAGCACTTTTCTCTAAGCCTTTATGACTTGAGCAAGTAAGCTTGTATGGGTATTTTAAAACTTGGTACCCTAAAACCAACTATTTTGAAAGTCAATGACCCAAAGCTCACTATAGGGGTCATATAGAAAGCAAGAAGGGAAAAGTTGACAAGAAGTCATCTAATCAAGCCTTTATAACTCGAATGAATAAGTCAGAAAGGGTTTAAAACCTGGTGCCCTAAAGCTTCGCTACAGAGGCTATATAGAAAGCAGATGAGAAGATGACCACAAAATAAGTTAATAAAGGATACAATAATGTGAAGAAAGCCCTTGGACACTTGGGTGATAAAATTATACCTTTGATGCGAGGCAAGTAGCCATTTTTAGTCTCAAGAATCTATCAAAATATAGGAGAGCCACTACTCGTTGACAAGTGAACTTGTAATTGTGAAACCTATCCAAGCTAAGAGAGGAAAAGGACTACAGTTATTTAAACTCCTAACTCTAGAGTACATCCCGATATGAGTAAGTGAAAAGAATAAGTTTGGGAGGGGTGTGGATCTCTCAAGCAAGGAAAAGATATATTTGACCACCATGGATTGGGAATAACCCGATCATTAGCTTGATATGAAAGAAATAACATGGTCCGCTGCATTCTGATTGGCTATAGGCGATACATTAAGTGAGCCCACGATGTTAATGTTTTTAAAGAAATGAAAGAATTGAGATATATATTGAGAAATGCCTTTCATTTTAAAGTAATGCATATGCATATCACCACCATGCATAATTTGCATGTGGTTTGCTTACCTATCATTATATCATTCCACATTATCCCTCCTCATTTTTAGACGATGAAAGGAGAATGATTCGAGATGACAGCTTGTAATGTCACGAACTCAGTATCAATATAGTTTAGATTTGATTTTATTTTGAAATAAACTTAAGTTTTAATTTAATCATCTTATATTTTATTAAGTACAAATATATATATATCACAAAAATTTTCATTAAACTTTTCTCTCGACGGGTTTAGCACAGTCGGCCACGTCGGCTTGCAAGGTGTTGGATCTACCCGGGTGTTATTAGAAGTTGGATGCTTTTAGAGTATTTATCATGTTTGTGTAGTATGAAGATTAATGCATAGCTTGTTGTAGTTGTACCATGTTTGTATGTAGTTGCACTTTCTTCGAGCTGCGAACATCAGTTTATAGTTTCAAGTTGTTGTAAATGTTAAAAGACTAATTTAAGATGTCACCGTACTAGAAAAATTATTGAAGATCACATAATCTTTGTATTTGGATATGCAAACGAAGAAACTACGGAGTGAAGTTCATACAACAAAAATGTTTATCCATATGACATCAAAATTGGTAGTTTTGTATGTTGATGGCATTAATTGATAATATTTAAAGGAGAACTATGAATATTCTTCGATTATGGAATGCCATCGAAGTCAAAAGTTTGAAAAAGAGATTGAAAGATTAGAGACAATATTGTAGTTTCTCAGTAGTTGAGTACCAATTGTGCAAATTTTCAAATTTCATTTCTTCTATGGCTATGTTCAAAGGAAAAGTAATCTACTTGGAGCATTTTCAAGATAATCTTTTTTATAAAGAGAAATAAGCAGTATTTCGTCATCATAAAGAGCAATTTAAATTTAAAGTTTTTTATTCATTTCAATAAATTCTTTATTTTCTGCTTTTTTGTATACATTTCAATAGCTTCTTTATTTTATGCTATTTATTTACGTTCTTAACACTCACTTATTATACTCTCTCATTTTACAATTAATATATATTTTTAAAGTATAAATTTTTAACATAATGTATAATATAATTAATTTAAGTAATGAAACTCTAAAACTTTCAATTTTATTAAATTCAATCATGATATATAAATAGAGAGCAAGTTTGACGATTCAAACGTATATAAACAAATTAAAATAAAAAGTTTGGAGTATATTTCAAGCAGACTCTTTAAAATTAGGAGTGGGCACGGTCCTGTTTAATCCGATTCCAAGTGGACCCGAACCGAACTGAATACAAATAAGAATTTTAGAAATGGAACCATTGGTTCCATAACTAACTATGGAACCAAACAGGAACCGAACCAATTGGTTCCAGTTCGTTCCGGTGTGATTCTTTACATTGAAAATGTCAAAATAAAATGTTCACTAATAAAAAATCTAAAGATACTACTAACGTGCTACTTTTAAAAAATATAAAAGAACCGAACATACTATTCAAAGATTAAAAGAAAACTAAGTATACAAATTTAAAAACAATATTCAAATAATATAAGTTACTATCATCAAGCAATCATCGACTTATATAAACTGCATACTACTCCAATGATTAAACAAACTTTCATCAAAATCAAAATCCTACATTGAATTGGACACCCTTTAAAAATTTATTGCGACTTCTGTGTAATACCCCGAGCTTTACATTATACATATGGTCAATATGATTCATTCATTTCATGCTAATTACATTGTCATTTGCATCAATTTCCTAATTGCTTTCTCATAAAACCGTGCATTCGATCATCGAGACTTTAAAATCTTTACATGGTGATAATCTTCGACTCCTTGACCTAGGTGGTGAATTTTACATTGAACTATGATAGAAAATTAGGTTAACTAAATTTTAGAAATTGGTTTGGTAAGTAATGGAAAATCGAGAAGGTCGGAAATTAGTATCGACAAAGGTTCAAACTTTCCATTCGGTTGATCGAGGTCACCTTAAACCCTAGATAGGGAATTGACATATTTGAGACATGAGGCATGAAGTGACATGATCACAACGCAATAATATATGTATGTCTCATATGACGTTACAAATATTGAGGTGCAAATTGTTGAAATCGGTTGTCAATCGGGTGTCAATCGGGTAAGTCATTATATGAACAGTTGAGGAATTAGCTCTATAATATATTTTGGGATCTTAGGGCGAGTGAAATGGATTTTAAACACATCAAAATAAGCAAAGGATACTTGATATGTACCTGCAAAGATAGATATAAAACAGATTATACTACAAGTGACCACCTCATGCATGAATACCTCGTGCTTGGAATGTTTGTCATTTTAACACTCAATTTCTTCAACCTTAAGGCATCAATCTCGTGTCTACTCTCTAAGAACTTAATATAGGATGAATATATATCTTATAATTCATAAATGGATACAAAAATAATGGTAGAAAAGTCAAGTATTGCAGCCAAGATGACAGCTCCTACTTATTACTCACCAAGGCTCCTTGACGTTGCTGCATCCCATAATATCCTTAATCCTTAAGTAATATGCACGACCTCAACCACTTAAAGAACGCTCATTTACCTCATAGATAATATATTAACTCCCTAGCTCATCTCTAAGTGATTCCAAGTGAAAAAGAGGGTGAAAGAGTCAAAGAGAAATAGAAACAAGAAGCTGGAATTTCTGAACAGCTTTGTTACTTCACGGTTTTGAGGTTTGTATCCATTATTTCTTAAGGGGTTTATGATTTCTTGAAAATTTGAACTTGATTTTGATTAGGTTGGAGTGTTTTTAATGATTTTATGATGCCTAAATAGGGGTAATTAAGTACAAGAATTTGAAAGAAAGTAATCCGGACAGAGATGGGGATTTGCTAGATTTGAATGGTTTAAACTTTGATTTTGGATAATAGTTAAGATATAACTTGTATCTATGTAAATTAATGTTGTTATATGAGATTTATAAGAATAGAAATGGTATTCTAATATCCTGGAATCTGATTGGTGACATGCTAGTAAAATGGAAACCGAAAACAGTCACAAGAAAAGAAAACTGCCTGATTAGGTACTGTGAAAAAGGGACGATTTTTGAGGCTGAAAACACTTCATTTGTCACAAATTTAGATCAGATTACCTTCAAATATATTTTATAGAAGTGTGGTAAAATTTTGGGAGTAGTTGGATATAGTTAAGGGGGTGAAAAATGATTAGAAAAATAATTGGACGGTAATAGAAAACTGAAAACAGATTCTGCCCATTTGTATTTTTAATGTGATTCCAACCTTTACATATCCATTAATTATCTCTTGGCCCTAGAAAATAGATTCTAATGAGTACTAGGTTGTCGAAAACAATTGGATGACGTTGACGTTCATAATTGGACTCGAGAAATATCGAGACTTATGTGATTAGTTAGTAATGTCATCGGTAACTTAAAATAATGATTTCATCTAAATTGTTTTGACGTGAATGGATGTGTTTTGGGATTGTGTGTGTTAAGGTTATTAAATTGAGGATGCTCTTTAATATTAGATGGTAATACATATGATTTTTCGACGTTGAGCGAAAAAGGGAATTGATATACACTCCATAGGAGCTTGCGTACACAAAGGCGAAAGGTAATTAAAAATCCATTTCCAACTATGATGCAAGAACCTAGTATTTGTGATATGGTAATGTTAGAATATTTACATAACTTTGATAAGAGGATTATAGCACATCATATGATAGTTATGATCATTGAGTATGAGGTTGTGGAACCTATTGATATCAATTTTCACTAAATATGTCATTCATGAGCATTTTCATCTGCAAGCACGACATGTGATCATGGTTGAAAATCCTGCTTGTGAAACATGATTTCAAAGTGAGTTTCTTTATAAATGTTTTTATTGACCACTACTAGGGTACCGAGGCATATGAGGTATGCTTATGCGATATGTTTGGCATTGCGGGTGATACTTCTTGGGTGATTGCAAAGGTAGACAATGGATGGGCCTTTGGTGATCACGGGAGGGTGGACCACTCAACTGTGCCCTTGTGATATTATGATTATTGGTGCTGCCGGGTGCAAGACTTCTTGGGTGATCATAGGGGTAGTTAGGGGATGGGCCTCTAATGGTCACGAGAGGATGGTCCACTCTCCGGTGTCGATTTCACATTGGCCATTTGATTATTGATATTGATATTATGCATAGCTCTATTTGGAGCATAGTAGGTGGGTCAATGGCCCAATGAAATGAAAGGTTTCAAATGAAATGATTTCGAGTCGACTTTGATGAATATTTGAATATGATGCTTCCTTATCGTAATGTTTAAAGTAAATGGCATAGTGGCATATATCGTTATTATTCATATTCATGACATGCATGATTTTTGCTTACTAAGCATTGGCTTGTGTAGTTCTTACATTGTAGGTGAGCCTGGAACTACATAGAGAGCACAACTAGCTGTGAAGCTCTTACGGGATTTCAGAGTTCGATAGACATAGATGACGACCTGTAGGGTTATTTTGTGGGCTGCTATTTTAAGTTTATGGCCTATTGTGTTGTATGTTGGGGATCCTATATTGTATATCTTTTGACATGGCATGTAGACATGTTTATAACCTCAGAATATATATGTTTGATTATGGTGATGTGATTTTGGTTTAAAGACATGGTTATGCCATTTTATCAAGTAAAAAAAAGTGTGAAATTCTATGTTTAGGCCGAGTCATCAATTTCATTCCCACATAGGTTAATGGATAGTTATCTATATGAATGGGGGTGTGACATTCTGGTTCTATGTCGTTTATAATTTGTAAAGTTTCGATCGGATCAACAATTATATAATCAAAGTGAAAACAAAATAAAAATTTCGCATATTAGAAATGAAATTATATTTCGTAAATAAATTTATTTAAGTATAGATTTATCCAATTTTCTAATTTAGCTTGAGAATCAATTAATCAAAAAATTATAAGAAGAGAGAATCAAAAAATCAAAGGAAAGAAGGGAAGTGTTGAAGTCTAAAATGAAGAAAGAACTCGATTATTTTTTATAAAAGTGATTGGAGATTGAGTCATATATTTTACCAAAGAAAAGAAAAAATAATAAAAAAAATCCTATGAGAACCGTCCAATTCCTGGCGATTCCCACACTAAAATCGAAAATCGAACCTTAAACGGTTGGTTCTTAACAATTTGTCCCAAAATCAAATCGTTTTTAAAAGATCCAGAACCCAATGACCGGTTCTAAACGGTTCCGATCCGGTTCCACCGGTTCTTGAAAAAAATGTCCACTCCTATTTAAAATAATGAATATCTCACTTTTAAAGAGTCTTGAATTAGACCCTAAATGTCACCTAGCCCTTGTTTGACAACCTTTAAAAATTTAAATTGTTTGCTATAGTATCATTTTCATCACACATTCACGTAATAAAATATTTTACAAACAAATCAATAAAAATTTCTTACTTTTTAACCACATATTCTCCAAAATAATATTAAAAACTCTTTAATTTTTCAAATAAAGGGAGTCAAACAAGCCCTAATCTTGTTCACTAGATGCAACACTTAACAACGAATATTGGAGTTTTCAACAACACGATTTACTAAAATCATGTAAATTTACTAAGGCTATGTTTGGGTACCTTTTTTTGGGAAACATATTTTGTAATAGTGTTTGTCAAAATCCCACAAACGTACGGGTTCGTTGTACAAGTAATAGTCGTGATGAGAGAATTATCATCCCACAGGAAATAATGCTCAATTCTAGTATATTTGATATATTTAAATTCGTGTTTTTAACTAAAAGACGATTGATGAATAGCAAATTAAGTTTTGAAACCAAAACTTGTAAAATCAATGAAAGTTTGGTCTAAAAATCAAATAAGTGAACATATTGGATTTCTGATGCTACTGATCAATTCTTAGTTATAATTCTTAATCAATAATAATGATCTCAATTCATGCAATTGTGATGATCAATAATTCCACTTTTATCTATTACTCTTTTCCAAAATATAATATACCGATGGTTATCATCAGACGATTTTATTCCTTGTTCTGATTCATATGGCAAACATGCATCGACATTTAGGATTATAGCACATGATCGCACACACCATCAATATTATTCCTAATATTTATTGCTTGTGTGTTCCAATAACAATATTCTACCTACCCCAAGTTTTTCAACACTATGAATAAGTAATTTATTGTCCTAATGATGCGCAAACATTAAAATAATGTAAATATGCATATTAATAGAATCACAATGCAAGAATTAAGGTAAAAACAAAAAGTCTTGAATTAAAAACTAGGAATTAAACAGTTTTGTCATCCATCCAATACAAAGGATTTTATCCTAGGATGTTAATGTAAGAAGCTATGAATTCTTCAATATATGCCTTCAAATCCGAATCAAAGCTATGAATTCTTTATTTTTCAGTGTATTCTCTCTCCTTTTTCTCTAAAGTAGGCTTTCAATATGTTGAAAATTTGGTTTGGATGTGTTCTCCTATTTATATGGTAGCAAGGATATTCCTTACCAAAATAGAATAAGGAAACCTAAATTTTTCTGCGTTCAACATTGAGGCGCACACCCTAGATTACGCCTTACTGCATTGAGGTACCCCATTTTAGCCTAGTGGAGCGCCCTCGCCTCGTGCCTTTATGACTTCTTAGGGCCAAGTTTACAACTTGGTCACTAAACTTTCTCCAAGGTCTTCTTTTCATCTTTCTTCAGTCTTTTTTTTTTGTATCGTTTGCTTATTCTTCTTTCTAATATAGTTCTTGCACCTCGAATCTTTGTCTTACATTCGTGCCCAACATTTGAATTGTTACATTTTAGTCCTCGAACTTTGTATTTGATGCAAATTAGCCCTTTTTCTAGCTTATTCTCCTCACTCCTGTATCTTTCATCAATTGTTACCTTCAAACAATATATACATAGGATTAAGCCATATTTCATCCAATTTGTCAACAAACACCTCTAAACTTGCACATTTGTTTACCCTCAAACAAACTGTAGCCTAGCTCAATTTAACTTTGGTTGAATGGTATGCCATTAGTCTCAAGATTGGACATCTGTATCATTACTACGAATAGTGTTCAAATTACACAATTGAAATTAACTTCTACCTATTCAATGTGAAACTTAAAGTGTATGTGTGTGAATATTCATGTAACCATCACAATTTCATGACTAGTTTGGTTTCCAACCTGTAGTAGCCAAATATATCATTTCTTCACTAAGACGGGCATTTCCCTCAATGTACCAAAATATGAGTATGGAATGCAAAAGTAAAGAAAACTCCCTTAATCAATCGAATGTTAGCGGCAGAGGAGAAGGTATGTAATCTCCAAAACCATTAGGGATCAAATGAGAAGGAAGGGGGTATGGAGACATGCGTACGAAAATCTCTCTCAACAAAGTGGACTGCTAACCCATCTCGGCCTGTATGTTGTTTATCATATCAAAGCTCTGATCAATCTGTCCCTAATGCCCCAAATCATGTCAAAGGATCTATCAACCCACATATTAAGCTCATAAATCCGTTCGGCTTATCAATCCATCTAGTTGGTGACCATGTCGATCCTTCTGCTTGCACTAGAAACATGGCCTACATCAACATCATTCGATAATGTATAACAATGGTGCGGCAGTCCATGTGATCAACCCTCAAATCCAAGGAACCAAGCATCTGCACTATTTGTAACATGCCCTAGATGGTCTCAATCGATCCAACAAGTAGCTGTCGTAGGAACATATTGTCGATAGGAGGACCTAGTTGTTGGAGCTGCTGGCCTATGCCCTCTTTCTTCTGTTGTTGTTGGCGCTGCCATCCCTCGAAGATATTTTGCCATGAATTTTCCATGGTTTTTTAACTAATAGTAACACTAGGTAAGGCTGGTTGTTCTGGAGAAAGGAGTTGCACCCCAGATATTAAGCAAGTGCCACAAATAAGGCTGGGAAAAATCACTTTTTGACATAATTGCTATGTGAAACCAAACTCAACAATCTGATTGTAGACGAACATCCCCAAATCAATTTTCAAACCTTGTACCAAGTGAAAAAGAAGTCCCGCTTTAGTAAATTTGAAATAGATACATGTGAGGTAGGCTCAATATTATGGCAGATCAATTTCATCACCACCTACATAAAATGAGTCAACATATTATACTGAAACTCCTCACCGACCTCTTCTTGTCCCCCGTAAAGCATTTGAACCATTAAAATTATATCTTGTTCCATAGGCACTGGGACGATGTGATCTCGAGTCAGAACATATTATGCATCAATGACCTCGGGGTAGATATCACCCATGTGTCTTTAACCCATGTATAGTGCTCATGATATGTTTTCTGGTCGTCGATCTCTCAGTTGAAGGTTGTATAAAATTCTTGAACTAAAGTAGGGTATATCCGATATGGCTTTTCTATAACCCTTGCCCATTGTGCTCGGCCAATAAGAGTAGTTATTTCATATCCCTCGAAATATCCTAGGACAACTTGTCTTTCCGGCCATATTTTCCTTTTCTGTAAAACGAGATCAAAGAGTCTTAGGTGATATGCGCTAATGAAGCGTTTCATTCTACCTTCATCGACACGTGTGCGTGTCGTGGTGCCAGAAGTGCCCATATTTTCTTTTTCTTTAGATGTGGAGACCACGCATTGTTGTTTAGGCGGCATCCTGGAAAAGTAACGAAAGACTTAATTAGTCCAAGTGTGTAGTAAAATAAATGCTAGAGTTATAGTACATATGATGGAAGAACATGATACAGGGTTTCAGCCGCAGTCTAGGGACGAAGGGAATGCAAGGTAAAACTTGTCTCTCTCCCAATGTGGTGCATAGTGTGAAGCAAATGTGAATACAATAGAGTAGGAGCGTTCATCTAAGAAAACAAGAGTGTATTAGGCGAACTTGGTGCACCAATGTAAACAAACAATTCACTGTGGCATTTTAAGAAACATATTGTAGGCATGAATGGCGAACTAAGGCCAAAAGTGATATTGAATATGTGCAAGTCCCAATTAACACAAAAGCAACAAGAAAAACCAATCACTACTTAACCCAACCTCCATTTACTGCAAGATTCATACTACAATCCCTAAAGAACTTCAATAAAATGATAAGAGAAACTAACATGAGGTATAGACAATATTACCTTTGATTTATTAGAATTAGTGACATAGGTGAGGAATGATGTTAAATAGATGTATAAAGACACCTAACTTGAAGGCCCAATTGAAAATGGAAAATGGGAACTTAGTGAATGGTGTTTGGGGTGTGTGAAAATTGGGGAGAGGGGGATCGAGTTATGTGACAAGAAACCGGGTTGAGGAATTTTAAAACTCCTAACCCTGTTTCAAGGTCATGCCTAGTGATGTGTATGGCATGCGAGGCTCGCTTTCCATGGCAGGTGCGCTCCTGGCTTGCAGGCAAGGGCGTGCACCTTGTTTTAGGTCCCCTTATATTTATTTATTTTTCAAAAAATTTGACTTTCGTCTCCAACTCCCAATCGTGATTCTTGTGCATGGCATATGTTACAAAAATGCATAAAAAATGTGACACGGGTTGAAACTCAATGCCCATCTTTAAAAGCTCATTTTCATGTAGAATTAGCTCAAGCACCTCGAGTTTCACTTGAATGCATGCAAGTGAGATTTGAACTACCCCAAACTTATGCAAAATAAATATGATCTTGTGTGACTTGTGAATTGACTCAAACTACCTAAGTGATGAATGGATGACACCTAATCTATTTTAACACACCAAAATAACAAAAATCCTAATCTAATGCATCAAAGGTGGATAAATAAAAGGGAATAGAATTAGGCTGCCTCCCAATAAGCGCTTGGTTATATTCTACGGCTCAACTTTGTTGGTCAGGCTACTCTGCATTATTAAGTGGCATGGTTGTTTTCTCATTGGAGTAGTCACCTCCCCAATAAGCTTTCAATCGTTGTCCATTTCCTTTAAACCTCATTTTCTTTTTTATCTTGAGACACCACCTCTACACCATTATGTGGGAACAAAATTACGAATGTGAAAGGACCCGACCTCTTGAATTTTAGGTTTTCCAGAAAGAGTTTGAGGCATGAGTTGAACATCAACACTTACTGACCAACCTTGAACCCCTTCTTTCTTATATGCCTGGCGTGTCATCTCTTAGTCTTTTCCTTGTAAATTTTTTCATTTTCATATGAATCTACATGAAACTCCTCTAGCTCATGAAGTTGTAGAACCCTCTTCTCTCCAACTGCCTTCATATTGAAATTGAGCAAGTCTGTCGCCCAATATGTCTTATGCTCTAACTCAACTTGCAAATGACAAGCCTTTCCAACAACCTATATAGAGACATACCAATTGGAGTCTTAAATGTTGTTCTACCCAAACTGTGTTCTCAACCCAATCTTTACGTGATAATTAACTATAGCTTTAAGAATTTTCTTTAACTCACTGTTGGAGATTTCTACCTGCCCGCTAGTTTGAGGATGATATGGAGTCAAGACACGATGTTTCATTCCATACTTAGCCAACAATGAATAAATAGGCGGTTGCAAAAATGTTTCCCACCATTACTAATAATTGCCATCGAGGTGCCTTACCTTGTGAAAATGTTCTTCTTTAGAAATTAAGCCACCACTTATCCATTGTTAGTTGGAAAAGTCACAGCCTCAACCTAAACCTATTTAGACATATAATACACTGCTAGCAATATGTATTGTTGATTGTATAAAGAAGGAAATAGTCCCATGAAGTCAATGCCTCGCACGTCGAATATCTCAACCTCCAAAATGTTGTTTAAGGGCATCTTGTTCCTCTTTGAGATGTCCCTAATTCTTCCCTCCTCTTCCTCACACTCCAACAAATCCATTTCTCATATTACTTGGTCTAAATCAATTCTGCTTTTGCAGAAAAAATAAAGCTTTTTGTCCTCCCCCCCTGCTTTCAACCATCGACCAAAGCCACCACCATTCCCTTACTTCCAGCCATCGCCCAAAACCATCAACCGAAACCACCAACATTCCCTTGCCTTTCATCCACAGCCGAAATCCACCATCATTCTCTTGCCTTTGGCCACCCATCAACATAATCAAATCTTCCATCAAAACACCTCGAAACTCCATCAACATCATCAAAATGACAGTCGAAACTTTGAGCAAAATAGAAGTATCTTGGCTAGCCATAGCCACCATAAATTCAATAAAAATGGTAGAAATTTTGAGATTAAATCGACGAAATTAGTGATAGATTAGATGAAATTACCTCATCTTTTGCCATTGTTATGTCAAAATCGGAATTGAAAAGTTGCAATTTTACCTTAATTGGATTATTGACCCCCACTTTGGGTCTGTTGAAATCCTTTCCATGGGCTTATGATGGTTGGTTTGGGTTAGAGGACAATTTTTTAGTTTTGATTGGGAGGGGTGGGATGGGTGAGTGGAGCTGGAGTGGGCATAGGAAAGATGATGGGTTTGTCATATGCGTTTTCAATTTTTGGTCTTTCAATT
>NC_036257.1:13871141-13894524 GCF_002742605.1 Olea europaea var. sylvestris | reverse complement strand
GGGCCCCTCCAAAATTTCCATTCCGCTGTCCAAAACATTCAATCCACATACCCCACCACCGTCTCGTAAACTCCGTCTTTTCAAATTCCTCCACACCCCTATATGCACCATTCTCCATGCTGATATTTTGCACCACCACCATCACCAATGAACAGACCCACCACCCGCCACCGGCCCGCTCTTAAAAATAAGCCAAAACCACCGTCCATAAACAGTCATTCTCCCAACGGCGTCGTCACAAAGCACAGAGATTCTTCAGATATGAAGAAATCATCATCTTCCTCTGCTAAAAACTTGTGTTCTTGCCTTGGTAATGCACGTTTCTTGAAATGGAGGGTCGGTGACATATGTGGTGTGGTAGTGCACCACCCCGTACCCTGCATCTTCGCCGCCTTATTACTGTTTTTCATGGCGGTTGAGTACACTCTCCGCATGGTCCCGCCCACCGCGCCGCCGTTTGATCTCGGGTTTATTGTCACCAAAAACCTCCATCGTTTACTCGAATCTCGACCGGCTCTCAACACGATTCTCGCTGGCCTCAATACGGTATATGTGTAAACATACTCATCTTAGTTTATTTTTGGTAAAATTTTTGTAGATTATGAGTTGTGGATGATAAATCTGTAGATCTTACATCATATGTTCCTAAAAATATTCACGAATGATCAACTTCTAAACCAGAAAAATCATTAAGAAACATACTCTAATAATATTAGACTCGACAGATAAAATACACGTATGCCCACGACTCAGTAACATGAAATGAAAATTTAACTTCTTGTTTTCGGATCTAACTTTGATTTTAACATGAAAGCCTACATTTTCTTCTACTTATTTGGTGAGTAATTAATGGCATTTATTAAAAGTCAAAGCATGTTAGATTTTGATATGGGCATGATAGTGCATTTAAAGTTTTTACTTTTCATACCTACTTTTTTATTTTATAAAAATTGATTTATTTTTCGAGATGGTTCTTTTTGCGGAATTATATATATAATTTGTTTGAGTTTTGTGGATCGAGTAGGTTTTCGTAGGAATGCAAACCACGTACATACTATGGACGTGGCTAATGGAGGGTCGACCGAGGGCAAAGATCTCAGCTTTGTTCATGTTCACATGCAGGGGAATACTTGGATATGTCACACAGCTATCATTGCCCGAGGTTAAGCTCGTCGCATAAGATCTTTATATTCAAATTCGATATTTTAAAATATGAAATTGTTGTGTTTGAAGACGGAAAGGAATAAAAATATAACACACAACGTCTAGGGTAATTAGTAAATTGTATAAGGCTCGAGATATGAGGATTATGAATCTCAATGAGAAATAGGCTGAATTAGCAAATTGGCAACCAAAATGCACAAATAAGACACGTTATATCTATTTCAAGTGCATATTTCATTTTCAATCGTAGTAATAATGGTTATGAAATTCCACGAGAGAACTGTATTCTATGATCTATATGGATGACTGGTTTAAAGTAAATTTCCATAAATTTGTTTTAGAATAATTGAGTACATGAAGTTTTTCTTTTTAACAAGCAAAAATTAACTTTCTAGTTTCTACAGTATAAAAAACAACAACAACAACAATAATAACAATAATAATAATAATTAAGTGAAATTTTTTGTACGACATCTCCCGGTTTGTTTCTTTACTGGAAAATTGATATTGTCCTGAAAAATCCGACATCTTTAGGACAAATGGGTTGTTAATAAATAACAAATTCCAGTACTCAATGCTAATAGAATATTTTTACAGACACTGTTGCGCCTTCCCTTGCATAGATAATTAATGCTAATTATATTGTAGTTTTATCTGCAGATGCGTCACATTAAATAGGTTTTACAAGTGATAAGATTGTTGAGTACACGGGGTCATTACACGAATGATCTGGCTGTTGGCATTGGTGGTGGAATACTATTTGATTCTCTGGCCGGAAAGTATGAAGATAGCAAGGAAAGAGAAGCGTCATTATTCACTAGTGCCACCACCTATGGTTCTTTCTACGACTCTCATAAAGAACGAAATGGTGAGTTGTTAGGTTAGGAAAGAACCAGAAATTTGGTCTTTATCTAGTGAAGATACTAGTGTTACTTGGAAAATTTAAAAGTTAAAGGTCAATTTCTTCTATCCGTGATTAAAGTTGATATCCTAGTTTTTCCATCTTTTTCCGCCATTTTGAGGAAAATGTTTTCTCGTTGGTGGTTTTGGTTTTCAAGCCCTTTTTGTTTTTTTTTTTTTTGACAATTTAAACAAATTCTATCTCCATAATTGACAATTTTCATGGAAAACAAAACTGAAAGAACACCAAAATTTCAATATTTTCTAGTTGGAAAATATATCAATTAAACATATTTCATTGACAATTCACAATAAAACAAGTTTTAGGCAATTCAATTCCTTGAAATTCGTCATTTTCCATCCAAATTCCATTCTTGCAATTAAATGGACTCTTAGTGCTTTATGTTACTTTTGGCTCGTTAATAATTCAATCATCTTAGGTTCAATCATCAGCAAGTGTTTTGGTTCGATTGTGAGGCTTCGATCTAAAAATTCGATTTTGCCTATGTGAAATTTTGAGGTTTGATAAATAGAGCTTGGCCTATGCTATACAATTATGATGAAGCTTATTCTCAACTTGTAGTGCCATCATTTTGACTATGCACAGGCCACCTTTTCTTGTGCCCTCATGGGAACATTATATGCCATAGAACTGTACGAAGTAAAAAACATTAAGCCCCATTGGTAGGTATTAAAATCTAAATTTTTATGAAAGTTAAAGTCAACAATTGATTTTGGAAAGATTTCACTAATATGAAAATAGAAAAAAACTTGTCAATTTATCAAATTTTTGCAAAAAAATGTCATTTTTTTGTGCAAAAAGTCCAATTTAACCTTGTAATTACCTTTTTGTATGCATTTAATGCACAATTAATGCTAAAATTTGACGGTAGTCTTGTTGAAAAAGCTACCCGTGGATCTAGTAATTACACAATGGATAATAGATTTATTAACCAAAAAAAAATCAATAATATTATTTCATAGCATTTTCTTGAAATGATGAAGTGAAAATTGCACTAAAAAAAATATATGTGTACTACTTCTTAACCATTGAAATATCAAAGTTGATATTATAGTAGATTCATCTTTCAATTTGTTGTTAGCAAATACATTATTGAATGTTTTCAACTTATAACTTAGTAGTTTTGAATCTTAAATCCTACATCACATCACATCATAAATTATTCTTCATTTATTAATTTTGTTTAGCTTTGTGAATTTTTTTTTGAGAAAACATAACTAGTTTAAAGCACAGAAAAGTATGAATATTCCACAATATGGTCAATGTTCGTAGGTCCTGAGCTTTTCAATCCCAACGATTCGAAAGGATCTTTTTCATGATTCTATTCCATTACCACCGTGTTCGAGATATGACGTGGTCCTTGGGTACAACATATGCTCGAGCATTGAATATTGCATGATTACAATATTTTATGGCCACCATCCTTGGGATATGTCCTTGGGTTATGTGAACTACGCAAAGACGTGATGTCCTCGAGCCTTTCGTTCAATCAAACCCGAGACCATTTCACTTCTAAAAGATTCCTAAGTCCCTGGGATCCTAACACTATCTAAGTACCTCAACCCAAGTCTCACATGCTTAGCAAGACTCCATCTTAAATATGTTACCATCAAGTTATGATTGGCCTACAATTATAGTACAAGTCCAACACCCCTCTCAAGTAAGACTCTTTGAGATGATAATATTTAACTAATTTAGTGCTACTAGGAGTATACTACATACCTCTATAAATATAGACGTTCAATTCATTATTCAGGTATGCTTTTGCATAATTATCGGTCATAATCTCAATCATAATTCTCTCTCTAATTGAAGCATCAAAGGGACAACAAGGACACACCTCGATGCCTTTTTTTCAAGTACCAAGAGATCTTGTTCATGTAGCTATGATTTTTGGTAGCATCATTGGTGCCCACTGTGGGAAACGCTACCAAAAGCCATGGTTAACACACGTTGAAAAATCATCTGAAATATTAGATCCCTAGCCAATAGTTATTACCGCTAGAGCCTTTGAAGAGCTCTATTAACATGTTGTCATGTTAACTCAACTGCTACGTCAAAGAAATTCACATCTATCACCCACACCAGGGCACGAAGAGTGTTTTATGGCCAATGCTCCAGCTCGGGCTCCACCCTTGTTCCCAATGTCGATGGAGCTAGAACCTCAGATGTACCCCATGTGGCCTAGCCCCCGAGATCAGTAACTATGGAGTCTAATAAACTTGCCAAGATCACTAAGAAAGAATTATGGATGGCCTACTTAAGAATACTAAGGGATGAACATGTTTAACTCCATTCATTTTCGAGACATTGTTATACCTATTACCGAATAGATTCAAGTATCCTCGCGCATGTTAGGACAATTGACCCAATCAACTATCTCAATGTGTAGACTAACATCATGAATTTGCAAGTTATATCGGACTAGGTGATGTGTAAGACTTTTCCTCAAGCTTTGACTAATGCTGCCAAGGATTGGTTCTCGACCTTAGAGCCCAATTCCATAGTCTTATTCTTAGATTTAACCAATAAGTTCTTTGCCTTCTTTACAAATAGTAAACGCATCAGGAAAATGATAGCTTGCCTCATGCAGCTTCGCTAAGGACAAAATATAACCATACATGATTTTATGATGAGATTCAATAAAGAAAGGCTCCAAATACCTAACCTACATATTATAGCAGTTGTTTTTGCCCTCACATATGTCATAAGGAGTGAGACATTCAAAATGTCCTTGTCAAAGAATCTACCAAAGTAAGTGATTGAGTTCCTAACCTGAGGTGAAAAATACATTAATATGGAGAAAATATTTAATTCGAAGAATATAAAAGGACCAACCAGAAAAGGCAATATATTTGAGTCTACGATAAAAATTCAATCTAACCTTTGGGGATTCGATGGTAGTGTAATCATCCCGCAGGGGCCGTCAAGCTTTTTCTAACCTCGGGTTCTGATAAAAAATAGGTGATAGAGATCACATCTTTCTAGGTAGTTCATGCTTCGATGACCTACAATGCCATCTTGGGAAGACCACTGCTCAATAAGATTAAGGCTATTGTATCAATATTCCACCTCAATAAGATTAAGGCTATTGAGAAAATGGAAAATATTAGTGTTGAACTCCATTATTGACAGATATACAGACATCAAGGTTGTTTTAGAATATGATAGGGCTGAACTTGCTACCGATGTTATTATAAATGCCTAAGGAATAAGGAGAATCACAATGGTGATACTTTATTGATGAGAGGAAAGGGTTTTGGTAAACCTAATTATTACTCTAAGACCTTTAATGAAAATAAAAACAAATGGAGTGATAAAAGTAAATCCAAAAACAAGGCTAAGGGTAAGAAATGTTTCAACTGTGGGAAACAGGGTAATTTTATTAAAGATGGTTATGAAAAGAAAAATGAATCAAAAGAAAAGAAAGTTGATGATGGGAATGCTACCTTAGTCTGCCATAAAGACAAGGCTGAAGATGGGTTAGTCCTTGTTAATGTTGAAAAGAAGCTAAATGATGATTGGATCCTTGACTCAGGGTGCTCTTTCTACATGTGCTCAAATAAGAATAGTTTTCTCGAATTTGAAAAGACAACTAGTGAGCAAGTTATAATGGGTAATAATATGACCTGCAAATTGAGTGGAATAGGAACCATAAAACTGTTATTTGAAAATGGTAGAATCCTATTTTTAAAAGGAACTAAGTTTATTCCAGACTTAGAAAGGAATCTGGTGTCTCTAGGAATGTTAGATGATATAGAGTTCAACATTAAATTGGGCCAAGAACATATAAAAATTCTTAAGGGCAATGACTTAATCATTAGCACCCCCAAGATACATGGTCTCTATTTTTATAAAGCAGAACCTTTACTTAGCTTGACTGCAGCTACTTTAACTGAAAATTTTACCTTTGCAAAATTATGGTATGAAAGAATTGGCCATATTGACAAGAAAGTATAAAAGGTTCACAAAATAAAGGAGTGTTTCGAAATCTAAATCTTGGTGAAAACAAGCTAAGCTTCTCTTCTTGCTTGGAATTCATAAATTCAAACAAATACTTGAATACTTACATACTGATTTGTGGGGGTCCTGCTTCTGTGTGCACCCTATTTGTCGTTAAATATTATCTTTTAATCATTGATAATTACTCAAGGAAAATCTGAATTTTCATGTTAAATTCAAAAGATGAAACTTTTTTTTTATCTTTGAAGATTGGAAAACATAAATTGAAAATCAAACTGAGAATAAAATAAAGTTTTTGAGAACTAATAATGGTTTGGAATTTTGCAATTATAAATTCAATAATTTCTATAAAGAATGTGACATATTAAGACATAGAATGGTTACCTATATCCCTAAAAAAAATGGCATAGCTGGGAGAATTAATAGAACCTTATTAATAAAGGTAAGATGCATGTTTTTTTAGCTCAAGCTTACCTAAATTATTTTGGGGTAAAGATGTAAAAACTACTGTAGACCTTGTTAATAGAACTCTCACTAGTTCTTTGAACTTTGATGTTCTAGAATCTGTGTGGTCTAAAAATCCTGTTGATTATTCACACCTAAAAATATTTAGTTGTGCTGCATATGCTCACCAAAATATTAGAAAATTAGAACCTAGATCACTTAAATGTGTTTTCTTGGATTATGGTGAAAATGTAAAAGGCTACAAATTATGGGTTAAAATTGAAAAAAGGTTATAAGATAATTGTTAGAAAATATGTTATCTTCAATGAGTCTATCATGCCATGCTTAGAAGGAAAGTAAAATAACTTGACTGAAAAGAATGTTCAAATTGAGGTGGAGACGCTCATATTGAGAAAAACAATTATGTTCCTATTGTAACTGTAAATGATCATAATGAAAATATCATCACAACTGAAACTGAAAATAATCAAGTTACTGGTTTTAATGATCAAACTGATCCTGCAACTCTTCCCTTAAATGAATATCAATTAACAAGAGATATGGAGAAAAGACATAGTAGATTACTTGCTAGATTTGATTGGGAGATTTTGTTTCATTATTTACATACCAAGAAAAATTTAAAATGAGCCAAAATCCGATAATGATTTCATTAATAGCAAATATGCTAAAAATTGGATAGATGCTATGATTGATGAAATGTCCTCACTCCTAAAATAATCCTGGGGACTTGGTTGAAAGGCCAAAGAATCATAAATTGATTGATTGTAAATGAATTTACAAAATAAAAGAAGGAGAAAGGGAAAATAAATGTGTGAGATATAAGGCTAGACTTGTGGTAAAGGATTTTACATGAAAAGAAGGTGTAGACTATAATGAATTTTTCTCCTCTATTTTAAGCATACCACTATTATATGCATTTTTGTACTTGTTGCTAAATCTTAGTGGGAACTTGAAAATTGCATTCCTTTTATCGTGATTTAGATGAAAAATACTATATGAGACAATATGTTGGTTTCATAAAAGGTGACTCTGAAAATGTCGTGTGCCTCCTAAATAAATATTTGCATGATTTAAAATAAACTTCAAGGCAATGGTACAAAAGATCTGATACTTTCTTCTTAAAACTTGGTTTTCAATGAAGCAATTATGATATATGCCTTTACTACAAAGATAATGGAGGTGTGGACGATATGCTACTTGCCAACTGTGATAAATCTGAAATGGGGTACACCAAACAAAAACTAAAATCTGAGTTTGATATAAAATATTTAGGGGCTGCTAAAAAGATCCTTGGAATGCAGATTTTTGGAAACGAAGAAAAAGACATGTTATTTTTGAATCAACATGACTATGTGGATAAAATTTTGAACAAATTTAATATGTTTGACTACAAATCCATAACCTTGCCTCTTACAAATCATTTTAAGCTTCTTCTGATTTCCTCCCTTAAACTAATGAGAAATTTGATAGAATGTCAAAAATCCTTACGCTAATATGATTGGATTTGTTATGTATTTGATGGCATGTACTAGACCTGATCTTACTTTTAGTATTAGTAGACTTAGTAGATTTATGAGTAATCTTAGGGAAGAACACTAGAATGTTTTAAAATGGCTCTTAAGATATCTGAAAGGTACATCAAAGAATATAGAAGAGGCAACTTTAAAGGGCTTTACTGATTCAGATTTTACTGAAAATAGAGATAATAGAAAATCAACTTCATCTTGTTTCTTTAACTTATGTGCTACTGCAATCAATTGGAAATCACAACTTCAAAAGATTGTAGCACTATCCTCAACTGAAACAGAATATATATTGTTACTTTTGATGCCTCTAAAAAAAAGAATATGGATAAATGGACTATTAAAAGAACTAGATTTTGTTGATGAGAATGCAATTTTGTACTTTGACAACCAAAGTGCTATACATCTAAGTAAGAACCCCATGTTTTATGATAGAACTAAACACAGACGTTAAATATTATTTCATAAGAGATACAATTTCAAAAGGAATTTTGTTCCTTTTGAAAATTGGCAAAGTTGCTACTCAGTTTAATCCTTCTGATATAGGAATAAAGATAATACCTCTAAACAAGTTTCAGAATTCTTTGAAAATATTGTCTATTAATACTTTGTGATTATTACATGTACTTGGAGCAAGTGAAATATGAAAATGTGATATGCTCTTGGCTGTACTATGACCTGAAAATTAAGGTAGCAAGGTAGAGAATGTTGAGATTCAAACCCTGGTTAATGTCCCCAATTTTCAAAAGGAAAAATGCATTATCAAAACACATTTTTGTAAGTGGGAAGGCTTAATCGGATGTTGACATCTGTTCAAGCCATGACCGTCATATTGAATGCGTCTCTTGGTATGGTTGTATTCATGGATACCGATTCATTTTGACAAATGGATGAAATTCTTCATTGTTGTTGAGTGAGAGAAAGTTCATGAGAGTTTAACTCTCACTGGCTAGGGTGATCTATGATTCTTTCTCTTGAACATCTCATTTGAGATTTGTTTAGATGTTTTCTAGCCTTGGTACTTATATTTTCTTGAGTGAAAATAAGAAGAACGAGAGGGTTACTGTGCTGTATTTTCTGAGAAGAGATCTAGGGTTTCTTGTGTGATTCCTAGCAGTTCCATTGATTTGGTGATAGAGGTAAGTCTCTAAAAACTATATTTGAATATTGTTGTGAGTTTTTTTTTGTCAATTTTAAAGCTCAATAGTGCAACCGAACTATATCCATTTTAATGGATGCTCAAAGAGAATTAGGTGTTAAAAGGGTCATTGAACTTTTGGGTTTTCAACCGAAAAATCTTTGTGCTTGATTTAATTTCTGCAAGTTTTTACTTTGTGTTGTGAAATTGATCTATTGTATCTTGTGTTTAGTATCGTATTTGGGCCTTTTCACACCATCGGGGAGGTGGTCGACAAGTTTATTGACAGCCACATACATCATGTATGGATGACTAACAAACAAGGTTTGCTTCACAAATATGACCCGCGTGAATAGAAGTTAGATGCTTTCAGAGCCCACTAGTGAAGTAGTTATCATGTTTGTGTAGTATCAAGATCAATGCGTAGCTGCTTGTACCACGTTTGTATGTAGTTTTTCTTTCTTCTCGCGAACATCAGTTTGTAGATGTCATCATACTTGAAAATTTGATGAAGATCACATAATCTCTGTATTTTGATATGAAAAAAAAAAAAGAAATTATGGAGTGAAGTTCGTGCTATTTCAATACAAAAATGTTTGTCCAAATGGCATCAAAATTGATAGTTTTGTATATTGATGGCTTTAGCTAATAATATTTAAAGGATAACTTTGTGAATAATCTTGGATTATGGAATGTCATTGATGTCGAAAGTTTGATGTGTCAATAGAAAGAAGACTAAATTCTTAAAAATACAGGATTGTAGGCAATATTGTGGTTTCTTAGTAGTTGAGATCCAATTATGCAAATTTTCAATTTTCATTTCTCCTCTTACGACATTGAAAGGAAAAATAATCTACTTGGAGCATTTTCAAAATAATCTTTATTTATAGAGAGAAATAAGTCGTATCTTGTCATCATAAAGAGCAATTTAAATTTAAAGATTATTTTTCTTTATGCATTTCAATAAATTCTTTATTTTATGCTCTTTATTTACTTTCTTAACACTCACTTATAATATTCTCTCATTTTACAAAGAATATATATTTTTTAAATATCAATTTTAACATAATATGTAATATAGTTAATTTGAGTAATGAAATTTAAAAATTGCATTTTTATTAAATTTAATTATGATATATAAATAGAGAGCGAATTTGACTATTCAAATGTATATAAACAAATTAAAATACAGAGTTAGGAGTATATTTCAAGCAAACTCTTTAAAATAATGAACATCACTTTTTTAAGAGTCTTGAATTAGATCTTAAATATCCCCTTGTCATGTTTGCTAGATGTAACAATTAACATCAAATGTTGAATTTTTCAACAATGCGATTTACTAAAAGTCATGTAAATTTACTAAGGCTATGTTTGAGCACCTTTTTTCGGAAATAGATTTTGTAATGGTAATTTTCTTTTTTTTTTTTTTTGGTGACTATGTTGTTTAAAAAAAAAGTATGAAAAAACTTGGGTTTACATGTATAATTATTTTATTGAGAAGATGTGTGGTTGAAAATAAATTGAGAAAAATGACTTTTTAGATAATGAGGCTTAAACAAGGACGAAAAGTGATCTTTTGCATAATTGTTTTGCATGTAAATTTATTGATGCGCCACATCATAAAACTATTAAAATAAAATAAAAAATATTTTAACATTTTAATTTAGAGATATTGATTACACCCAAAGTATAATGCGGTGATTGTAGTATAGCCTTGGGATGTTGATTTCACAGGGAGATGGGAAATGCTCAAAAGATTAGAAGTTTAGCTATTTCCGGAATTATGTGAAACTAGTTTATCAATTTGGAATGAAATTTAAATATCAATATGTGAAATTAGTGAAGCATTGGAATTCCCTCAATTGGGTTGGATCGATCAACATCAACAATTCATGTATTATTACTCAATTAGAGGTTTTCATCCCAACTCTCTAATCGAAAGATTTAACAGTAAAGATCACTTTAGTTCCAATTGTAATTCTAAGATTTAGACTTTCTAACACATTCCAACAATTGCTATTGGAGTAAGATCAAAAGTAATCATATACTTCAAGCATAAGATCATAAATAACCCACCAATAACATGAATGAAATTGCAACTCAATAAATATTTCGATCAAACAATAGAAAAACATGATTGAATCTATGAAAAATCTAATAAAAATTAAACCAATTTCAAAATTAATTCATAAGGAGAAATTCTAAAATCTAGAATTGTTTGGCAATAAAATACCAAATTACATGAGCAATTGATGTGATTTTTCTAAATCCAATGAGTTCCTTCCAAGCTTCACCAATGATTTTAGTTCTTCATGGAAATCTTGAGCCAAAAACCAAAGAAAATTGATGTGGGGATGAAGATAGGCATTCTTTGTCCAGTTTAGGGCTTAAAACTGTGTGCCAAGTTGTTTCAATTAGAGATTGAACCGAATAAGGAAACTAAATTTTCACGTACAATATTTTGTGCAACTACTTTCAGTATTTTGACCATAAATTTCTCTCTCGATATCCAATTAAGACAATTCAAAGTGTGTTAGAAAGCTAACACAAAGGGTTACAATTTTACTAAGTAAATTTTTCAAATTATGACGTTTACTAGGTCAAAAGTGGACTTCAATCTCCGGCTGAAAATTTGGAAAATGTTTATGCAGTTGAAATTTGATTTGTGAATATGTTATGGTCATATTTAACTTCTTTTGACTTCTAATTGCACCCAATGAACTTCTAGCTTTCTCGAATCATCATTCCATCGCCCATCTCATCTTTAGATTATTTGCAACTTGATACCTAAACTTTCACTTTCTTCCATTTTGGTCCTTTTTCGCTCTTTTCTTCCAAATTTTACCTTTTCTATCAAAATGCAACATGAATTAAAGCATAAGTATAATAAGTGTATTTTGGTGTCAAATAATCAAACCATTGCAATAATTAAGTGGAGAAAATATTATATTTTACACTCTTATCACACTCCCCAACTTGATTATTGCTAGTCCCTAGCAATTTAATGCTAAATAAGCAAATGAATGATTAGATTGTGATACAAGTGAAATTATTGAATTTCAACTTAACCGCAATTCATGTTCTTTTCACACTCAACCCCACAAGAACTTAACAGTGCCATGATCACCAAGATATCAAAAACGCTTACCAAATGTGTGAGTGTGTGTCAAGCCATAACCATCTTACCGCCAACCCTAACACATGCAACAATAAGTATGTTTCAAGCTGAAGGTACAACCCCATAACTCGCGGGTATCAAAGTCTTTAGTGCGGTTTTCTTTTATGGAGCTAAGAAAGATATACTCTCAGAACATGGAGGCTTAAAATTTATGACCAAGCAACAAGAAAATATTGATCACATGATAGGCACACTATCAGCTGAGAATTCATCAACGTCTTACCACAACCCTACTTAAGATCAAAACAGCCAATGCAAAGGGTGTGAAAAGGGTTAAGTTGGATTACATGAATAGTAGGGAAGAAAGAATTTAAGGAGGTTCAAGTATCTAGCTAGGCATCTTAGCAAGTATTTCAACATATCAACATCAATGCATTCCTCAACCCTTCAATTCTCAATAGCAATTCACTTTCTTTTTCTTTTTCTTTTTTTCTCTTTTTTTCATCAACTTTTTTTTGAAATTCCCCTTCTTCTTCTTTTAAGATTCATCACTTCACCTAAGCAAGTATCAACTCTCATCACTTTTCTTCGTTGCTTTTCTTCTAAAATGACATGCAATACCTACTATACACTTGGAAGCATAAAGGTTTGAAAAATGAATGTTTATAGACTTTATTCCGATGTGAAGAGGTATGAATAACATAGGCGCATGAAAAAAAATGGTTATATGTGTATTGTCTCAAAATGGCTACTAGGAGATTAAAATTATGAGAAGAGAAGAACTAGTGTAGAGGCTTAACTTCAGTCCTAAATTGACTGTTATCATTTCCCAAGTATAATCCACCGTCTTACCACATACCATGTAATGTTATTCTAAAAAGAAGTTTCCAATTCACAAAATCAATGAATGTGTATTACCATTTTTAGTATATATGACTCTCAACCCTCACCAATTCTCTCACAAGAAAACTTCAGCAAGAGACTCTTCTAACTGCATATGTTAAACCACTATCTTACCGCAAGGTTTATGTGCACAAAATGATTCGGCAAGTGTCTCAACATCTAGACTCACACAAACAGTATCAACTTCTAGTGGCATATTTCGTCATTCAAGAACATGAACATGTAGCAAATAAAGACTTAAAGAAAAATTTTAGACCAATTTAGTAAAACAAAACTAACGTTCCATGAATATCATGTAATTCACTAGAAAATTTCAAATACACTCTCCCCCAACTAAACATTGCATTGTCCTCAATACAAAAACATGTCAACCAAATGATGTTACCTGGATATTGCAGTGGATCATCAGAAGCTTGACTATGGTGGACCTGAAGGTTCTCAATGAAAATGGGTCATACAAAAAATGAAAATAAATTGAAAGAAAAATGCGAAGCACACCTAAAAGAAAAAAATTCAAAAACTAGTATACAAAAAGGGTGAAAGACATACCTGAAGGGTGTCATGAGTAGTAAACTGGGTCCACCAAGGAAATTTCTTCCACTGTAGGCACCTGTTGTCCATAGGCTATTTGTCTCTGTCTATTCACCTTGAATACCCTACCATCATTGGGATCTTTTATTTCAACAGCCCTATTTTCAAAAACTCGTGTCACCACAAATGGGTCAATCCACCTAGAACGGAGTTTTCTTGGATGCTTATGAAGTCTAGAATCATACAAGTACACTTTTTGGTTCGGTTCAAAAGTTTTTCTAAAAATATTTTTATCCTAAAATGCTTTCATTTTCAACTTGTAGATTCTAGAACTTTCGTAGGCATCATTTCTTAGTTCCTCCAATTCACTCAATTGAAATTTCCTATGTTTACCTCCCTCTACCAGATCAAAGTTGAACTGCTTGATAGACCAAAGGGATCGGTACTCAAGTTCGACAGGTAAGTGACAAGGCTTCCCAAAGATAAGCCTATAAGGTGACATGCTTAAGGAAGTCTTAAAAGCTGTGGGGTAGGCCCATAGTGCATCATGTAGTCTCAATGACCAATCTTTACGATTGGGGTTCATTGTCTTCTCTAAAATTTGTTTAATCTCCCTATTGGCCAACTCTACCTGTCCACTAGTTTGGGGGTGATAAGCGGTGGAAATTTTGTGAATAACCACATACTTTTTCATCAGTGCCTCAAATGAATAATTGTAAAAGTGTGTACCTCTATCACTAATAATGACGCGTAGTGTGCCAAACTGAGATAAAACATTTTCTTTAAGGAACTTAACGATCGTTTCATTGTCATTGGCCCTAAAAGTAGCTGCTTCTTCCCATTTATACACATAATCAACTGCCACAATGATATAAAAGTAGCCAAAAAAAGATAGAAAGGGTCCCATAAAGTCGATGCCCCGACAATCAAACACTTCAATTATCGAAAGGGGATTTAAAGGCATCATATTACGTCGGGAAGTAGCACCTAATTTTTGGAACTTCTCACAAGATCTACAATAAGTATCAGTATTTTAAACAAAGTATACCAATAAAAACCACATTGCAGTGGTCTTTTTCATAGAAAAGTGGCCTTCACAAGCTTGGGTATAACAACAATCTAGTATACTAGGTATCTCCTCATTAGGAACACAACGTCTCAAGATTTGGTCTGGGCAATACTTAAATAAACAAGGGTCATCCAAATAAAAGTTACGTACCTCAACTAAAAACTTCCTCTTATCTTGTGCGCTCCACTCTTTTGGAATTTCACTTGCAGCCAAGTAATTTACAACGTTAGCAAACTAGGGTAAAGAGACAGAGAATAGATTCTCATCAGGAAATCGATCTTTAGTTGGCACAGTGTTTGAGGTGTCTTCAAATGTCAGTCTTGGTAGATGATCTGCTACGACATTTTTCACTCCCTTCTTGTCCTTGATGGTGATGTCAAATTCTTGCAAAAGTAGAATCCATCGTATTAATCGTGCATTAGCATCCTTCTTTGCAAGAAGATACTTAAGGGCTGGATGATTTGTGAAAATAGTAATGGGAGAACCAATCAAATAGGATCGAAATTTATCGAGTGCAAAGACTATAGCTGGCAACTCTTTTTTAGTAGTGAAATAGTTCATTTGAGCACTATTTAGAGTCCTACTAGCGAATAAATCACAAAAGGCTTACCTTCCTTTCGTTGCCCAAGAATAGCACCTACCGTAAAATCACTAGCATCACACATAATTTCAAATGACAATGTCCAATCAGGTGGTTCCATTATAGGTGTGGAGGTCAGTCTACCAATCAACAGTTCAAAAGCATTTTGACAATCAGGCGTCCATTCAAAAGTCACATGTTTGTTAAGCAAGTTACATATGGGTTTAGATATAGATGAGAAATTTTGTATAAACCTCCCATAAAGACCTGTATAACCAAGAAATGAACTAATGTCCTTTACTATCTTAGGTGTGGGTAGTTTAGAAATCAATTCAATCTTAGATTTATCAACCTCTATCCTTTTTAAAGAAATAACATGTCTTAAGACAATATCGGAAGGTAAATAAAGTATCCATCTAGGAAGCAATAAAAGGAATGACTAGCGTTTGAGTATTTGGTCCAGAAAAAGGAGAGGGAAATGGTCCTTATGAGTAGCAGCATTTAACTTCCTGTAATCAATACACATGCGTCAACCATTTACTATTTTTGTGGAGACCAATTCACCTACTTCATTTTTAACTGCCATGACACCTGACTTCTTAGGGACCACCTGTGTAGGACTAACCCATTTACTATTTGCAATTGGGCCATATTTATACTCATTCAAAATGCTCAAAAGCTGTTCACATTGCAAAGCATTCAATTCTGAAGAAATAATTACATGAAAGGTATCACCTAGTCCAACGAATACATGTTTCAGTCCTGGGGGTAGTTGTTTCAATTCTGGCTTAGGGCTCTCAATGCTCGATGGTTTTTGCCCTCCAGTCCTTTCGAGCAATTCTTCAAACTTGGGTTGCCATGACAAAGTCCTATGCTCCTGTAATTTTGCAAAAATAGCACAAATATTAGTATATTCATCAATATCAGAACCAATTGAGATTTTAGAGTTTAGGAGAAAAGAGTTCAATGGATCATAATCAATTTTTGCAGATGCTTCCTCCTGCGTTTATGCATCAATCGTGTAGGTTTGATGAAATTCATCTTCTTCTCTAGGTTGCTTGGTAACATGAAAAATATTAAGTTCTAGAGTCATATTCCCAAAAGAAAGCTTCATCGGACTATTCCTGCAATTGATTAGAGCATTAGCTGTAGCAAAGAAAGGTCTACCAAGTATAATCGGGATTTTAGAGTCAACATTTACCTCAACCTTCACATCTAGTACTAAGAAATTAATGGGGTAGTAAAATTTTTCAATCTAAACTAGCATATCCTCAACTACTCTCCTAGGTCTTATGGTAGACTTGTCAGCTAACTGAAGGACCACTGAGGTAGGTTTCATCTCTCCCACACCTTACAACAGGTATATAGCATAAGGCATGAGGTTAACATTAGCTTCTAAATCAAGAAGGGCTTCTGTAAACTCACGGTTCCCAATGACACAAGAGATGGTAGGACAACAAGGGTCCTTATTCTTTGGTGGGATCCTCTGCTCTGTCACAGTACTCACCTGTTCGGTAAAGAAAGTGGTTTTCTTGACATGATGTTTCCTCTTCACAGTGGATAAGTCTTTAAGGACTTTAGCATATGTAGAAACTTGAGAGATCACATGTAAAATAGGCAAATTAATTTTTACTTGTTTAAGATACTCTAGGATTTCATTATGTTGAGTGGTTGACTTCGAGGTAGATTTGAGGGCTTGAGGGAAAGGTACCCTAATTGGAGCTTCTACTACTTCTTCACTGGGGCTACTCTCATTAGGCTCGCTTGATTCTTTTTCATTCTCCCTAGATTGAATGGCTGGTTCAATGACTTTCCCAGATCTAGTGGTTATGGTATTTACTTCCTTAATGCTGGTCTCTCCCGATCCCGAAATTTGTGCCATGTGTTCTACCTTTGGATTTGGTTGAGCTTGAGCTGGAAATTTCTCACGTTTCCCAACAGCTAAGGCATTGGTTAGTTTGGAGACATGATTCTTTATCTCTTTATTTTCCCCAACTAACTGGTCAATCATAGTCTCAAATTTTTTTATTTGTTTTACCCCGTGTCTCAATAAATGAATGTAAAGTATCTTCTAAGGAATTTCCAGAGGATGTGGGTTGACGTGGGGGTGCATTGTAAGCTCTATTGGATTGGATAGGTTGTTGGTTTTCAGACTTCCAGTTAAAGTTATGGTGATTTCGCCACCCTGGGTTGTAAGTCTCGAGGTAAGGGACAGAGGGCTTTTGATGCCTAGAGCATTACAATGTTCCTCATAAAGTTCCCTCATTTCAGCATAAGTGGGACACTCCTTTGCAAGGTGATCACTCCCTCCAGACACAAAACAAGGCTCTAAATACTCAACACGGGAAACAAATCGAGTAGTTTTTGAATCCTTAGCATACAGGTTTTCAAGTTCTCTAGTAAGGGCTTATACCTTTCCTCTAAGGTTATCTTCCTCCCTAAGATGATAAATACCTGTACTATTCAAGTTTCTAGTGGGTTGTAACCTATTAGTACTCTCGATGCACTAGGTCCAATCCAGGTATGGGCTTTCTCAACTAAGTCATCTAAGTAGTCTATTGCCTCATTCGGATCTTTTTGCAAAAATTCACCATTACACATCGCTTCAACAAATTGATACTCCCTAGGTAATAACCCCTAATAAAAATAACTCAAAATGCGTCAACTTTCATAATCGTGGTGGGAGCAGAGGGCTTACAATTCTTTGTACCTTTCCAACATTTGATATAAAGTTTTACTCTCCTTTTAAGTAAAAGAAGAGATTTGTTTTTTCAATGCAGTTGTTTTGTGATGGGGAAAGTACTTGCCAAAGAATATTTGAGCTATTTCAGCCCAAGTCCCAATCAAACGTGGTTGCAATGAATACAGCCAGCTCTTTGCTCTTTCTTTTAGAGAAAACAAGAAAAATTTAAGCCTGACTACATCCATTGTTCCACGTTGATTGTGGAAACTTACAACCACCTCTTCAAATTCCCTAATATGCACGTATGAGTTTTCATTTTCAAGATCGTGAAAGGTCGAAAAAAGTTGGATCATTCCAGGTTTAAGGTCCATACGTGGCATATTGGGTAGAAATATAATGCATGATGGTGTAGATATGCGTGTAGGGTGAAGATAATCATGCAAGGTCCTATAGGGCGCATCACCATGTTCACTATCAGACATTATGTTATTTGATGCGGTCTTCATGACAATAGATTCAGTATCAAAGAGAGGGTTAGGAAGAGATTTAAACACTAGTTGAGGCCTTGCAATAAATCGTCCTTGCTCGTCTCGAAGCCTGTTCATAAAACCAAAAAAAAAAAAGGAAACTAAATGAGAAACAACAAAATAATTAAGAAAATAAACTAAACTAACTAAAAGAATGTAAAAAGGGATGAAATCACCATTTTGTCCGAGAATCCTTCAAGTATTTGTACTGTCTCCTTGGCAACAACGCCAAAATTTGATTATGCCCAAAGTATGATATGGTGATTGTAGTAGCCTTAGGGTGTCGATTCCACAGGGAGATGGGAAATACTCAAAGGATCAGAAACTTAGCGGTTTCAAGAATTATGTGAAATTAGTTTATCAATTTGGAATGAAATTTAAATATCAATATGTGAAATTAGTGAATCATTGGAATTCTCTCAATTGGGTTGGATCGATCAACATCAACAATTCATGTAATGTTACTCAATTAGAGGTTTTCATCCCAACTCTCTAATCGGAAGATTTAACAGTTAAGATCACTTTAGTTCCAATTGTAATTCTAAGATTTAGACTTTCTAACACATTCCAACAATTGTTATTGGAGTAAGATCAAAAGTAACCATGTACTTCAACCATAAGATCATAAATAATCTACCAATAACATGAATGAGAATGTAACTCAATAAATATTTCGATCAAACAATAGAAAAAATATGATTGAATCTATGAAAGATCTAATAAAAATTAAACCAATTTCAAAATCAATTCATAAGGAGAAATCTAAAATCTAGAATTGTTTGACAATAAAATACCAAATTACATGAGCAATTGATGTGATTTCCCCAAATCCAATGAGTTCCTTCTAAACTTCACCAAGGGTTTTAGTTCTTCATGGAACTCTTGAGCAAAAAATTAAAGAAAATTGATGTGAGGATGAAGAGAGGCATTCTTTGTCCAGTCTAGGGCTTAAAACCGTGTGCCAAGTTGTTTCCAAAAAATATTGAATCGAATAAGGAAACTAAATTTTCGGCTAGAATATTCTGTGCGACTACTTTTAGTATTTTGACCATAACTTTCTTTCCCGATGTCCAATTAAGACAATTCAAAGTGGTTAGAAAACTAACACAAAGGGCTACAATTTTTGCTTCCAAATTCTGACGTTTACTTGGTCAAAAGTGGACTTCAATCTCCAGCTAAAAAATTGGAAAATCTTTATCATGTTGGAATTTGATTTGTGAATATGTTATGATAATATTTAACTTCTTTTGACTTCTAATTGCACCCAATGGACTCCTAACTTTCTCGAATTATCATTCCATCGCCCATCTCATCTTTAGATTATTTGCAACTTGGTCACTGAAACTTTCACTTTCTTCCATTTTAGTCATTTTTCGCTCTTCTCTTCTAAATTTCACATTTTCTACCAAAATGCAACCTGAATCAAAGTATAAGTATAATGAGTGCATTTTGGTATCAAATAATCAAACCAATGCAATAATTAAGATGAGAAAATATTATATTTTACACTCTTATCAGACCTTGTCATAGCCCTCGCTTTACTATTTTTGTTTTTAAAATGTCGTGTAGCGATTAGGCAAAAGATCATTCACTGTATAAATCAGAAGCAATTCTATCATTTTATAGAACAATAGATGATAAATTATGACAAAGCAGTGAAATTTGAAATAACTTGACTTCAGACAAATTAAGTTTAATAACCATATTGAGATTTTTCTAAAAGTCCAAAGACCACGAATGAAAATTTACCCTCTAAAGGAAATTTGATTCAAATTGCTAATAATTTGGGGTTAAAACATAAATTGTGTTATAAGTTCTTCACCACTTATAGATTTATTTATTAATATATGATGTCAATTGTGACGATACATGATTGATCAAAATTTTATCAACCAACTCAAAAAGCTCTTTTTGCCACCTCACCAATCCGTAAAAGAATATATAAATCGTGATATACAGCAATCATTTTTCAAATTAAAAATAAAACCATAATTTCGTACTTAAACCTAGTTTCATCAGTTAGGCAACTCCTTTAAAATTTATTTCAATTGGGTCATTACTCTTCAATTTAGTTTATAAAGGGTAACCAAACTTTAATTTAATTTCAATTTTCAGTGTTTCATGACTTACAATCTCCAAATTGATGAAATTTGCTTAATTGGAAGCCATATTGCTATTACTATTGGTTTGTCAATTAACTATTACTCCATATTATAAATATGTTTGAAACAAAAAATACAAATTTTAACCTAAAGATATCATAATCACTCATTTTACATATTTTTTTTCTCTAAATGGCCACATAACAATTACATAGGGTCATTAATTATAGGGATAATTGCAACAACTGTCCCAGATATTTCGATTTTTCACAAACTTTACCTTAACCTTCACATTGTCCCACCCACAACCCAAACCTTTGAAAAATTAGCACCTATGTTCTAAATAGTTGAATTTTTGTTAGTTTGATCATTAGTTGACCAAATAAATTTGACTTTGACCAATTTTAAAATGGTAACTTTGAAGTAAAAATAAAAATAAATAAATCAAAATTAACTTTGAAGTAAAAAAAATCAAAATTCAATCAATGCTCATCTTCTCCCTCCGACACCCCATCTCCTCTTAAACCCAAAACCAGTTGGTTCCCTTTTACCCCTCCCCACCACCACCACCTCCGTTGCCCTTCTCCACTGATTTTTACTTTTCTTGCTAATATGTCCTCCCTAGTTCTTTCCTCCTCTTCCTCACACCCCAACCAATCCATTTCTCATATTACTTAGTCTAAGTCAATTTTGCTTTTGCTGAGAAAAAATAAAGCTTTTTGGTTCCTCTCATCCTCTGCTTTCAACCATCGTCCAAAGCCACCGCCATTTCCCTACTTTCAGCCATCGCTCAAAACCATAATCCAAAATCACCACCATTCCCTTGCCTTTCATCCACAGTCGAAATCCACCACCATTCTCCAGCCTTCAGCCGCCCATCAACACATCTCGAAACCCCATCAACATCATCAAAATGACAGTTGAAACTTTGAGAAAAATAGACGTACCTTGGCTAGCTATTGCCACCACAGTAAAAAATTGTAGAAATTTTGAGATTAGATAAAAGAAATTAGTGATAGATTAGGTGAAATTACCTCATCTTTTGCCATTGTTATGTCAAAATCGAAATTGAAAAGTTGCAATTTTCCCTTGATTTGGATTATTGACAACCGCTTTGGGTCTATTGAAGTCCTTTCCACGGGCTTATGATGGCTGGTTGGTTTGGGTGAGAGCACATTTTTTTTTTTTTTATTGGGAGGGGTGGGGTGGGATGGGTGAGTGGGGTTGGTGTGGGCATAGGAAAGATGATGGGCTTTCATTTTAATTTTTAAAATGCAAAGTTACGATTTTACCCATTAAAAATGGTTTAGATTTGGTCAAAGTCAAATTTATTAGGTTAACTAACGGTCAAACTTACATAAAATCATCCATTTGGACCCCAAAGTGCAAATTTTTTTAAGAGTTTGGAATTGTGAGTAGTATAAAGTGAAGGTTAAGATAAAGTATACAAAAAGTCGAAAGGTTTGGAACTGCTACTGCAATTATTCCTTGACTTTTGACTAAGCAATTTTTATCAAATTGGTTACAATTGATGATAAAGTGGTAAAATTTGGAACTCCTTGAATTTACATGAGCCAATGTTTGTGCTCAATTTTTAACTACACATTTAAAAAAAAAAACTATTGCAAGACACATTTTCCCCAAAACTTTATTAAAATGTAGCCAAATCAGAGTTTAATTATCCAATTAAAAGTTCAAAATTGAAAAACAAGAAATTTAACCATAAAGTAGGGAGTTTCTTCCAAACCATCAAAATTTAAGGGTTGAAAACCTTAATTATAGTTAGGATCCCCCCGTCACCTACCCAACATTTTCCATTCCGCCGACCACAACATTCAATCCACGTACCCCACCACCGTCTCCTCGTAAACTCCGTCTTTTCAAATCTCTCCCACACCCCTTATATGCACCATTCTCCATGCTGGTATTTTGCACCACCACCATCACCGATGAACAGACCCACCACCCGCCACCGGCCCGCTCTTAAAAATAAGCCAAAACCACTGTCCATAAAGAGTCATTCTCCTAACGGCGTCGTCACAAAGCACAAACATTCTTCAGATATGAAGAAATCATCATGTTCCTCTGCTAAAAACTTTTGTTCTTGCCTTGGTAATGCACATTTCTTGAAATGGAGGGCCGGTGACATATGTGGTGTGGTGGTGCACCACCCCGTACCCTGCGTCTTCGCCGCCTCGTTGCTGTTCTTCATGGCTGTCGAGTACACTCTCCGCATGGTCCCGCCCACCGCGCCGCCGTTTGATCTCGGGTTTATTGTCACCAAAAACCTCCACCGGTTACTTGAATCTCGACCCACTCTCAACACGATTCTGGCTGGCCTTAATACGGTATATGTGTAAACATACTCATCTTAGTTTATGTTTGGTAAAATTCTTTGTAGATTATAAGTTGCGGATGATAAAATCTGTAGATCTTAGATCATATGTTCCTAAAAATAATCACGAATGATCAACTTATAAACCAGATAAATCTTTAACAAACATACTCTAGTAATATTAGACTCAACCGATAGAATACACGTATGCCTACGACTCCGTAACATGCAATGAAAATTTAACTTCTTGTTTTTGGATCTAACTTTGATTTTAACTTGCAAGCCTACATTTTCTTCTACTTATTCGGTGAGTAATTAATGGCATTTATTAAAAGTCAAAGCATGTTAGATTTTGATATG
>NC_036257.1:13836247-13869442 GCF_002742605.1 Olea europaea var. sylvestris | reverse complement strand
GGGTTGTTCATAAATAGCAAAATTCCAATAATTAATGATAATAAAAATATTTTTATGGCCACTGTTACACCTTCCCATGCTTAGATAATTACTGCTAATTATATTATAGTTTTATCTGCAGATACGTCACATTAAATAGGTTTGAAGAAACAAAAAGAAATGAGAAAATGGAATAGGATTGAAAGATCTAATTGTTCATAACAGCTACAACGTGGTGAAAGCTGAAACGAAATTTTTGTTTGTTTTGCTTGTTTCTTGACAGGGATTCTTGGGTTCGGGTGCGGATTTTCCGATTGGAAATGTTTCATTTTTCTTGTTTTATTCGGGGCATGTGGCTGCATCGATTATTGCATCTCTGGATATGAAACGAATGAAAAGATGGGAATTGTCTTATACATTTGACATTCTAAATGTTTTACAAGTGATAAGATTGTTGAGTACGCGAGGTCATTACACAATCGACCTGGCTGTTGGCATTGGTGCAGGAATACTATTTGATTCTCTGGCCGGAAAGTATGAAGATAGCAAGAAAAGAGAAGCGTCGTTAGTCACTAGTGCCACCACCCATGGTTCTTTCTACAACTCTCAGAAAGAACGAAATGGTGAGTTGTTGGGTTAGGAAAGAACCAGAAATTTGGTCTTTATCTAGTGAAGATTCTAGTGTTGCTTGGAAAATTTAAAAGTTAAGGCCAATTTCTCCTATCCGTGATTAAAGTTGATATCCTAGTTTGGATTACTTGGGTTTTTTCTTCCTACCGAACTTTTGAAACGATTATCTTTCTTTCAATAATGTAAATCATGTCAATAAAATCTTTCTTTCAATAATGTAATGGTGGGTATCTTAGCATTCACATGTGCTACATACACGTACAAACGTGAATTCCGGAAGAAATTGAAGAATTTTTTAAGAATCTTATAAGATTTGTTCATTTTATTTTTTAAATGATGGTTAAAAATTCATTTGGATTCGTATACTAGTGAAAAGAAATCAAACTAACTGTATTTTCGTATTTTCTAACGTTTTAGCAATGGACTATATAATATTGAGATTTGATTTTTGAGCTCCACGTACCTTCTAACAAAGATGGAGCAAAGTTTTAGTAGTATATCAATTAACTGACGTTGCTAAGGGACAAAATAAATGAAAAATATATATAAAGTTTTTATTTTTTTTTTTCCACTTTCACGAGATTTTCTTAACCCCTTGTTTGATGGTCATTATTGTCGTAAAAATAATATTTTAAATAGTAATTTTTTGGATAATGTGTGGTTAAAAAGTTAAAAAATGTTGTGCATAATATTTTATTTTGTGAATATATGGCTCAAAATGAGTATGAAAAATAAATCAGTTTGTTTTTAACGGATCCAAAAAGGTACTAAATTATTTTTCTCACATGTTCTTATAATTTCTTTCGCCACATGGAGCATCTCTTATACTGCTATCTGGTCAACAAAATGTTTGTGCTCTTCTCTTGGAGGAGATAGCCGTTTACATTTAGGCCCGTTTGATACAACAAATTTTTCATGGAAGTAGAAAATTAAATTCCATTTTCACCTTTTTACATGTTTGACAGGCCAAATTTACTTGGCAATTGGTTTTCTTGGCACACCCCATTTTCCACATTTTTCCACCTTTTCGAGGAAATGTTTTCCCTAGGTCTTGTGGTTTTTGTTGTTTTTGTTTTTCCAGCTTTTTTCTTGGCAGTTGAAACAAATTCGATCTCTTTAATTGATAATTTTCATAGAAAACAAAATCAAAAGATCCAAAATTTCAAAATTTTCTGGGTAAAAAATTATACAAATTAAACACATTTAATTGACAATTCACAGTAAAACAAGTTCTAGACAATTCAATTCTCTGAAATTTATTTTCTTTCCACTCAAATTCCATTCTTGCAATCAAACGGCTCGTTGGTGCCTTATGTTACTTTTGGCTCTTTAATAATTCAATCATCCTCAAGTGTTTTGGTTCAATTGTGAGGCATCGATCTAAAAATTCAATTTTGCCTATGTGAAATTTTAAGGAGTTTTATTAAATAGAGCTTCACCTATGCTATACAATTATGATGAAGCTTATTCTCAACTTATAGTGCCATCATTTTGACCATGAACATGCCACCCTTTCTTGTGTCCTCATGGAACATTATATGCCATAGAACTGCACGAAGTAATAACATTAGCCCCCTATTTGATCGGAATTTAAATCTAAATTTTTATGAAAGTCAAAGTTAACAACTAATTTTGAAAAGATTTTTGGAAGATTTCACTAATATGAAAATAGACCAAAAACTTGTCACTTTTTCAAAATTTAATGTCATTTTTTGTGCAAAAACTCCAATTTACCCTTGTAATTACCTTTTTGTATGCATTTAATGCACAATTAATGCTAAAATTTGATGGTTGTCTTGTTGAAAAAGCTACCCGTGAATCTAGTAATTAAACAATGGATAATAGATTTATTAACCAAAATAATAATATTATTATTATTTCGTAGCATTTTCTTGATATGATGATGTGAAAATTGCACTAAAAAAATATAAGTGTATTACTTCTTAACCATTGAAATATCAAATTTGACGTTATAGTAGATGACTGGAATAGTGAAATAACGATAAAAAAAATTGATTTTAATTAGCTTAAAATCTGTACCAAACAAGCAATTAATAGTTTTGAATCTTAAATCCTACATCACATTACATTATAAATTATTCTTCATTCATTAATTTTGATTAGTTTTGTGAACTTTTTTGAGAAAACGTAACTAGTTTAAAGCAAAAAAAAAAAGAAAAAAAAAAAAGGTTTGAATATTCCATGATAGGGTCAATGGTCGTAGGTCCTGTCCTTTCCAATCCCAAGGATTCGAAATGACCTTTTTCATAATTCCATTCCCTAGCCACCAAGTTCAGGATATGACATGGTCCTCAAGTACAACATATGCCCGAGCATTAGATATTGCATGATTACGATGTTTTATGATTAGCATCCTCGGGTTATGTGAACTACGCAAAGACATGATGTCCTCGAGCCTTTCGTTCGATCAAACCAAAGACCATTTCACTTAACCTAGAAGATTCCTAAGTCCATAGGATCTTAGCCCTATTTAAATACCTCAATCCAAGTCTGCTGTGCTTAGCAAGACTCTATCTTAAATATGTTACCATCAAGTTATAATTGGCTTGCAATTATAGTACAAGTCCAACATCCCTCTCAAGTAAGACTCTTTGAGATAAAGATATCTAACTGATTTAGTGCTACTAGGAGTATAACTACCTACCTCTATAAATATAGACATTTAATTCAATATTCAGGTATGCTTTTTCATAATTACCAGTCTATAATCTCAATCATAATTCTCTCTCTAACTTAAGCATTGGAAGAGCAATAATGACACATCTCAACGCCTTTGTTTCAAGTACCAAAAAATCTTGTTCGTGCTCGTTCTTAGTTAAGTTCGAAAATTAATAGGTATGATTTTTGGTAGCCTCATTGGTGCCGTTGTGGGAAACAATACCAAAAGCCGTGGTTAACATACATTCAGATCTTCCTACAGCAAGCTCATCCGTTCCAAACCCTCATCATCCTGAAGATTTCCCTGTTCTTCAGGAAAAATCATCTAAAATAATAGATCCCCAGCCAACAGTTATTACCGCTAGAGCCTTTGAAGAGCTCCGTCAATAGGTTGTCATGCTAACTCGACTGCTAATTCAAAGAAATTCACATCCATCACCTACACCAGCGCACCAAGAGTGTTTTATGGCCAATGATCCAGCTTGGGCTCCATGCCTTGTTCCCAATGTCGATTGAACCAGGGCCTCAGATGTACCTTATGTGGCCTAGCCCTCGAGATCATTAACCATGGAATATAGTAAACTTGCTAAGATCATTAAGAAAGGATTATGGATGGCCTACTCAGAATACTAAGGGATGAATAGGTTTTACTCCATTGATTCTCGAGACATTATCATACCCATTACGGATAGATTCAAGTACCCTCGTATAGAAGAGTGTGATGGGACAACCAACCCGATCAACCATCTCAATGTGTATACTGACGTCATGAATTTGTAAGTTACACTGGACCAAGTGATCTGTAAGACTTTTTCACAAACTTGGACTAATGCTGCCAAGGATTGGTTCTCGACCTTAGAGCCCAAATCCATAGTCTCATTTCTAGATTTAGCCATTAAGTTCTTTGCCTTCTTCGCAAATAGTAAACATATCTAGAAAATGATAGCTTCTCCCATGCAACTTCACCAAGGACAAAGAAAGGCTCCAATTACCCAACCTACCTATTATAGCAGCTGTTTCTGCCCTCACATATGCCATAAGGAGTGAGACATTCAAAATGTCCTTATCAAAAAATCTACAAAAGTAAGCGATTAAGTTCCTAACCCAAGGTAAAAAATACATTAACATGTATAAAACATTGATTTCGAAGAAAATTGGCTCGACCTATGAAAGGGCCAAGGATAAAAAGGCAACATATTTGAGTCCTCGATAAGAAATTCCATCTAACCATCGAGGATTTTGTGGTAGTGTCATCATCCCAAAGGGGTCGTCAAGTTTCCTCTAACCTTGGGTTCTGATAAAAAAATGGTGACAAAGATCACATCTTTCCAAGTCGTTCATGCTTCGATGACCTACAATGCCATCTTGGGAAGACCATGGCTCAATAAGATTAATGCTATTGGAAAAATGGAAAATATTAGTGTTGAACTCCATTAGTGATAAAATATAGAGACATCAAGGTTGCGTTATAATATGGGAGGGCTGAACTTGCTACCGATTTTATTATAAATGCCCAAGAAATAAAGCACGAGAAATTAAATCTGAGACTGAGGAGAATCACAATGGTGATACTCTATTGATGAGAGGAAAGGGTTTTGGTAAACCTAATTATTACTCTAAGACCTTTAATGAAAATTAAAACAAATGGAGTGATAAATGTAAATCCAAAAACATGGCTAAGGGTACGAAATGTTTCAACTATGGGAATCAAGGTAATTTTATTAAAGATGGTTATGAAAAGAAAAATGAATCAAAAGAAAAGAAAGTTGATGATGGGAATGCTACCTTAGTCTACAATAAAGACAAGGCTGAAGATGGGTTAGTCCTTGTTAATGTTGAAAAGAAGCTAAGTGATAAGTGGATCCTTGACTCAAGGTGTTCTTTCTACATATACCCAAATAAGAATAGTTTTCTTGAATTTGCAAAGGCAATTGGTGAGCAAGTTATACTGCGTAATAATATGACCTGCAAAGTAAGTGGAGTAGGAACCATAAAACTATTACTTAAAAATGGTAGTATCTTATTTTTGAAAGGAACTAAGTATATTCCAACTTAGAAAGGAATCTGGTGCATCTAGGAATGTTAAATGATATGAAGTTTGACATTAAACTGGGTCAAGGACATAAAAATTCTTAGGGCCAATGACTTAATCATTAGTACCCCCAAGATACATGGTCTTTATCTTCTTAAAGCAGAACTTTTACTTAGCTTGACCGCAGCTGCTTTAACTGAAAATTTTACCTCTGCAAAATTATGACATGAAAGACTTAAACCATATTAGCAAGAAAAGTATAAAAGCTTTACAAAATAAAGAAGTGTTTGGAAATCAAAATTTTGGTGATATTGGTTCTTGTGAACAATATATGATAGGAAAACAAGCTAAGCTTCCAGGGACGGATCCAGGATTGAATCCAAGATTGGGCTATAAAATTTCAAACCAGGCTACTACGTGGGAAAAAAATTTTTACACATAAAAAATTGGTTTTTTACCCAAAAAAAATAAAAAAATACCTTAAAAAAAACTCTTGGGCCTGAGGGGGGGCTACAGCCCAGCCCAGCCCCCCCTTAAATCCGTCTCTGTAAACTTCTCTTCTTACATGGAATCCATAAATCCAAACAAATACTTTAATACTTGCTGATTTGTGGGGTCCTATTTTTGTGTGCACCCTATTTGGCTTTTAATATTATCTTTTAATCATTGATGATTACTCAAGGAAAATCTGGATTTTTTTGTTAAAGTTAAAAGATAAAACTTTTTCTATCTTCAGGGATTGGAAAACACAAATTGAAAACCATATTGACAATAAAATAAAGGTTTTGAGAATTGATAATACTTTAGAATTTTGAAATTATAAATTCAATAATTTCTATAAAGAATGTGACTTATTGAGCTTATAGAATGAATAAAGCCTTATTAATAAAGGTAAGATGCACGTTTTCAAGCTCAAGCTTACCTAAATTATTTTGGGATAAAGCTGTAAAACTGTTGTAGACTTTGAATAGAACTCCCACTAGTGGTTTGAACTTCGATATTCTTGAAACTGTGCGGTTTAAAAATCCTGTTGATTATTAACACCTAAAAATATTTGGTTGTACTGCATATGCTCACCAAAATAGAAGAAAATTAGAACCTAGATCACTTAAATGTGTTTTCTTGGATTATGGTGAAATTGTAAAAGGCTATAGATTATGGGTTAAAAATGAAAAATCTTATAAGGCAATTATTAGAAAAGATGTTATCTTCTTTTTTTTTTTTTTTTTCCTTTTTTTTCAATGAGTCTCTTATGCCATGCTTAGAAGGAAAAGAAAATAACTTGACCAAAAAGGATGTTCAGATTGAGGTGGAGATTCCTCATAGTGAGAAAGATACTTATGTTCCTATTGTAACTGAAAATGATCATAATGAAAATATCATCACAACTGAAACTGAAAATAATCAAGCTACTAATTTTAATGATTAAACTAATCTTGCAACTCTTCCTTTAAATGAATATCAATTAACAAGAGATATGGAGAGAAGGTAGATGAGATTATCTGCTAGATTTGATTGTGAGATTTTGTTTCATTATTTACATTCCAAGAACAACTTGAAAATGAGCTGAACTCCTATAATGATTTCTTCAATAGCAAAGATGCTAACAATTGGATAGTTGCTATGAATTATGAAATGTCCTCACTCCTTAAAAATAATACTGGGAACTTGGTTGAAAGGCCAAAGAATCGTAAATTGATTGACTGTAAATTGATTTACAAAATAAAAGAAGGAGAAAGGAGAAATAAATGTGTGAGATATAAAGCTAGACTTGTAGTAAATGATTTTACATGAAAAGAGGGTGTAGACTATAATGATTTTTTCTCCTTAATTTTAAGTATACCACTATTAGATGCATTTTTGCACTTGTTGCTAAATTTAAGTGAAAACTTGATTAGTTGGATGTCAAACATGCATTCCTTTATGGCGATTTAGATGAAAAATACTATATGAGATAGACTATTGGTTTCATAAAAGAAGACTTTGAAAGTGTTGTGTGTCTCCTAAAGAAATATTTGTATTGTTTAAAACAAGCTCTAAGGCAATGGTACATAAGATTTGGCACTTTCTTCTTAAAACTTGGTTTTCAATGAAGCAATTATAATACATGCCTTCACTATAAAGGTAATGGAGGTAAAAATTCTCTATACTTAGTACTTTATGTGGATGATATGCTATTTGCCAAGTGTGATAAATCTAAAATGGAGTACATCAAGCAGAAAGTTAAATTTGATTTTGATATAAAGGATCTTGGGGCTGCTAAAAAGGTCCTTGGAATGTAGATTTTTAGAAACAACCAAAAAGACATGTTATTTTTTAATCAACATGACTGTGGATAAAAATTTGAACAAATTTAATATTTTTGATTGCAAATCCATAACCTTGCCACTTACAAATCCTTTTAAGCTTTATTCTAATTTCTGCCCTAAAACTAATGAGGAATCTGATAGAATGTCAAAAATCCCTTATGCTAATATGATTGGATCTATCATGTATTTGATGATATGTACTAGACTTGATCTTACTTTTAGTATTAGCATACTTAGTAGATTTATGAGTAACCCTGGGGAAGAACTCTGGAATGCTTTAAAATGGCTCTTAAGATATCTGAAAGGTACATCAATCTATGGTGTTGTGTTCTAAATGAATAAAGAAGAGGTAACTTTAAAGGGCTTTACTGATTCAAATTTTGCTTCTTTATCTTATGTGGTACTGTAATCAGTTTGAAATCACAACTTCAAAAGATTGTAGCAATGTCTTCAACTGAAGCAGAATATATTGTTGCTTTTTTATGCCTCTAAAAAGGGAATCCGGATAAGTGGACTATTAAAAGAACTAGGCTTTGTTGATGAGAATGTAATTTTGTGCTCTAATAATCAAAGTGCTATACATCGGAGTAAAAACCCCAAGTTTTATGATAGAACTAAACACAGACATTAAATATCATTTCATAAGAGACATAATTTCAAAAGGAATTTTGAAAATTGACAAAGTTGCTACTCAATTTAATCCTTCTGATATGAGAACAAAGAGTTTCAGAATTGTTTGAAGATATTATCTATTGACACCTTGTGATTATTACAGGTGCTTGGACCAAATGAAATATCAAAATGTGATATGCTCTTGACTGAACTACGACCTAAAAATTAAGATAGCAAGGTGGAGAATGTTGAGATTCAAACCCCGGTTAATGTCCCTAATTTTCAAAAGCAAAAACGTATTATCAAAACACGTTTTTGTAACTGGGAAGGCTTAATCGGATGTTGACATATGTTCAAGCCATGATCGTTAGATTGAATTCATCTATTGGTATGGTTATAATCATGGATTCCGGTTCATTTTTACATACAGATGAAATTTTTCATTGTTGTTGAGTGAGAGAAAGTCCTATAGAGTTTAACTCTCATTGGCTAGGATAATTATGATTCTTTCTCTTGAACATCTCAATTGAGATTTGTTTAGATGTTTTCTAGCCTTTGTACTTATACTTTCTTGAGTGAAAATAAGAAGATCAACAGGGTCCTTGTGTTGTATTTTCCGATAAGAGATCTGGGGTTTCCTGTGTGATTATTAGTAGATCCGTTGATTTTGTGATAGAGATAAGTCTCTGAAAACTATATTTGAATATTGTTGTGAGTTTTTCTGTCAATTCTAAAGCTCTATAGTGCAATCGAACTATATCCATTTTAATGGATGCTCAATAGGAATTAGATGTTAAAGGGTCATCGAACTTTTGGGTTTTCGACCGAAAAATCTCTATGTTCGATTTAATTTCTACAAGTTTTTACTTTGTGTTGTGATATTGATCTATTGTATCATGTGTTTAATATCGTGTTTGGGCCTTTTCACACCCTTAGGGAGGTGGTCAACAAGGTTATTGACAGCCACGTGCATCAACTATGGATGACTGACGAACAAGGTTTGCTTATCGGGCTTATTTCTCTCACAAATATGACCCATGTGAATAGAAGTTGGATGCTTTCAGAGCCCACATAGTCGAGTAGTTATCATGTTTGTGTAGTATCAAGATCAATGTGTAGCTTGTTGTACCATGTTTGTATGTAGTTTTTCTTTCTTCTTGCGAACATCAGTTTGTAGATGTCATCGTACTTGAAAATTTGTAGAAGATCACATAGTCTTTGTATTTTGATATGCAAACAAAGAAACTATGGAGTAAAATTCATACTGTTTCAATACAAAAATGTTTGTCCAAATGACATTAAATTTGTAGTTTTGTATATTGATGGCTTTAACTGATAATATTTAAAGGAGAACTCTATGAATAATCTTGGATTATGGAATGTCATTGAAGTCAAAAGTTTGATGTGTTAACAAAAAGAGAACTAAATTCTTAAAAATATAGGATTGGAGACAATATTGTGGTTTCTCAGTAGTTGAGATCCAATTATGCAAATTTTCAATTTCCATTTCTCATCTTACTACATTGAAAGAAAAAGTAATCTACTTGGAGCATTTTCAAAATAATCTTTATTTATAGAGAGAAATAAGCAATATCTCATCATCATAACGAGCAATTAAAATTTAAAGATTAATTTTCCTTATGCGTTTCAATAAATTCTTTATTTTATGCTCTTTATTTACTTTCTTAACACTCACTTATAATATTCTCTCATTTTATTATTAATATATATTTTTAAAATATCAATTTTAACATAATGTATAATATAGTTAATTTGAGTAATCAAAAGCAATTCCATCAATTTATAGAACAACAGATGATAAAATATGACAAATTAGTGAAATTTGAAACAACTTGACTTTGAACAAATTAAGTTTAATAACCAAATTGAAATTTCTCTAAAAGTTTGAAGATCACGAATGAAAATTTACCCTCTAAAGGATATTCGATCCAAACTGTTAATATTTTGGGGTTAAAACATAACGATTGTGCAATAAGTTCTTCACTACTTACGGATTTATTTATTAATATATGATGTCAATTATGACTATAAATGATTGATCAAAATTTCATTGACCAACTCAAAAAGTAACATTTTTCCTCTCTTTTTGTCACCTCATCAATTTGTAAAAGAATATGTGAATCGTGATATACAACAATCATTTTTCAAATTAAAAATAATACCATAATTTCATACTTAAACCTAGTTTCATCAGTTAGGCAACTCCTTTAAAATTTATTTCAATTGGGTCATTACTCTTCAATTTCGTTTCAATAGGGTAACCAAACTTCAATTTAATTTCAAATTTCAGTATTTCATGACTTACAATCTCCCAATTGACGAAATTTGCTTAATTGGAAGCCATATTGCTATGACTATTGGCATGTCAATTAACTATTATTCCATATTATAAATATGTTTAAAAAAATGCGAATTTTAACCTAAAGATATCATAATAACTCATTTTACATTTTTTTTCCTCTAAACTAACACATAACAATTACATAAGGTCACTAATTATAGGGATAATTGCAACAACGGTCCAAATATTTCAATTTTTCGCAAACTTTACCTTAACCTTCACATTGTCCCACCCACAACCCCAAACCTTTGAAAAAGTAGCACCTAAGGTCTAAACAGTTGAATTTTTGTTAGTTGACCAAATAAATTTGACTTTGACCAATTTTAAAATTGGTAAGATGGTAACTTTGAAGTAAAAATGAAAAAACAAAAAATCAAAATCCAATCACAACTCATCTTCTCCCTCCCACACCCCATCTCCTCTTAAACCCAGAACCAGTTGGTCCCCCTCTGCACCACTACCACGACCTCCGTCGTCCTCCTCCATTGACTTTGCTACTTTTCTCATCAACATCTCCTCCCTAGTTCTTCCCTCCTCTTCTTCACACCCCATCAAATCTGTTTCTCATATTACTTGGTCAACGTCAATTTTGCTTTTGCTGAAAAAATATAGGTTTTTGTTTACCCCTCTTCACCTGCTTTCAACCATCGACCAAAGCCTCCACCATTCCCCTACTTTCAGCCATCGCCAAAAACCATAAACCAAAATCACCACCATTCCCTTGCCTTTCATTCACAGGTGAAATCCACTACCATTCTCCTGCCTTCAGTTGCCCATCAAAACACCTCAAAACCCCCATCAACACCATCAAAATGACAGTCGGAACTTTGTGAAAAGTAAAAGTATCTTGACTAGCTGTAGCCACCATCAATTCACAAAAAAAATGGTAGAATTTTTGAGATTAAATAGAAAAAAATTAATGATAGATTAGGTGAAATTACCTCATCTTTTGCCATTGTTATGTCAAAATCAAAATTAAAAAGTTGTAATTTTCCTTAATTTGGAATTTTGGATAATTGACCACCACTTTGGGTATGTTGAAGTCCTTTCCACAGGCTTATGATGGTTGGTTTGTTTGGGTGAGAGGACAATTTTTTAGTTTTGATTGGGAGGGGTGGGATGGGTTTGGGGTGGGCATAGGAAAGAAGATGGTTTGGTCATATGGGTTTTCATTTTAATTTTTATACCTTATTTTATGTATAAACGCAAAGTATAAAACCATCCATTTGGACCTCAAGTGCTAATTTTTTTAAAAGGTTTGAAATTATGAGTGGTACAAAATCAAGGTTAAGATAAAGTCTACAAAAAATCGAAAGGTTTAGAACTGTTATTGCAATTATTCCTTGACTTTCGACTAAGCAGTTTTTATCAAATTGGTTACGTTTGATGATAGAGTGGTAAAATTTGGAACTCCTTGAATTTCAATGAGCCAATGTTTATGCATTTTTTCAAAATTTATTTTCACTCATATATATTTTCATAAAATAATATTACATATAAAAGTATTTTTTAAAAAAAATTTTAACTACACTTATTTTTAAACCCATTCCCCCCCCCCACCCCCCACCCCCCCAAATTTCATTAAAATGTCACCAAACATGACTAAATTGAGACAAATCAGAGTTTCATTATCCAATTAAAAGTTCAAAATTTGAAAACAAGAAATTAACCCATAAAGTAGGGAGGTTCAATCCAAACCATCAAAATTTAAGGGTTGAAAACCTTAAATATAGTTTGGAGCCCCCCCTTACGCACCCCACATATTTCATTCCGCCTTCCACAACATTCAATCCACGTACCCCATCTCCGTCTCCTCGTAAACTCCGTCTTTTCAAATCCTTTCCACACCTCCATGCTGATATTTTGCACCACCACCATCACCAATGAAAAGACCCACCACCCGCCACTGGTCTGCTCCTAAATTTAAGCCAAGACCACCGTCCATAAACAGTCATTCTCCTAACGGCGTCGTCACAAAGCACAAAGACTCTTCAGATATGAAGAAATCATCATCTTCCTCTGCTAAAAACTTTTGTTCTTGCCTTGGTAATGCACATTTCTTGAAATGGAGGGCCGGTGACATATGTGGTTTGGTGGTGCACCACCCCGTACCCTGCGTCTTCGCTGCCTCATTGCTGTTTTTCATGGCGGTTGAGTACACTCTCGCATGGCCCCGCCCACCGCGCCGCCGTTTGATCTAGGGTTTATTGTCACCAAAAACCTCCACCGGTCACTCGAATCTCGACCCGCGCTCAACACGATTCTGGCTGGCCTCAATACGTTATATGTGTAAACATACTCATCTTAGTTTATGTTTGGTAAAATTCTTCGTTGATTATAAGTTGTGGATGATAAAATCTGTAGATCTTACATCATATGTCGTTAAAAATAATTACGAATGATCAACTTATAAACCAGAAAAATCTTTAACAAGCATACACTAATAATATTAGACTCGACCGACAAAATACACGTATGTCCATGACTCCTTAACATGCAATGAAAATTTAGGGTGCGTTTGGTTTGCGTTTGCGTTTGCGTTTGCGTTTTCTATTTTCATTTTTAAAAACGAAAAATATTTTTTGTTTTGAGGAACTATTTTCGAATTACAGAAAACGTGTTTGGTATCATTTTGAAAAACAGTTTCTTAAAACAGAAAACTAGAAAATGTATTTGATTTAAAATTTTTAGAAATTGTTTTATGACATTTATTCAATTAAAATGATTATTTAGTAAAATATAATAATTTTATGTTAATATATTACCAGTTAATATATATTTTAAACTTGGGGAATTTACTATTTTTCTTGCTACAAAAATAAAATAATAAATAATAAATGTTTAGACATTGTTTTATGATATTTATTTAATTAATTTGATTATTTAGTAAAATATAATTATTTTATGCTAATATATTATCGGATAATATATATTTTAAACTTGTTTGAATTTACTATTTTTTCTTGCTACAAAAATAAAATAATAAATAATAAATGTTTAGAATTTTTTTATGACATTTATTCAATTAATTTGATTGTTTAATAAAAAATAATAATTTTATGCTAATATATTACCAAATAATATATATTTTAAATTTGGTGAATTTACTATTTTTTCTTGCTACAAATATAAAATAATAAATGTTTAGAAATTGTTTTATGACATTTATGCAATTAATTTGATTATTTAGTATAACATAATAATTTTATGCTAATATATTCCCAAATAATATATATTTTAAACTTAGTGAATTTACCATTTTTTTCTTGCTATAAATATAAAATAATAAATAATAAATGTTTAGAAATTGTTTTATGATATTTATTCAATTAACTTGATTATTTAGTAAAACATAATAACTTTATGCTAATTTATGAATTTACTATTTTAAAAGTATTGATGAGCATCCTTTAAAAGAAAAAAGAAAACGGTGTGTTTTGAGCGTTTTCCGCGTTTTGAGTTTTTTAACTGAAAACCCTCAAAACGAAAAAAAAAAAAATCGTTTTGAGTTTTTAATTATAAATTTTTCCTTGTTTTCGAAAATGCATTTTCGGAAACTAGTAACCAAACACGTTTTGGGCGTTTTCGAAAACTAAAAACAGAAAACGTCTGGAAAACACAAACCAAACGCCCTTAACTTCGTGTTTTTGGATCTAACTTTGATTTTGACATGCAAGCCTACATTTTCTTCTACAAATTCGGTGAGTAATTAATGGCATTTATTAAAAGTCAAAGCATGTTAGATTTTTATATGGGGATGATCACTAGCATCTAAAGTTTTTACTTTTCATACGTACATTTTATTTTATAGAAATTGATTTATTTTTCGAGATGGTTCTTTTTGGGGAATTATATATATAATTTGTTTGAATTTTGTGGTTCGAGAAGGTTTTCGTAGGAATGCAATCGACGTACATACTATCGATGTGGCTAATGGAGGGTCGACCGAGGGCGACGATCTCAGCTTTGTTCATTTTCACATGTATGGGAATACTAGGATATGTCACACAGCTACCATTGCCCGAGGTTAAGTTCGTCGCATAAGATCTTTATATTCAAATTCAATATTTTAAAATATGAAATTGTTGTGTTTGAAGACAGAAAGGAATAAAAATATAACGCACAAGTCTAGGGTAATTAGTAAATTGTATAAGGCTCGAGATATGAGGATTATGAATCTCAATGAGAAATAGGCTGAATTAGCAAATTGGCAACCAAAATGCACAAATAAGAACGTTATATCTATTTCAAGGGCAAATTTCATTTCAATCGTAGTAATAATGGTTATGAAATTCGACGAGAGAACTGTATTCTATGATCTATATGGATGCTGGTTTAAAGTAAATTTCCATAAATTTGTTTTAGAATAATTGTCTACATGAAGTTTTTCTTTTTAACAAGCAAAAATTGACTTTCTAGTTTCTACAGTATAAAAAACAACAACATTAACAACAACAACAATAACAACAACAATAAAGTGAATTTTTTTGTACGACATGCCCCGGTTTGTTTCTTTACTGGGGTTGGCAGTTGTTAACACCTAACAGATTTCTTGGAAAATTGAAATTGTCCTGAAATATCCAACATCTTTAGGACAAATGGGTTGTTAATAAATAGCAAAATTCCAGTACGTAATGCTAATAGAATATTTTTATAGACACTGTTGCACCTTCCCATACATAGATAATTAATGCTAATTATATTGTAGTCTTATCTGCAGATGCGTCACATTAAATTGGTTTTACAAGTGATAAGATTGTTGAGTACACGGGGTCATTACACGAATGACCTGGCTATTGGCATTGGTGCTGGAATACTATTTGATTCTCTGGCCAGAAAGTATGAAGATAGCAAGAAAAGAGAAGCGCCATTATTCACTAGTGCTACCACCTATGGTTCTTTCTATGACTCTCAGAAAGAACGAAATGGTGAGTTGTTAGGTTAGGAAGGAGCCAGAAATTTGGTCTTTATCTAGTGTTACTTGGAAAATTTAAAAGTTAAAGGTCAATTTCTTCTATCCGTGATTAAAGTTGATATCCTAGTTTGGATTACTTGACTTTTTCTTCCTACCGAACTTTTGAAACGATTCTGCTTTGATTTACAGTTTGGATTATGATTTTGCATAAATTGTCAGTTTGGACATGAGGGCTTACGTTTGACATTCCTTAGGAAAAATGTTTGAGAAATTAAATAAGAACTATATTGTTCCGTACAGTTAAGATTAATGGGTTGCCATTTTGGTAGACTTGAATATTAATAAATTTGTCATGTCCCGCATAAATTGAAGGTTTCTCATGTTTAAATTCATTGAAATCCGATAAATCCATTCAGAGTGGGATGTTATATTTGAATTTTTCACGACGCTAATAATTACATCTACATATGTATAAACTTTATATAATGTAAATCATGTCAATTAAATCTTTCTTTCAATAATGTAATGGTGATTAACTTAGCATTCACGTACAAACGTGAAGTCCGGAAGAAATGGAAGAATTTGTTAGGAATCTTATAAGATTTGTTCCTTTTTTTTTTTTTAAATGATGGTTAAAAATTCATTTGAATTCGTATACTAGTAAAAAGAAATCAAACTGTATTTTCGTCTTTTCTAACTTTTTAACAATGGACTTTATAATATTGAGATTTGATTTTTGAGCTCCACTCACCTTGTAACAAAGATAGAGCAAAGTTTTAGTAGTATTTCAATTAACTGGCGTTGATAAGGGACAAAATAAATGAAAAATATATAGAAAGTTTTTTTTTTCCTTTTCTTTTTTACTATCACAAGATTCTCTTAGTCCTTGTTTGATGGTCATTATTGTGGTAAAAATAATGTTTTAAATAGTAATTTTTTGGATAATGTGGGGTTAAAAAGTGAATAAATGTTGTGCATAATATTTTATTGTGTGAATGTATGGTTGAAAATGAGTATGAAAAATAATTTATTTTGTTTTAAAGGTAGCCAAACAAGGGCCACATTTTTTTTCTTACATGTTCTTATAATTTCTTTTGCCACGAGGAGCATCTCTTATTCTGCCCTCACATATGTCATAAGGAGTGAGACATTCAAAATGTCCTTGTCAAAGAATCTACCAAAGTAAGTGATCGAGTTCCTAACCTGAGGTGCAAAATACATTAATATGGAGAAAATATTTAATTCGAGGAAAATTGGCCAGACATATGAAAGGGCCAAGTATAAAAGGCAACATATTCGAGTCTCCGATAAAAATTCAATCTAACCTTTGGGGATTTGGTGGTAGTGTAATCATCCTGGAGGGGCCGTCAAGCTTTCTCTAACCTCGGGTTCTGATCAAAAACAGGTGATAGAGATCACATCTTTCCAGGTTGTTCATGCTTCGATGACCTGCAATGCCATCTTGGAAAGACCATTGCTCAATAAGATTAAGGCTATTGTATCAATATTCCACCTCAATAAGATTAAGGCTATTGAGAAAATGGAAAATATTAGTATTGAACTCCATTAGTGACAAATATAGAGACATCAAGGTTACTTTAGAATATGAGAGGGCTGAACTTGCTACCAATGTTATTATAAATGCCTAAGGAATAAGGAGAATCACAATGGTGATACTTTATTGATGAGAGGAAAGGGTTTTGGTAAACCTAATTATTACTCTAAGACCTTTAATGAAAATAAAAACAAATGGAGTGATAAAAGTAAATCCAAAAACAAGGTTAAGTGTAAGAAATGTTTCAACTGTGGGAAACAGGGTAATTTTATTAAAGATGGTTATGAAAAGAAATATGAATCAAAAGAAAAGAAAGTTGATGATGGGAATGCTACCTTAGTCTGCCATAAAGACAAGGCTGAAGATGGGTTTGTCCTTGTTAATGTTGAAAAGAAGCTAAGTGATGATTGCATCCTTGACTCAGGGTATTATTTCTACATGTGCTCAAATGAGAATAGTTTTCTGGAATTTGAAAAGACAACTAGTGAGCAAGTTATAATGGGTAATAATATGACCTGCAAAATGAGTGGAATAGGAACCATAAAAGTGTTATTTGAAAATGGTAGAATCCTATTTTTAAAAGGAACTAAGTTTATTTCTGACTTAGAAAGGAATTTGGTGTCTCTAGGAATTTTAGATGATATGGAGTTCAACATTAAATTGGGTCAAGGACATATGAAAATTCTTAAGGGCAATGACTTAATCATTAGCACCCCCAAGATACATGGTCTCTATTTTTTTAAAGCAGAACCTTTACTTAGCTTGATTGCAGCTGCTTTAACTGAAAATTTTACTTTTGCAAAATTATGGTATGAAAGACTTGGCCATATTGACAAGAAAGTATAAAAGCTTTACAAATAAAGGAGTGTTTCGAAATCAAAATCTTGGTGATATTCGTTCTTGTAAACAATATATGATAGACAAACAAGCTGAGCTTCTCTTCTAGCCTGGAATTCATAAATTCAAACAAATACTTGAATACTTACATGCTGATTTGTGGGGGTCCTGCTTCGTGTGCACCCTATTTGGCATTAAATATTATCTTTTAATCATTGATAATTACTCAAGGAAAATCTGAATTTTCATGTTAAATTCAAAAGATGAAACTTTTTCTATCTTTAAGGATTGGAAAACACAAATTGAAAATCAAACTGACAATACAATAAAGTTTTGAGAACTGATAATGGTTTGGAAATTTGCAATTATAAATTCAATAATTTCTATAAAGAATGTGACATATTAAGACATAGAATAGTTACATATATCCCAAAAAAAAAATGGCATAGCTAAGAGAATTAATGGAACCTTATTAATAAAGGTAAGATGCATGTTTTTTAGCTCAGGCTTACCTAAATTATTTTGGGATAAGGCTGTAAAAACTGCTGCAGACCTTGTTAATAGAACTCTCACTAGTTCTTTGAACTTTGATGTTCCTGAATCTGTGTGGTCTAAAAATCCTATTGATTATTCACACCTAAAAATATTTGGTTGTGTTGCATATGCTCACCAAAATATTAGAAAATTAGAACCTAGATCACTTAAATGTGTTTTCTTGGATTATGGTAAAAATGTAAAAGGCTACAGATTATGGGTTAAAATTGAAAAAAGGTTATAAGGTAATTGTTAGAAAAGATGTTATCGTCAATGAGTTCTATTATGCCATGCTTAGAAGGAAAAGAAAATAACTTGATTGAAAAGAATGTTCAAATTGAGGTGGAGACCCTCATATTGAGAAAGACAATTCTGCTACTATTGTAACTGTAAATGATCATAATGAAAATATCATCACAACTAAAACTGAAAATAATCAAGTTACTGGTCTAAATGATCAAACTGATTCTACAACGCTTCCCTTAAACGAATATCAATTAACAAGAGATATGGAGAAAAGGCATATCAGATTACCTGCTAGATTTGATTGGAAGATTTTGTTTCATTAATTACATACCAAGAAAAATTTAAAATGAGCAAACTCCGATAATGATTTCATTAATAGCAAATATGCTAAAAATTGGATAGATGCTATGATTGATGAAATGTCCTCACTCCTAAAATAATCCTCGGGACTTGGTTGAAAGGCCAAAGAATCATAAATTGATTGATTGTAAATTAATTTACAAAATAAAAGAAGGAGAAAGGGAAAATAAATGTGTGAGATATAAGGCTAGACTTGCAGTAAAGGATTTTACATGAAAAGAAGGTGTAGACTATAATGAATTTTTCTCCTCTATTTTAAGCATACCACTATTATATGCATTTTTGCACTTGTTGCTAAATCTTAGTGGGAACTTGAAAGTTGCATTCCTTTTATCGTGATTTAGATGAAAAATACTATATGAGAAAACTTGTTAGTTTCATAAAAGGTGACACTGAAAATGTCGTGTGCCTCCTAAATAAATATTTGTATGATTTAAAATAAACTCCAAGGCAATGGTACAAAAGATTTGACACTTTCTTCTTAAAACTTGGTTTTCAATGAAGCAATTATGATATATGTCTTTACTACAAAGATAATGGAGGTACAAATTCTCTATACTTAGCACTTTATGTGGATGATATGCTACTTGCCAACTGTGATAAATCTGAAATGGGGTACACCAAACAGAAACTTAAATCTAAGTTTGATATAAAGGATTTTGGGTTGCTAAAAAGATCCTTGGAATGCAGATTTTTGGAAACAAAGAAAAAAACATGTTATTTTTGAATCAACATGACTCTGTGAATAAAATTTTGAACAAATTTAATATGTTTGACTACAAATCCATAACCTTGCCACTTACAAATCATTTTAAGCTTTCTTCTAATTTCTTCCCTTAAACTAATGAGAAATTATAGAATGTCAAAAATCCTTATGCTAATGTGATTGGATCTGTCATGTACTTGATGGTATGTACTAAACTTGATCTTACTTTTAGTATTAGTAGACTTAATAGATTTATGAGTAACCTTGGGGAAGAACACTGGAATGCTTTAAAATGGCTCTTAAGATATCTGAAAGGTACATCAAACTATGGTGTTGTGTTTAGAAAGAATAAAGAAGAGGCAACTTTAAAGGGCTTTACTGATTCAGATTTTACTGAAAGTAAAGATAATAGAAAATCAACTTCATCTTATTTCTTTACCTTATGTGCTACTGCAATCAGTTGGAAATCACAACTTCAAAAGATTGTAACACTATCCTCAACTGAAGCAGAATATATATTGTTACTTTTTGATGCCTCTAAAAAAAGAATATGGATAAATGGACTATTAAAAGAAATAGATTTTGTTGATGAGAATGCAATTTTGTACTTTGACAACCGAAGTTTTATACATCTAAGTAAGAACGCCATGTATTATGATAGAACTAAACACAGACGTTAAATATCATTTCATAAGAGATATAATATCAAAAGGAATTTTGTTCCTTTTGAAAATTGGCAAAGTTGCTACTCGGTTTAATCCTTTTGATATAGTAACAAAGATAATACCTCTAAACAAGTTTCAAAATTGTTTGAAAATATTGTCTATTAATACTTTGCGGTTATTACATGTACTTGGAGCAAGTGAAATATGAAAATGTGATATGCTCTTGGCTGTACTATGACCTAAAAATTAAGGTAGAAAGGTAGAGAATGTTGAGATTCAAACCCTGGTTAATGTCCCTAATTTTCAAAAGGAAAAACGCATTATCAAAACACGTTTTTGTAAGTGGGAAGGCTTAATCGGATGTTGACATCTGTTCAAGCCATGACCGTCAGATTGAACGCGTCTATTGGTATGGTTATATTCATGGATGCCGATTCATTTTGACATACAGATGAAATTTTTCATTGTTGTTGAGTGAGAGAAAGTTCTAGAAAGTTTAACTCTCATTGGCTAGGGTAATCTATGATTCTTTCTCTTGAACATCTCATTTGAGATTTGTTTAGATATTTTCTAGCCTTGGTACTTAAATTTTCTTGAGTGAAAATAAGAAGAACGAGAGGGTTCCTGTCTGTATTTTCTGAAAAGAGATCTAGGGTTTCTTGTGTGATTCCTAGCAGTTCCGTTGATTTGTGATAGAGATAAGTCTCTGAAAACTATATTTGAATATTGTTGTGAGTTTTTTTGTCAATTTTAAAGCTCAATAGTGCAACCGAAGTATATCCATTTTAATGGATGCTCAAAGGGAATAAGGTGTTAAAAGGGTCACTGAACTTTTGGGTTTTCGACCGAAAAATCTGTGTTTGATTTAATTTCTGTGAGTTTTTACTTTGTGTTGTGAAATTGATTTATTGTATCTTGTGTTTAGTATCGTGTTTGGGCCTTTTCACACCATCGGGGAGGTGGTCGACAAGGTTATTGACAGCCACATACATCAAGGATGGATGACTAACGAACAAGGTTTGCTTATCAGGCTTATTTCTCTCACAAATTAGACTTGTGTAAATAGAAGTTGGATGCTTTCAAAGCCCACTAGTCAAGTAGTTATCATGTTTGTGTAGTATCAAGATCAATGCGTAGCTTGTTGTACCATGTTTGTATGTAGTTTTTCTTCCTTCTTGCGAACATCAGTTTGTAGATGTCATCATACTTGAAAATTTGTTGAAGATCACATAATCTCCTTATTTTGATATAAAAAAAAAAAAAAAACAAACTATGGAGTGAAGTTCGTACTATTCCAGTACAAAAATGTTTGTCCAAATGACATCAAAATTGATAGTTTTGTATATTGATGGCTTTAGCTAATAATATTTAAAGGATAACTCTGCGAATAATCTTGGATTATGGAATGTCATTGATGTCGAAAGTTTGATGTGTCAACAGAAAGAAGACTAAATTCTTAAAAATAAAGGATTGTAGGCAATATTGTGGTTTCTCAATAGTTGAGATCCAATTATGCAATTTTTCAATTTCCATTTCTCCTCTTACTACATTGAAAGAAAAAAGTAATCTACTTGGAGCATTTTCAAAATAATCTTTATTAATAGAGAGAAATAAGCGCTATCTCGTCATCATAAAGAGCAATTTAAATTTAAAGATTATTTGTCTTTATGCATTTCAATAAATTCTTTATTTTATGCTCTTTATTTACTTTCTTAACACTCTTATAATATTCTCTCATTTTACAATTAATATATATTTTTTAAATATCAATTTTAACATAATGTGTAATATAGTTAATTTGAGTAATGAAATTTAAAACTTGCATTTTTATTAAATTTAATTATGATATATAAAGAGAGAGCGAATTTGACTATTCAAATGTATATAAACAAATTAAAATACAGAGTTAGGAGTATATTTCAAGCAGACTCTTTAAAATAATGAACATCACTTTTTAAAGAGTCTTGAATTTTGATCCTAAATATCACCTAATCATGTTCGCTAGATGTAACAATCAATATCAAGTGTTGAATTTTTCAACAATGCGATTTTCTAAAAGTCACATAAATTTACTAAGGCTATGTTTGAGCACCTTTTTTTGGAAATATATTTTGTAACGGTAATTTTTTATTATTAATTTTTTTTTTTTTGGTGACTATGTTGTTAAAAAAAAGTATGAAAAAACTTGGGTTTACATGTATAATTATTTTATTGAGAAGATGTGTAGTTGAAAATGAATTGAGAAAAAATGACTTTTTAAATAATGAGGCTTAAACAAGGACGAAAAGTGATCTTTTGCATAATCGCTTTGCATGTAAATTTATTGATACGCCACAACATAAAACTGTTAAAATAAAATAAAAAATATTTTAACATTTTAATTTAGGGATTACGCCCAAATTATAACGCGGTGATTGTAGTATAGCCTTAGGATGTCAATTCCACAGGGAGATGAAAAATGCTCAAAGAATTAGAAATTTAGCGGTTTCGAGAATTATGTGAAACTAGTTTATCAATTTAGAATGAAATTTAAATATCAATATGTGAAATTAGTGAAGCATTGGAATTCCCTCAATTGGGTTAGATCGATCAACATCAACAATTCATGTACTATTACTCAATTAGAGGTTTTCATCCCAACTCTCTAATCGGAAGATCTAATAGTAAAGATCACTTTAGTTCCAATTGTAATTCTAAGATTTAGACTTTCTAACACATTCCCACAATTGTTATTGGAGTAAGATCAAAAGTAACCATATACTTCAAGCATAAGATCATAAATAACCCACCAATAACATGAATGAAATTGCAACTCAATAAATATTTCAATCAAACAATAGAAAAACATGATTAATAAATGAAAGATCTAATAAAAATTAAACCAATTTCAAAATTAATTCATAAGGAGAAAGTCTAAAATCTAGAATTGTTTGACAATAAAATACCAAATTACATGAGCAATTGATGTGATTTTCCCAAATCCAATGAGTTCCTTCCAAACTTTACCAATGGTTTTAGTTCTTCATGGAACTCTTGAGCCAAAAACCAAAGAAAATTGATGTGGGGATGAAGAGAGGCATTCTCTGTCCAGTTTAGGGCTTAAAACTATGTGCCATGTTGTTTCAATAAGAGATTGAACCGAATAAGGAAACTAAATTTTCGGCTAGAATATTCTGTGCGACTACTTTCAGTATTTTGACCATAACTTTCTCTCTCGATATCCAATTAAGACAATTCAAAGTATGTTAGAAAGCTAACACAAAGGGTTTATTGGGTCAAAAGTGGACTTCAATCTCCGGCTGAAAATTTGGAAAATCTTTATACGGTTGAAATTTAATTTGTGAATATGTTATGGTCATATTTAACTTCTTTTGACTTCTAATTGCACCCAATGAACTTCTAGCTTTCTTGAATCATCATTCCATCGTCCATCTCATCTTTAGATTATTTGCAACTTGGTACCTAAACTTTCACTTTCTTCCATTTTGGTCCTTTTTTGCTCTTTTCTTTCAAATTTCACCTTTTCTATCAAAATGCAACATGAATCAAAGTATAAGTATAATGAGTGTATCTTGGTATCAAATAATCAGACCAATGCAATAATTAAGAGGAGAAAATATTATATTTTACACTCTTATCATACTCCCCAACTTGATTATTGCTAGTCCCTAGCAATTTAATGCAGAATAAGCAAATGAATGATTAGATTGTGATACAAGTGAAATTATTAAGTTTCAACTTAACCACAGTTCATGTTCTTTTCACACTCAACCCCACAAGAACTTAACAATGCCATGATCATCAAAATATCAAAAACGCTTACCAAATGTGTGAGTGTGTGTCAAGTCATAACCATCTTACCGCCAACCCTAACACATGCAACAATAAGTATGTCTCAAGTTGAAGGTTCAACCCCATAACTCACGGGTATCAAAGTGTTTAGTGCGGTTTTCTCTTGTGGAGCTAAGAAAGATATACTCTCAGAGCATGGAGGCTTAAAATTTATGAACAAGCAACAAGAAAATATTGATCACATGATAGACACACTATCAACTGAGAATTCATCAACTTCTTACCACAACCCTACTTAAGATCAAAACAGCCAATGAAAAGGATGTGAAAAGAGTTAAGTTGGATTACATGAATAGTAGGATAGAAAGAATTTAAGGACTTCCAAGTATCTAGTTAGGCATCGCAACAAGTATTTCAACATATCAACATCAACGCATTCCTCAACCCTTCAATTCTCAACAGCAATTCACTTTCTTTTTCTTTTTCTTTTTCTTTTTCTTTTTCTTTTTCTTTTTTTCTCCTTTTTTTAATCAACTTTTTGCGATTTTTTTTTTGAAATTCTCCTTCTTCTTCTTTTAAGATTCATCACTTCACCTGATTACTTATCAACTCTCATCACTTTTCTTCGTTGCTTTTCTTCTCAAATGACATTCAATACCTACTATACACTTTGAAGCATAAAGGTTTGAAAAATGAATGTTTATAGACTTTATTCCAATGTGAAGAGGTATGGATAACATAGGCGCATGAAAAGAAATAGTTATATGTGTTTTGGCTCAAAGTGGCTACTAGGAAATTAAAATCATGAGAAGAGAAGAACTAGTCTAAAGGCTCAACTTTAGTCCTAAATTGACTGTTATCATTTTCCAAGTATAATCCACTATCTTACCACATACCGTGTAATGTTATTCTCCGAAAAAGTTTCCAATTCACAAAATCAATGAATGTTTATTACCATTTTTAGTATATATGGCTCTCAATCCTCACCAATTCTCTCACAAGAAAGCTTCAACAAGAGACTCCTCTAGCTACATGTATTAAACCACTATCTTACCACAATGCTTATGTGCACAAAATGATTCGGCAAGTGTCTCAACATCTAGACTCACATGAACAGTATCAACTTCTAGTGACATATTTTGTCATTCAAGAACATGAACATGTAGCAAATAGAGATTTAAGGAAAAATTTTAGACCAATTTAGTAAAACAAAACTAAAGTTCCATGAATATCATGTAATTCACAAGACAATTTCAAATACACTCTCCCCCCCATCCAAACATTGCATTGTTCTCAATGCAAAAACATGTCGACCAAAAGAGGGGAAAGATGTCACATGGATATTGTAGTGAATCATCAGAAGCTTGAATATGGTGGACCTGGAGGTTCTCAATGGAAATGGGTGATACAAGAAATGAAAATAAATTGAAAGAAAAATGCAAAACACACCTAAAAGAAAAAAAATCTAAAAACTAGTATACAAAAAGGGTGAAAGACATACTTGAAGGGTGTCATGAGCAGGCAACTGGGTCTACTAGGGAAATTTCTTCCACTGCAAGCACCTGTTGCCCATAGGCTATTTTAAGTCTCTATCCATTCACCTTGAATACCCTACCATCATTGGGATCTTCTATTTCAACAGCCCCTTTTCAAAAACTCGTGTCACCACAAATGGGTCAGTCCACCTAGAACAGAGTTTTCCTGGATGCTTATGAAGTCTAGAATCATACAAGTACACTTTTTGGTTCGGTTCAAAAGTTTTTCTAAAAATATTTTTGTCCTGAAATGCTTTCATTTTCAACTTGTAAATTCTAGAACTTTCGTAGGCATCATTTCTTAGTTCCTCCAATTCACTCAATAGAAATTTTCTATGTTTACCTCCCTCTACCAGATCGAAGTTAAACTGCCTGATAGCCCAAAGGGCTCGGTGCTCAAGCTCGACAAGTAAGTGACAAAGCTTTCCAAAGATAAGCCTATAAGGTGACATGCCAAAGGAAGTCTTAAAAGCTGTGCTGTAGGCCCATAGTGCGTCGTGTAGTCTCAATGACCAATCATTACGATTGGGGTTCACCGTCTTCTCTAAAATTTGTTTAATCTCCCTATTGGCCAACTCTACCTGTCCACTAGTTTGGGGGTGATAAGCGGTGGAAATTTTGTAAATAATCCCCTACTTTTTCATCAGTGCCTCAAATGAACGCTTGTAAAAGTGTGTGCCTCATCACAAATAATGACGCATGGTGTGCCAAACTGAGACAAAACATTTTCTTTAAGGAACTTAACAACCGTTTCATTGTCATTGGCCCTAAAAGTAGCTACCTCTACCCATTTATACACATAATCAACTGGCACAATGATATAAAGGTAGCTAAAAGAAGGTAGAAAGGGTCCCATAAAGTCGATGCCCCAACAATCAAACACTTCAATTACCAAAATGGGATTTAAAGGCATTATATTACGTCGGGAAGTAGCACCTAGTTTTTGGCACCTCTCACAAGATCTACAATAAGTATCAGTATCTTTAAACAAAGTAGGCCAACAAAAACCACATTGTAGCGGTCTTTTTCATAGAAAAGTGGCCTCCACAAGCTTGGATATGACAACAATCTAGTATACTAGGTGTCTCCTCATTAGGAACACAACATCTAAGATTTGGTCGGGGCAATACTTAAATAAACAAGGGTCATCCAAATAAAAGTTACGTACCTCAACTAAGAACTTCCTCTTATCCTGTGTGCTCCATTCTTTTGGAATTTCACCTACAACCAAATAATTTACAATGTTAACAAACCAGGGTAAAGAGACAGAGAATAGATTCTCATCGGGAAATCCATCTCTAGTTGGCATAGTGTTTGAGGTGTCTTCAAATGTCATTCTTGGTAGATGGTCTGCTACGACATTTTCCACTCCCTTCTTGTCCTTGATGGTGATGTCAAATTATTGCAAAAGTAGAATCCATCGTATTAATCATGCCTTAGCATCCTTCTTTGCAAGAAGATACTTAAGGGCTGGATGATCTGTGAAAATAGTAATGGAAAAATCAATCAAATAGGATCAAAACTTATCGAGTGCAAAGACTATAGCTAACAACTCTTTTTCAATAGTGGAATAGTTCATTTGAGCACTATTTAGAGTCCTACTAGCATAATAAATCACAAAAGGCTTACCTTCCTTTCGTTGCCCAAGAATAGCACCTACCGCAAAATCACTAGCATTGCACATAATTACAAATGGCTATGTCTAATCAGGTGGTTGCATTATAGGTACATTTACCAATCAACAGTTCAAAAGCATTTTGACATTCAAGCGTCCATTCAAAAGTCAAATGTTTGTTAAGCAAGTTACATAGGGTTTAGATATAGATGAGAAATTTTGTATAAACCTCCTATAAGGACCTGCATGACCAAGAAATGAGCTAATGTCCTTTACTGTCTTAGGTGTGGGTAGTTTAGAAATCAGTTCAATCTTAGATTTATCAACCTCTATCCCTTTTAAAGAAATGACATGTCTTAAGACAATACCGGAAGGCAGCATGAAGTGACCCAATTCAAAACTAAGCATTTTTCTTCACATCTAGCCAAAACTCTCTTCAAATTCAACAAACATGCATCAAAAGAGGTTCCAAACACAGTTAAGTCATCCATAAATACTTCCATACAATCATCTACCATGTCACTAAACATACTCATCATACATATTTGGAAGGTGGCAGGGGCATTACAAAGTCCAAATGGCATCCTACGAAATATATAAGTACCAAAAGGACATGTGAATGTGGTCTTTTCCTGATCCTCTAAAGCTATTTCAATTTAATAGTAACCAGAGTATCCATCTAGGAAGCAATAAAAGGAATGACCAGCTACACGTTCGAGTATTTGGTCCAAAAAAAGGAGAGAGAAATGGTCCTTGTGAGTAGCAGCATTTAACTTCCTATAATCAATACACATGCGTCAACCAGTTACTATACCTACTTCATTTTTAACTGCCATGACACCTGACTTCTTAGGGACCACATGTGTAGAACTAACCCATTTACTATTTGCAATTGGGCCAGATTTATTCTCATTCAAAATGCTCAAAAGCTATTCACATTGCAAAGCATTCAATTCTGAAGAAATAATTACAGGAAAGGTATCATCTAGTCCAAGAAATACATGTTTCAGTCCTGGGGGTAGTTGTTTCAATTCTGGCTTAGGGCTCTCGATGCTCGATGGTTTTTGTCCTCCAGTCATTTCAAGCAATTCTTCAAACTTGGGTTGCCATGGCAAAGTCCCATGGTCCTGCAATTTTGCAAAAACAACACAAATATTAGTATATTCATCAATATCAAAACCAATTGAGATTTTAGAGTTTAGGAGAAAAGAGTTCAATGGATCATAATCAATTTTTGCAAATGCTTCCTCCTGCGTTAATCCATCAATCATGTAGGTTTGATGAGATTCATCTTCTTCTCTAGGTTGTTTGGTGACATGAAAAATATTAACTTCTAGAGTTATATTCCTAAAAGAAAGCTTCATCAGACTATTCCTGCAATTGATTAGAGCATTAGTTGTAGCAAAGAAAGGTCTACCAAGTATAATTGGGATTTTAGAATCAACATTTACCTCAACCTTCACATCTAGTACCAAGAAATCAATGGGGTAGTAAAATTTATCAATCTGAACTAGCACATCCTCAACTAATCTCTTAGGTCTTATGGTAGACCTATCAGCTAATTAAGGACCACTGAGGTAGGTTTCATCTCTCCCATACCTTACAACAGGTATATAGCATAACACGAGGTTAACACTAGTTCCTAAATTAAGAAGGGCTTGTGTAAACTCACGGTTCCCAATGACAGAAGAGATGGTAGGACAACCAGAGTCGTTATACTTTGGTGGGATCCTCTGCTCTGTCACAGCACTCACCTACTCGGTAAAGAAAGCGATTTTCTTGACATGATGTTTCCTCTTCACAGTGCATAAGTCTTTAAGGACTTGAGCATATGTAGAAACTTGAGAGATCACATGTAAAAGAGGCAAATTAATTTTTACTTGTTTAAGATGCTCTAGGATTTCATTGTGTTGAGTGGTTGACTTCGAGGTGGATTTGAGGGCTTGAGGGAAAGGTACCCTAACTGGAACTTCTGCTACTTCTTCACTAGGGCTACTCTCATTAGGCTTGCTTGATTCTTTTTCATTCTCCCTAGATTGAATGGCTAGTTCAATGACTTTTCCAGATCTAGTGGTTATGGTATTTACTTCCTTAAAGTTGGTCTCTCCTGATCCCGAAATTTGTGCCATGTGTTGACCCTTTGGATTTGGTTGAGCTTGAGCTGGAAATTTTCCACGTTCCCCTACAGCTAAGGCATTGGTTAGTTTGGAGACATGATTCTTTCTCTTTATTTTCCTTAACTAACTGGTCTCATAGTCTCAAATTTTTTATTTGTTTTACCATATGTCTCAATAAATGAATGTAAAGTATCTTCTAAGGAATTTCTAGAGGATGTGGGTTGACGTGGATGTGCATTGTAAGCTCTATTGGATTGGGCAGGTTGTTGGTTTTCAGACTTCCAGTTAAACTTGGGGTGATTTCGCCACCCTGGGTTGTAAGTCTTGAGGTAAAGGGCGTAGGGCTTTTGATGCCTAGAGCATTACAGTGTCCCTCATAAAGTTCCCTCATTTCAGCATGAGTGGGACACTCCTGTGCAAGGTGACCACTCTCTCCACACACAAAACAAGGCTCTAAAGACTCAACACAGGAAAAAGATCGAGTGATTTTTGAATCCTTAGCAACGGTGCCAAAATTTGATTACGCCCAAAGTATGACATGGTAATTGAAGTATAGCCTTAGGGTGTCAATTCCACAGGGAGATGGGAAATGCTCAAAGGATCAGAAACTTAGCGGTTTCGAGAATTATGTGAAATTAGTTTATCAGTTTGGAATGAAATTTAAATATCAATATGTAAAATTAGTGAATCATTAGAATTCTCTCAATTGGGTTGGATCGATCAACATCAACAATTCATGTATTGTTACTCAATTAGAGGTTTTCATCCCAACTCTCTAATCGGAAAATTTAACAGTAAAAATCACTTTAGTTCAATTGTAATTGTAAGATTTAGACTTTCTAACACGTTCCCATAATTGTTATTGGAGTAAGATCAAAAGTAACCATGTACTTCAACCATAAGATCATAAATAATCTACCAATAACATGAATGAAATTGTAACTCAATAAGTATTTCGATCAAACATTAGAAAAAATATGATTGAATCTATGAAAGATCTAATAAAAATTAAACTAATTTCAAAATCAATTCATAAGGAGAAATCTAAAATCTAGAATTGTTTGACAATAAAATACCAAATTACATGAGCAATTGATGTGATTTCCCCAAATCCAATGAGTTCCTTCCACGCTTCACCAAGGGTTTTAGTTCTTCATGGAACTCTTGAGCCAAAAAGTAAAAAAAAATTGATGTGAGGATGAAAAGAGGCGTTCTCTGTCCAGTCTAGGGCTTAAAACCGTGTGCCAAGTTGTTTTCAAAAGAGGTTGAATCGAATAAGGAAACTAAATTTTCGGTTAGAATATTATGTGCGACTACTTTCAGTATTTTGACCATAACTTTCTTTCCCAATGTCAAATTAAGACAATTCAAAGTGCGTTAAAAAGCTAACACAAAAAGCTACAATTTTTGCTTCCAAATTCTGACATTTACTAGGTCAAAAGTGGACTTCAATGTCCTGCTAAAAATTTGGAAAATCTTTATGCGGTTAGAATTTGATTTGTGAATATGTTATGATAATATTTAACTTCTTTTGACTTCTAAATGCACCCAATGGACTCCTAGCTTTCTCAAATCATCATTCCATCGCCCGTCTTATCTTTAGATTATTTGCAACTTGATCCTTAAACTTTCACTTTCCTCCATTTTAGTCATTTTACTCATCTTCTCCCTCCCACACCCCATCTCCTCTTAAACCCCAAACCAGTTGGTTCCCTTTTAGCCCTCCCCACCACCTCCGTTGCCCTTCTCCACTGACTTTGCTACTTTTCTTGCTAATATCTCCTCCCTATTTCTCATATTACTTGGTCTAAGTCAATTTTTCTTTTGCTGAAAAAATAAAGTTTTTTTATTTCCCCTCACCCCCTGCTTTCAACCATAATCCAAAGCCACTGCCATTCCCCTACTTTCAGCCATCGCCCAAAACCATAATCCAAAATCACCACCATTCCCTTGCCTTTCATCCACAGTCAAAATCCACCACCATTCTCCAGCCTTCAGCTGCCCATCAACACATATCGAAACCCCATCAACATCATCAAAATGACAGTCAACACTTTGAGAAAAATAGAAGTACCTTGGCTAGCTATTGCCACCAAAAATTCACAGCAAAAAATTGTAGAAATTTTGAGATTAGATAAAAGAAATTAGTGATAGATTAGGTGAAATTACCTCATCTTTTGCCATTGTTATGTCAAAATCGAAATTGAAAAGTTACAATTTTCCCTTGATTTGGATTATTGACCACTGCTTTTTGTCTGTTGAAATCCTTTCCATGGGCTTATGATGGTTGGTTGGTTTGGGTGAGAGGACAATTTTATTTTTTGATTGGGAGGGGTGGGGTGGGTGAGTAGGGTTAGTGTGGGCATAGGAAAGATGACGGGCTTTCATTTTAATTTTTTTTTTACCTTATTTTAGGTATAAAATGCAGAGTAACCATTTTACCCATTAAGAATGGTTTAGATTTGGTCAAAGTCAAATTTATTATGTTAACTAACGGTCAAGCTTACATAAAATCATCCATTTGGACCCCAAAGTACTAATTTTTTTAAAGGTTCGTGATGTGCACAATTCTTGCAACATCTGATCTCGAACTCAAAAGCCCGATCCCAACCATCGTCAATTATCCAAGAATTAAGGTCGATTTTCAGGATTTAGGTCGAGGTCGGGCCATACATTAAGATAACGATTATCTTGTCCTTATCTAGTAATTTTTACATGTTTTAGTCATCCCATGACTCAATCATTCATCATTGTCTAAATATTAAACATAGGAAAAATTGTAGTCGAGGTACCAAACCTTTCGTTTATTAGCAGACTTTGCCCAAACCTTTCATTTGTGCCACCCATACTCCCAAACATTTCAAAAATATGCACTTGGGGTCCAAATAGACGGTTACCATCCGTTTGAATGTTAGTTGACCAAGGAAGGTGGACTTTGACCAAATTAAAATGGGTAAAATGGTAAATTTGCTATTATATACATAAAATAATTTAAAAAACTAGAAATAAAAATAAAATAAAATAAAAAAGAGAGAAGAAATAAAAATTAAAAATCATCTTCTTCCTCATCTCACCCCCACCCCGACACCCACCCCCCATCCAACCTAAACTAACCTACAGAAGATGGAATTGACTCTTTCTCTGCAACATCATCAGCCCCCATACTTCTTATTCCACTCCCCACTTTAAACCAGCAATGAAGACACCAACATCGAGTTATCAATCTTCTTGATATGAATCTTGTCTCACCATTTTCATAGTACACTCACTGCGAATAAAATATTATATGTACATTTCGTCAGTGTAAAAAAAAATAAACAGAGATCGAGGGATAAGAAATAACATTGGTCTTTGATAAAAAAAATTAAGGAAAAAAGGAGCGAAGTATATTTTCAAGTACAACACAGAATCTGAAACCACGACCAAGAAAATGGAAATCATAGCCAAGAGAGAGAGGGAGAGATAGAATATCTATATATATAGAAAAGAAAGAGGAAGTCAGAAGAATTATTTAGTTTTTTGCATAAATAGAAATCTTTAACAGTGTAACATTTACTAATTCAGGGAAAAGATGACAACCTGCACCCGCAGAAGTGAAACCCTTCGTAGAGAAAGTAGAAAGCATCTGAAATTAGAAATCAGCTATTCTCCCCCCCGCCCCTTCTCTAATTGGTCGGCAGGAGTTGGTGTCGCCGTTGCTGGTTTTGGGTGGCGG
>NC_036257.1:13830349-13835899 GCF_002742605.1 Olea europaea var. sylvestris | reverse complement strand
TTTTTTTAAGAGTTTGGAATTGTGAGTAGTATAAAGTGAAGGTTAAGATAAAGTATACAAAAAGTCGAAAGGTTTGGAACTGCTACTGCAATTATTCCTTGACTTTTGACTAAGCAATTTTAATCAAATTGGTTACAATTGATGATAAAGTGGTAAAATTTGGAACTCCTTGAATTTACATGAGCCAATGTTTGTGCTCAATTTTTAACTACACATTTAAAAAAAAAAAACTATTGCAAGACACATTTTCCCCAAAACTTTATTAAAATGTAGCCAAATCAGAGTTTAATTATCCAATTAAAAGTTCAAAATTTAAAAACAAGAAATTTAACCATAAAGTAGGGAGTTTCTTCCAAACCATCAAAATTTAAGGGTTGAAAACCTTAATTATAGTTAGGATCCCCCCCCCCCAAACCCAACATTTTCCATTCCGCCGACCACAACATTCAATCCACGTACCCCACCACTCTCCTCGTATACTCCGTCTTTTCAAATCTCTCTCACACCCCTTATATGCACCATTCTCCTTGCTGGTATTTTGCACCACCACCATCACCGATGAACAGACCCACCACCCGCCACCGGCCTGCTCTTAAAAATAAGCCAAAACGACCGTCCATAAAGAGTCATTCTCCTAACGGCGTCGTCACAAAGCACAAAGATTTTTCAGATATGAAGAAATCATTATATTCCTCTGCTAAAAACTTTTGTTCTTGCCTTGGTAATGCACATTTCTTGAAATGGAGGGCCGGTGACATATGTGGTGTGGTGGTGCACCACCCCGTACCCTGCGTCTTCGCCGCCTCGTTGCTGTTCTTCATGGCTGTCGAGTACACTCTCCGCATGGTCCCGCCCACCGCGCCGCCGTTTGATCTCGGGTTTATTGTCACCAAAAACCTCCACCGGTTACTTGAATCTCGACCCACTCTCAACACGATTCTGGCTGGCCTTAATACGGTATATGTGTAAACATACTCATCTTAGTTTATGTTTGGTAAAATTCTTTGTAGATTATAAGTTGCGGATGATAAAATCTGTAGATCTTAGATCATATGTTCCTAAAAATAATCACGAACGATCAACTTATAAACCAGAAAAATCTTTAACAAACATACTCTAGTAATATTAGACTCAGCCGATAGAATACACGTATGCCTACGACTCCGTAACATGCAACGTGAATTTAACTTCTTGTTTTTGGATCTAACTTTGATTTTAACATGCAAGCCTACATTTTCTTCTACTTATTCGGTGAGTAATTAATGGCATTTATTAAAAGTCAAAGCATGTTAGATTTTGATATGGGCAGGATCACTAGCGTTTAAAGTTTTTACTTTTCATACCTACATTTTTATTTTATAAAAATTGATTTATTTTTCAAGATGGTTCTTTTTGGGGAATCATGTATATATAATTTGTTTGAGTTTTGTGGATCGAGTAGGTTTTCGTCGGAATGCAAACGACGTACATACTATGGACATGGCTAATGGAGGGTCGACCAAGGGCGACGATCTCAGCTTTGTTCATGTTCACATGTAGGGGAATACTTGGATATGTCACACAGCTACCATTGCCCGAGGTTAAGTTCGTCGCATAAGATCTTTATATTCCAATTCGATATTTTAAAATATGAAATTGGTGTGTTTAAAGACGGAAAGGAATAAAAATGTTTAACATACAATGTCTAGGGTAATTAGTAAAATGTATAAGGCTCGAGATATGAGGATTATGAATCTCAATGAGAAATAGGTTGAATTACCAAATTGGCAACCAAAATGCACAAATAAGACACGTTACATCTATTTGAAGTGCATATTTCATTTTCGATCGTAGTAAGCACTGTTATATGGATGACTGATTTAAAGTTAATTTCCATAAATTTGCTTTACAATAATTGACTACGTGAAGTTTTTCTTTATAACAAGCAAAAATTGACTTTCTACAGTAATAAAAGAAAAAAGAAAAGAAAAATTAAGTGAAATTTTTTGTCCGGTTTGTTTCTTAACTGGGGTTGGCAGTTGTTAACACCTAACAGATTTCTTGGGAAATTGAAATTGTCCTAAAAAATCCGACATCTTTAGGACAAATGGGTTGTTCATAAATAGCAAAATTCCAATAATTAATGATAATAAAAATATTTTTATGGCCACTGTTACACCTTCCCATGCTTAAATAATTAATGCTAATTATATTATAGTTTTATCTGCAGATACGTCACATTAAATAGGTTTGAAGAAACAAAAAGAAATGAGAAATGGAATAGGATTGAAAGATCTAATTGTTCATAACAGCTGCAATGTGATGAAAGCTGAAACGAAATTTTTGTTTGTTTTGCTTGTTTCTTGACAGGGATTCTTGGGTTCGGGTGCGGATTTTCCGGTTGGAAATGTTTCATTTTTCTTGTTTTATTCGGGGCATGTGGCTGCATCGATTATTGCATCTCTGGATATGAAACGAATGAAAAGATGGGAATTGTCTAATACATTTGACATTCTAAATGTTTTACAAGTGATAAGATTGTTGAGTACACGGGGTCATTACACGATCGACCTGGCCGTTGGCATTGGTGCAGGAATACTATTTGATTCTCTGGCCGGAAAGTACGAAGATAGCATGAAAAGAGAAGCGTCGTTAGTCACTAGATCCACCACCCATGGTTCTTTCTACAACTCTCAGAAAGAATGAAATGGTGAGTTGGTGGGTTAGGAAAGAACCAGAAATTTGGTCTTTATCTAGTGAAGATTCTAGTGTTGCTTGGAAAATTTAAAAGTTAAGGTCAATTTCTCCTATCCGTGATTAAAGTTGATATCCTAGTTTGGATTACTTGGGTTTTTTCTTCCTACCGAACTTTTGAAACGATTATCTTTCTTTCAATAATGTAAATCATGTCAATAAAATCTTTCTTTCAATAATGTAATGGTGGGTATCTTAGCATTCACACGTGCTACATACACGTACAAACGTGAATTCCGGAAGAAATTGAAGAATTTTTTAAGAATCTTATAAGATTTGTTCATTTTATTTTTTAAATGATGGTTAAATATTCATTTGGATTCGTATACTAGTGAAAAGAAATCAAACTAACTGTATTTTCGTATTTTCTAACGTTTTAGCAATGGACTATATAATATTGAGATTTGATTTTTGAGCTCCACGTACCTTCTAACAAAGATGGAGCAAAGTTTTAGTAGCATATCAATTAACTGACGTTGCTAAGGGACAAAATAAATGAAAAATATATATAAAGTTTTTATTATTTTTTTTTTCCACTTTCACGAGATTTTCTTAACCCCTTGTTTGATGGTCATTATTGTCGTAAAAATAATATTTTAAATAATAATTTTTTGGATAATGTGTGGTTAAAAAGTTAAAAAATGTTGTGCATAATATTTTATTTTGTGAATATATGGCTCAAAATGAGTATGAAAAATAAATCAGTTTGTTTTTAACGGAGCCAAAAAGGTACTAAATTATTTTTCTCACATGTTCTTATAATTTCTTTCGCCACATGGAGCATCTCTTATACTGCTATCTGGTCAACAAAATGTTTGTGCTCTTCTCTTGGGGGAGATAGCCGTTTACGTTTAGGCACGTTTGATACAACAAATTTTTCATGGAAGTAGAAAATTAAATTCCATTTTCACCTTTTTACATGTTTGACAGGCCAAATTTACTTGGCAATTGGTTTTCTTGGCACACCCCATTTTCCACATTTTTCCACCTTTTCGAGGAAATGTTTTCCCTAAGTCTTGTGGTTTTTGTTGTTTTTGTTTTTCCAGCTTTTTTCTTGGCAGTTGAAACAAATTCGATCTCTTTAATTGATAATTTTCATAGAAAACAAAATCAAAAGATCCAAAATTTCAAAATTTTCTAGGTAAAAAATTATACAAATTAAAAACATTTAATTGACAATTCACAATAAAACAAGTTCTAGACAATTCAATTCTCTGAAATTTATTTTCTTTCCACCAAAATTTCATTCTTGCAACCAAACGGCTCGTTGGTGCCTTATGTTACTTTTGGCTCTTTAATAATTCAATCATCCTCAAGTGTTTTGGTTCAATTGTGAGGCATCGATCTAAAAATTCAATTTTGCCTATGTGAAATTTTAAGGAGTTTTATTAAATAGAGCTTCACCTATGCTATACAATTATGATGAAGCTTATTCTCAACTTATAGTGCCATCATTTTGACCATGAACATGCCACCCTTTCTTGTGTCCTCATGGAACATTATATGCCATAGAACTGCATGAAGTAATAACATTAGCCCCCTATTTGATCGGAATTTAAATCTAAATTTTTATGAAAGTCAAAGTTAACAACTAATTTTGAAAAGATTTTTGGAAGATTTCACTAATATGAAAATAGACCAAAAACTTGTCACTTTTTCAAAATTTAATGTCATTTTTTGTGCAAAAACTCCAATTTACCCTTGTAATTACCTTTTTGTATGCATTTAATGCACAATTAATGCTAAAATTTGATGGTTGTCTTGTTGAAAAAGCTACCCGTGAATCTAGTAATTAAACAATGGATAATAGATTTATTAACCAAAATAATGGGAAATACAGCTTAATAGCTTAAATAGAAGGTTGATTTTCCAAATTAGCCTAAGAAATAAAAACATTTGAAAACTAGTCTCCAAACAACTAATTTTCCAAAAATACCCTTAATAGAGAAATTGCAACCAAAGCCATTACAATGTCTAAAAATCTTCAAATAAGTCCTCAAGAAAATATAGATCATAAATTTTTAATAAATCTAGATCCAAATATTATACAAAATTTTATTGATCTAAAAATCTATACAGAAAACGAATTAATCTATCTAGAAGAAGACCTGAAAGACTTCTTTATAGAATATTTAGACCCAAAAATAAAAAATAAAAATGATTCCATAGATAACGAAGCAATCAAAATGGAAAAAGACATATATAAATTAATTCTTAATTTAAGAAGGAGAATTGAAAAATTAAACATAATTATTCAAGAAAAAGTATTAATAAAAAATAGTGAATTTTATAAATTCTATTGTGACATTTTAAATACTTATACTTATAAAGAATCTAATTGGCTCAAAAATATTAACCCCTCCGCTGCACACTCCGACCAAATGGTATCAGAGCCATGTTTCGAACCAAAAATTATGATGAATATAGTAGATGAAGAAAATATAATTGAAGAATTTTTGAAAAAAGTTGAAAAACATAAAAAACCTAGTTATCCTTATTTACCTAAGAATACCACAAATGAAAATTTTGGGGATATACATAAAAGATTAGAGAATCTAGAACATAATCTACAAATAGGAAATGCCCTATTAGATAAAAACCTTAGAGGAAAAGATAGGATTATAATTAATCCACCCCAAGATTTTAGAATAACAAAAAATAAAGGAAAAAAGCATGAAGAAAAACAATATATGATAACAGATGTAGAAGAAATAGAACAAAAATTCTTAGAATCTACAGGTGAAGAGTATGAAGAATATAAAAAGCAGTTAGAAGAATTAACTGAAAAAATGGAAAATATAAAAATGAATACTAATC
>NC_036257.1:13815388-13824720 GCF_002742605.1 Olea europaea var. sylvestris | reverse complement strand
ATTTTATTTTTAGATGAAGAAGATGTTTCTTTTCTGCTTAAATTAGATGTAAAATCTGATGTTATATTCCCTATTGGTAAAGAAAAGATTGAAGAAATATATAGAGATATAGATTATAGTTGTAAGAATAATATAGGTTTTGATCCTGTAAGAACTCATAAAGAAATAAGGAAAGTAGAAGATATTATAACTAAACATACGGATATCCAAGAAGAAATTTCAGTAGGATTATTTAATGGATATATAACTAAGAAAGGTCAACCTATAATCTTTGAAGAATTATTAAAATATAAAGAATATTTAAAGGTGTTCAAAAGATTGAAAAATACAGATGTAGGACCTGATTGACAATTCCTTAAAGATATAAGATAAACCTTGCAAATAATTTCATTAAGGGCAATATAGTACTTTTGATAAGAAAGGCTATTGTGAAAAATAGGAAGAATCTACTAGCCATTTTTAAAGTTGTCCCCAAAATAATAATATTATTATTATTTCGTAGCATTTTCTTGATATGATGATGTGAAAATTGCACTAAAAAAATATAAGTGTATTACTTCTTAACCATTGAAATATCAAATTTGACGTTATAGTAGATGACTGGAATAGTGAAATAACGATAAAAAAAATTGATTTTAATTAGCTTAAAATCTGTACCAAACAAGCAATTAATAGTTTTGAATCTTAAATCCTACATCACATTACATTATAAATTATTCTTCATTCATTAATTTTGATTAGTTTTGTGAACTTTTTTGAGAAAACGTAACTAGTTTAAAGCAAAAAAAAAAAGAAAAAAAAAAAAGGTTTGAATATTCCATGATAGGGTCAATGGTCGTAGGTCCTGTCCTTTCCAATCCCAAGGATTCGAAATGACCTTTTTCATAATTCCATTCCCTAGCCACCAAGTTCAGGATATGACATGGTCCTCAAGTACAACATATGCTCGAGCATTAGATATTGCATGATTACGATGTTTTATGGTTAGCATCCTCGGGTTATGTGAACTACGCAAAGACATGATGTCCTCGAGCCTTTCGTTCGATCAAACCAAAGACCATTTCACTTAACCTAGAAGATTCCTAAGTCCATAGGATCCTAACCCTATTTAAATACCTCAATCCAAGTCTGCTATGCTTAGCAAGACTCTATCTTAAATATGTTACCATCAAGTTATAATTGGCTTGCAATTATAGTACAAGTCCAACATCCCTCTCAAGTAAGACTCTTTGAGATAAAGATATCTAACTGATTTAGTGCTACTAGGAGTATAACTACCTACCTCTATAAATATAGACATTTAATTCAATATTCAGGTATGCTTTTTCATAATTACCAGTCTATAATCTCAATCATAATTCTCTCTCTAACTTAAGCATTGGAAGAGCAATAATGACACATCTCAACGCCTTTGTTTCAAGTACCAAAAAATCTTGTTCGTGCTCGTTCTTAGTTAAGTTCGAAAATTAATAGGTATGATTTTTGGTAGCCTCATTGGTGCCATTGTGGGAAACAATACCAAAAGCCGTGGTTAACATACATTCAGATCTTCCTACAGCAAGCTTATCCGTTTCAAACCCTCATCATCCTGAAGATTTCCCTGTTCTTCAGGAAAAATCATCTAAAATAATAGATCCCCAGCCAACAGTTATTACCGCTAGAGCCTTTGAAGAGCTCCGTCAATAGGTTGTCATGCTAACTCGACTACTAAGTTAAAGAAATTCACATCCATCACCTACACCAGCGCACCAAGAGTGTTTTATGGCCAATGATCCAGCTTGGGCTCCATGCCTTGTTCCCAATGTCAATTGAACCAGGGCCTCAGATGTACCTTATGTGGCCTAGCCCTCGAGATCGTTAACCATGGAATATAGTAAACTTGCTAAGATCATTAAGAAAGGATTATGGATGGCCTACTCAGAATACTAAGGGATGAATAGGTTTTATTCCATTGATTCTCGAGACATTATCATACCCATTACGGATAGATTCAAGTACCCTCGTATAGAAGAGTGTGATGGGACAACCAACCCGATCAACCATCTCAATGTGTATACTGACGTCATGAATTTGTAAGTTACACTGGACCAGGTGATTTGTAAGACTTTTTCACAAACTTGGACTAATGCTGCCAAGGATTGGTTCTCGACCTTAGAGCCCAAATCCATAGTCTCATTTCTAGATTTAGCCATTAAGTTCTTTGCCTTCTTCGCAAATAGTAAACATATCTAGAAAATGATAGCTTCTCCCATGCAACTTCACCAAGGACAAAGAAAGGCTCCAATTACCCAACCTACATATTATAGCAGCTGTTTCTGCCCTCACATATGCCATAAGGAGTGAGACATTCAAAATGTCCTTATCAAAAAATCTACGAAAGTAAGCGATTAAGTTCCTAACCCAAGGTAAAAAATACATTAACATGTATAAAACATTGATTTCGAGGAAAATTGGCTTGACCTATGAAAGGGCAAAGGATAAAAAGGCAACATATTTGAGTCCTCGATAAGAAATTCCATCTAACCATCGAGGATTTTGTGGTAGTGTCATCATCCCAAAGGGGTCGTCAAGTTTCCTCTAACCTTGGGTTCTGATAAAAAAATGGTGACAAAGATCACATCTTTCCAAGTCGTTCATGCTTCGATGACCTACAATGCCAACTTGGGAAGACCATGGCTCAATAAGATTAAGGCTATTGGAAAAATGGAAAATATTGGTGTTGAACTCCATTAGTGATAAAATATAGAGACATCAAGGTTGTGTTATAATATGGGAGGGCTGAACTTGCTACCGATTTTATTATAAATGCCCAAGAAATAAAGCACGAGAAATTAAATCTGAGACTGAGGAGAATCACAATGGTGATACTCTATTGATGAGAGGAAAGGGTTTTGGTAAACCTAATTATTACTCTAAGACCTTTAATGAAAATTAAAACAAATGGAGTGATAAATGTAAATCCAAAAACATGGCTAAGGGTACGAAATGTTTCAACTATGGGAATCAAGGTAATTTTATTAAAGATGGTTATGAAAAGAAAAATGAATCAAAAGAAAAGAAAGTTGATGATGGGAATGCTACCTTAGTCTACAATAAAGACAAGGCTGAAGATGGGTTAGTCCTTGTTAATGTTGAAAAGAAGCTAAGTGATAAGTGGATCCTTGACTCAAGGTGTTCTTTCTACATGTACCCAAATAAGAATAGTTTTCTTGAATTTGCAAAGGCAATTGGTGAGCAAGTTATACTGCGTAATAATATGACCTGCAAAGTAAGTGGAGTAGGAACCATAAAACTATTACTTAAAAATGGTAGAATCTTATTTTTGAAAGGAACTAAGTATATTCCAACTTAGAAAGGAATCTGGTGCATCTAGGAATGTTAAATGATATGAAGTTTGACATTAAACTGGGTCAAGGACATAAAAATTCTTAGGGCCAATGACTTAATCATTAGTACCCCCAAGATACATGGTCTTTATCTTCTTAAAGCAGAACTTTTACTTAGCTTGACCGCAGCTGCTTTAACTGAAAATTTTACCTCTGCAAAATTATGACATGAAAGACTTAAACCATATTAGCAAGAAAAGTATAAAAGCTTTACAAAATAAAGAAGTGTTTGGAAATCAAAATTTTGGTGATATTGGTTCTTGTGAACAATAGATGATAGGAAAACAAGCTAAGCTTCCAGGGACGGATCCAGGATTGAATCCAAGATCGGGCTATAAAATTTCAAACCAGGCTACTACGTGGGAAAAAAAATTTTACACATAAAAAATTGGGTTTTTACCCAAAAAAAATAAAAAAATACCTTAAAAAAAACTGTTGGGCCTGAGGGGGGGTTACAGCCCAGCCCAGCCCCCCCTTAAATCCGTCTCTGTAAACTTTTCTTCTTACATGGAATTCATAAATCCAAACAAATACTTTAATACTTGCTGATTTGTGGGGTCCTATTTTTGTGTGCACCCTATTTGGCTTTTAATATTATCTTTTAATCATTGATGATTACTCAAGGAAAATCTGGATTTTTTTGTTAAAGTTAAAAGATAAAACTTTTTCTATCTTCAGGGATTGGAAAACACAAATTGAAAACCATATTGACAATAAAATAAAGGTTTTGAGAATTGATAATACTTTAGAATTTTGAAATTATAAATTCAATAATTTCTATAAAGAATGTGACTTATTGAGCTTATAGAATGAATAAAGCCTTATTAATAAAGGTAAGATGCACGTTTTCAAGCTCAAGCTTACCTAAATTATTTTGGGATAAAGCTGTAAAACTGTTGTAGACTTTGAATAGAACTCCCACTAGTGGTTTGAACTTCGATATTCTTGAAACTGTGCGGTTTAAAAATCCTGTCGATTATTAACACCTAAAAATATCTGGTTGTACTGCATATGCTCACCAAAATAGAAGAAAATTAGAACCTAGATCACTTAAATGTGTTTTCTTGGATTATGGTGAAATTGTAAAAGGCTATAGATTATGGGTTAAAAATGAAAAATCTTATAAGGCAATTATTAGAAAAGATGTTATCTTCTTTTTTTTTTCCTTTTTTTTTTCCTTTTTTTTCAATGAGTCTATTATGCCATGCTTAGAAGGAAAAGAAAATAACTTGACCAAAAAGGATGTTCAGATTGAGGTGGAGATTCCTCATAGTGAGAAAGATACTTATGTTCCTATTGTAACTGAAAATGATCATAATGAAAATATCATCACAACTGAAACTGAAAATAATCAAGCTACTAATTTTAATGATTAAACTAATCTTGCAACTCTTCCTTTAAATGAATATCAATTAACAAGAGATATGGAGAGAAGGTAGATGAGATTATCTGCTAGATTTGATTGTGAGATTTTGTTTCATTATTTACATTCCAAGAACAACTTGAAAATGAGCTGAACTCCTATAATGATTTCTTCAATAGCAAAGATGCTAACAATTGGATAGTTGCTATGAATTATGAAATGTCCTCACTCCTTAAAAATAATACTGGGAACTTGGTTGAAAGGCCAAAGAATCGTAAATTGATTGACTGTAAATTGATTTACAAAATAAAAGAAGGAGAAAGGAGAAATAAATGTGTGAGATATAAAGCTAGACTTGTAGTAAATGATTTTACATGAAAAGAGGGTGTAGACTATAACGATTTTTTCTCCTTAATTTTAAGTATACCACTATTAGATGCATTTTTGCACTTGTTGCTAAATTTAAGTGAAAACTTGATCAGTTAGATGTCAAACATGCATTCCTTTATGGTGATTTAGATGAAAAATACTATATGAGATAGACTATTGGTTTCATAAAAGAAGACTTTGAAAGTGTTGTGTGTCTCCTAAAGAAATATTTGTATTGTTTAAAACAAGCTCTAAGACAATGGTACAGAAGATTTGGCACTTTCTTCTTAAAACTTGGTTTTCAATGAAGCAATTATAATACATGCCTTCACTATAAAGGTAATGGAGATAAAAATTCTCTATACTTAATACTTTATGTGGATGATATGCTGTTTGCCAAGTGTGATAAATCTAAAATGGAGTACATCAAGCAGAAAGTTAAATTTGATTTTGATATAAAGGATCTTGGGGCTGCTAAAAAGGTCCTTGGAATGTAGATTTTTAGAAACAACCAAAAAGACATGTTATTTTTTAATCAACATGACTGTGGATAAAAATTTGAACAAATTTAATATTTTTGATTGCAAATCCATAACCTTGCCACTTACAAATCCTTTTAAGCTTTATTCTAATTTCTGCCCTAAAACTAATGAGGAATCTGATAGAATGTCAAAAATCCCTTATGCTAATATGATTGGATCTATCATGTATTTGATGATATGTACTAGACTTGATCTTACTTTTAGTATTAGCATACTTAGTAGATTTATGAGTAACCCTGGGGAAGAACTCTGGAATACTTTAAAATGGCTCTTAAGATATCTGAAAGGTACATCAATCTATGGTGTTGTGTTCTAAATGAATAAAGAAGAGGTAACTTTAAAGGGCTTTACTGATTCAAATTTTGCTTCTTTACCTTATGTGGTACTGTAATCAGTTTGAAATCACAACTTCAAAAGATTGTAGCAATGTCTTCAACTGAAGCAGAATATATTGTTGCTTTTTTATGCCTCTAAAAAAAGAATCCGGATAAGTGGACTATTAAAAGAACTAGGCTTTGTTGATGAGAATGTAATTTTGTGCTCTAATAATCAAAGTGCTATACATCGGAGTAAAAACCCCAAGTTTTATGATAGAACTAAACACAGACATTAAATATCATTTCATAAGAGACATAATTTCAAAAGGAATTTTGAAAATTGACAAAGTTGCTACTCAATTTAATCCTTCTGATATGAGAACAAAGAGTTTCAGAATTGTTTGAAGATATTATCTATTGACACCTTGTGATTATTACAGGTGCTTGGACCAAATGAAATATCAAAATGTGATATGCTCTTGACTGAACTACGACCTAAAAATTAAGATAGCAAGGTGGAGAATGTTGAGATTCAAACCCCGGTTAATGTCCCTAATTTTCAAAAGCAAAAACGTATTATCAAAACACGTTTTTGTAACTGGGAAGGCTTAATCGGATGTTGACATATGTTCAAGCCATGATCGTTAGATTGAATTCATCTATTGGTATGGTTATAATCATGGATTCCGGTTCAATTTTACATACAGATGAAATTTTTCATTGTTGTTGAGTGAGAGAAAGTCCTACAGAGTTTAACTCTCATTGGCTAGGATAATTATGATTCTTTCTCTTGAACATCTCATTTGAGATTTGTTTAGATGTTTTCTAGCCTTTGTACTTATACTTTCTTGAGTGAAAATAAGAAGATCAATCTAGCCTTGGTACTTATATTTTCTTGAGTGAAAATAAGAAGAACGAGAGGGTTACTGTGCTGTATTTTCTGAGAAGAGATCTAGGGTTTCTTGTGTGATTCCTGGCAGTTCCATTGATTTGGTGATAGAGGTAAGTCTCTGAAAACTATATTTGAATATTGTTGTGAGTTTTTCTGTCAATTCTAAAGCTCTATAGTGCAATAGAACTATATCCATTTTAATGGATGCTCAATAGGAATTAGATGTTAAAGGGTCATCGAACTTTTGGGTTTTCGACCGAAAAATCTCTATGTTCGATTTAATTTCTACAAGTTTTTACTTTGTGTTGTGATATTGATCTATTGTATCATGTGTTTAATATCGTGTTTGGGCCTTTTCAAACCCTTAGGGAGGTGGTCAACAAGGTTATTGACAGCCACGTGCATCAACTATGGATGACTGACGAACAAGGTTTGCTTATCGGGCTTATTTCTCTCACAAATATGACCCATGTGAATAGAAGTTGGATGCTTTCAGAGCCCACATAGTCGAGTAGTTATCATGTTTGTGTAGTATCAAGATCAATGTGTAGCTTGTTGTACCATGTTTGTATGTAGTTTTTCTTTCTTCTTGCGAACATCAGTTTGTAGATGTCATCGTACTTGAAAATTTGTAGAAGATCACATAGTCTTTGTATTTTGATATGCAAACAAAGAAACTATGGAGTAAAATTCATACTGTTTCAATACAAAAATGTTTGTCCAAATGACATTAAATTTGTAGTTTTGTATATTGATGGCTTTAACTGATAATATTTAAAGGAGAACTCTATGAATAATCTTGGATTATGGAATGTCATTGAAGTCAAAAGTTTGATGTGTTAACAAAAAGAGAACTAAATTCTTAAAAATATAGGATTGGAGACAATATTGTGGTTTCTCAGTAGTTGAGATCCAATTATGCAAATTTTCAATTTCCATTTCTCATCTTACTACATTGAAAGAAAAAGTAATCTACTTGGAGCATTTTCAAAATAATCTTTATTTATAGAGAGAAATAAGCAATATCTCATCATCATAACGAGCAATTAAAATTTAAAGATTAATTTTCCTTATGCGTTTCAATAAATTCTTTATTTTATGCTCTTTATTTACTTTCTTAACACTCACTTATAATATTCTCTCATTTTATTATTAATATATATTTTTAAAATATCAATTTTAACATAATGTATAATATAGTTAATTTGAGTAATCAAAAGCAATTCCATCAATTTATAGAACAACAGATGATAAAATATGACAAATTAGTGAAATTTGAAACAACTTGACTTTGAACAAATTAAGTTTAATAACCAAATTGAAATTTCTCTAAAAGTTTGAAGATCACGAATGAAAATTTACCCTCTAAAGGATATTCGATCCAAACTGTTAATATTTTGGGGTTAAAACATAACGATTGTGCAATAAGTTCTTCACTACTTACGGATTTATTTATTAATATATGATGTCAATTATGACTATAAATGATTGATCAAAATTTCATTGACCAACTCAAAAAGTAACATTTTTCCTCTCTTTTTGTCACCTCATCAATTTGTAAAAGAATATGTGAATCGTGATATACAACAATCATTTTTCAAATTAAAAATAATACCATAATTTCATACTTAAACCTAGTTTCATCAGTTAGGCAACTCCTTTAAAATTTATTTCAATTGGGTCATTACTCTTCAATTTAGTTTATAAAGGGTAACCAAACTTTAATTTAATTTCAATTTTCAGTGTTTCATGACTTACAATCTCCAAATTGATGAAATTTGCTTAATTGGAAGCCATATTGCTATTACTATTGGTTTGTCAATTAACTATTACTCCATATTATAAATATGTTTGAAACAAAAAATACAAATTTTAACCTAAAGATATCATAATAACTCATTTTACATTTTTTTTCCTCTAAACTAACACATAACAATTACATAAGGTCACTAATTATAGGGATAATTGCAACAACGGTCCAAATATTTCAATTTTTCGCAAACTTTACCTTAACCTTCACATTGTCCCACCCACAACCCAAACCTTTGAAAAATTAGCACCTATGTTCTAAATAGTTGAATTTTTGTTAGTTTGATCATTAGTTGACCAAATAAATTTGACTTTGACCAATTTTAAAATGGTAACTTTGAAGTAAAAATAAAAATAAATAAATCAAAATTAACTTTGAAGTAAAAAAAATCAAAATTCAATCAATGCTCATCTTCTCCCTCCGACACCCCATCTCCTCTTAAACCCAAAACCAGTTGGTTCCCTTTTACCCCTCCCCACCACCACCACCTCCGTTGCCCTTCTCCACTGATTTTTACTTTTCTTGCTAATATGTCCTCCCTAGTTCTTTCCTCCTCTTCCTCACACCCCAACCAATCCATTTCTCATATTACTTAGTCTAAGTCAATTTTGCTTTTGCTGAGAAAAAATAAAGCTTTTTGGTTCCTCTCATCC
>NC_036257.1:13742360-13814027 GCF_002742605.1 Olea europaea var. sylvestris | reverse complement strand
GCCAAAAAAAAAAAAAAAAAAAAAAAAACCTAATATTTTATCTATATAATAAATAGCTACGTCTTAACAGGAAAAAATGACACAAACAAGAAATCACTTTGGGGAATATTTTGAATCACTGAGCAACCAAAAGCCTATTATTCAATGTCAACAATAAGGGAAAAGGAGAAAAAACCATATCATAGTTCCTTTCATTTCTCTCGTGTAGCAGCTTCCTCCACTTGCTAAAATCATTGATCATAAGAGGGGACGTGTTTTGTGTGTGTGTGTGTGTGTGTGCGACAGAGAGAGAGGGGGGGAGAGAGAGAGAGGGGGAATATAAATAAATATAACAAGTAAAAAAAGTAATTTTTCATTATGACCTTAATATTCGGGAAAAGGAAAGAAAAATGTTGAAAGAAACAAAAAAACACCCTTTTTTTTTCTTTTTTCTTTTTTTGAAATTCTCCCAAAATCTTGACATGAATGAGACAAATTTCGATATTTTTATAAGTTTGTACCTAGAGACTTTTATAAAAATTATTGAAAATTTGAATATCTCAAAATTTATAAGAAACTTTTAAAAAGTTTTGATTGAATACATTGTAAATTTTAAAGACTTTTTAAAAGTTTATAAAAGTCTCGATTGAACACATCAATACTTTTAAAGAATCTAGAAGAGTTTACATTAATATCTAAATTTTTTAAATTCCAAAAAGTTTTTAAATATTCCAATTGAATATGCCTCTAAAATTTTGATGGATTAACTTATGTCAGAATTAAAAATAACAAATACTGTCATCATTCTATGATTAGGAAGTAGAACGAAATTAATATTTTGTAATATTTAGCTCCTAAGCATATATCTCAATATTCCTCGCAACTCGATAGTATCGGAGCCAGCACCTGGCAAGCCATCGCATCAACCTTGTTGGCTCTGTCGATTTTTTCCCCCTATATATTGGATGGCCATTGCGAAGACGAGCACGCATGTTTGGATCTATCCTAACTCATTTAAATTCCTGAATCTGCCAATGCAACTTAGGCTCATGATTATTATCAACTTGTTCAAGCCGACAATGAGATGATCAATCTTTTCATCATTTTCTTCTATCATATTCCATAGACTAGCTAGCTCAAATTTCAAATTATTCACCTCTTCATTACTCATAAAATCATGTAGATGAATCGTCTATGTGAATTTATTTTCTTATTTTTGCAGTTTTGTTTGATTTATTGCTAGTTTTACACGATCTAAATGAACTAATGTTTAAGTACATCAACTGGAGCATCCCCACTCAGGAATTTAGGTTGATGATGTCGATAGCTACAAATCTTCTTGCAATCTGCGGGATACAACCATATTCATGAACTAATTTTCGTTCTCTGAAGGTCGGGTAACGTTGATAGGGCCACTGTTCAACATTTCCTCAACGTAGAAACAAGTACACCATCATGTGTATCTATTTCCTTCAAATAAAATCAGCCTCGGCTTCCATTTCTTAAATCACATTTTTTCCAAAACTCATTTTCAACCTCAAATTTCATGAAACCCATAATTTTTATAAATTTTTTAATCACATGTATCATCAACTTTTATCTAAACCTACCAAAAATCTGATTTTTAACAAAACCAATTCGGTTATCAATGGAGTTAACCAACTTGAATCAGCACCAGTTTGCTGCTACGTCAACTTCCAAAGAAATTAAGCATTTTTTTCTCAATCTGGGCTCGAATATGGCAAATTTTTTTTTACAATCTTGTTTGATTTATTGCTAGATCTACACGATATTCTAAAGGAGCTAACTTTTTAGCACTTCAACTGACACTATTTGATTAACTTGGTGCTAGAAGTTCATATTTTTCATCTACTTCGAATATTGAGAATGGAAGCACTTAAATCTTCTTTGAAAACAAGAAGAAAACAAAATTGAGAAAAGTAAATCAAAACAGAAACATACAGCAATTCTTTGAAAATATTGATGCCCAACTGAAGAAATGAAGCCACAAATTAAGCCTCTGTACACAGCACTCAAAAGTGTTCGCTAACATTGGTCAGTTGTTTCCGTCAGGTCTCAGCTTCATTGGAGTAGGCTTCTTTGGTAAACCTCTGCACTACCTGAATAAATTACCAAAAAAATGTTTGCTAACATTGGACGGTTAGTTTCCGCCAGGGTCTCAGCTTCATTGGAGTAGGCTTCTTTGCCCTTTCTCTAAACCTCTGCACTACCTGAATAAATTACCAAAAAGAATGTTACCCTTTCACATATTAATGTTTTTTGAACATCAAAGGTCTATTAGTTAATTCAAATTGTCACAAATAGGTGGCGAAAGAAAAAGTAGAATACAATTGATCCATCTATCTCTATCTCTATCAAGAAATATGAAAGATGTCACACTGTGGGCAGCCATGTTTCCCTTTCAGGAAATAAAACTGCAAGAGCCACAATTGTAATCAGCGAGTAATGACAAAATGTTAGCCTTGAACATATTTATGGTATTGATAAGCTCTACAGATTTAATAATGTTTAGTATTTGCACATTCCCAGAAGAGTATATGTGGTGGTAGAAAAGTTCAATTTACCTGTTCTGTAAAAACTACTATGAGTCCTCGTCCGAACTTGAACTTGAACTTGAATTATACATCCTCCTATCTTTGATGGCTGGAAATAATCGATGAAGAGGATCAGCAGGAGGAGGATTCGGAGGGAGATTTGGAGGAGTCACTACTGAATCCTCTTTTCTTGGTGTCCTACTTGGGTTTTTATGGCGAATTTTCACTTCTTTGCATACTTTATCTAAAATTATGAGGAAATCCCGGACAATAACAAACAATTGCAAACCCTCATTCTTCCCCGATTTTCCATGGAAGTAATCTGCCGTGCTCTTTACCCTATCCATTATTCTCTTCTCCTCTTCAAGCAACCACGTAACATCAGCCTCTGTATTTTGCATAAAACTCTTTAATGTCTGATGAAACCCATCTTCTGCAACATTCTTCATTTCTGAATTTAGGAAATCCCGGGAGTTTTTCAGTGCTTGACCAAGCTTGGCAACTGTTCCTGTCAAATCATCAGCATTTAAATCTGCAGCTTTCTTCACATTCTCGAGCTCACAACCTAGACAAGAGACAGCCTGCAGGCCAATACTCCTGAAGTCGTTGTCTGAATCTTGGGAAGAATCCTTGAGTAAGTCATCAGACTTGATGCTGGACGTGTTTTGGCTCTCTTTGGCTGCTTGGGAAGCTCGTACACCTTCTGAACGGATCATCTCCTGAACGACAAAATGCAAGAGTGTTGTTTTTCCATCCGTTCCTTTCACATCTGACAATTTCAGAAGTGTGTCAAGCTTGAATGCTTGTGCACGGCCACGAAACGTTCCATCATTCATGCGATTTCCAGTTTTAAGAACAGCCTCAAGGAGTTTGAGAAACAACCTGCTTTTTCGAAGTTCTGTGCAAGCAGCCTGCAACACGTGTAGATGCCAAGTACATTAGTTTGAAGATGTTATAATTGATAGAATGATGGCTCAAATGCTAACAGTAAAGAGTTCATATTGATGCCTCGGTGAAATAGCAATTAGGACAGTGAGTGCCTAAACTGTTCTCAAATATCTCACCTCTAAAATAGTGAAAGACTCTTTTACCATTGATATATCCTCTTGAAGAGTGCACATAAAAAGCAATGATTCTAGCCTCTTAAAGGCAAATGGAATGTCAAACAAGACTTTCAGGAAGCGATCAGCTGTCCCAAGTTGAGAAAGCTTGCCACTGTAGAGTTTCAGCTTCAATTCTTCTTCAGCTGTTGGTGCCATTTTTATCAAAGTTCGAATAAACTCCGAAGGAAGCTCATTACCTGATTCAGTTAAAAAGCTTAGTGTGTTTTCATAGGCTATAAATAGATCATAAAGCAAGAGCAAAACTCGACTTCAAGGAAACATCTTCAAAAACAATGCACTAACACAACCATCTACATGCTAAAGCCTTTTTGCTTAACAATCAAGCAATTGTTCAAGCTTTCCTGAGTAAAGCATTCACCTCAATTTTGTCTTTTTAAAGATGTCTATAACTTTCTTTCCATCTCATCGTGTTTGTACACCACCTCCAGGCACAAAATTTAATGAAAGACAACTTCATGTTTGTCATCTCACCACCATAATATGAAATTCAAACCTAAATCCCGTGGTAGACACTTTATAAAATGAGTTTCAATGTGTTGCTTTTATTTTGTTAGATTTTATTGCTGAGTGGGAATGACAATTTGGATCCAAGTGTTACCACTTATCAGGTGGTAATATTCTCTCTTTGGGAGACAACCAGAACTAGAAAACATGTCAGAAAAAAGATGGCAGAAATTCTTATCAAAGCATCATTCCCTTCAATTATGTATTGATGAATAAATTATAATATTGGTCAGTGAAATATAGCTGTTATCTCCTATCAAGCTTTGTTGCAGCACTGAGTTGCTCATCAATGATGAATCATGCACCTAAAACAATTCATATTCTAACAAGTGTTCCACCACCCACCCAGACACCAAATCCTCTCGACGGTGAATATCCCATGCAGGGATCCTCAGAAGACTGGTTAGAAATAATTTGACTCAAGAAATTTCATCACATAAAGAAAATTGCGAACATATGGATAAGTGGGAACCATATGCAATAAAGGAGTCATTTTGAAATGCTATTGTTATCAAATACCAACAAGTAGTCACAAGATAAAAAATCATGAATTTCTCAAGTCTATGAGTTTGATTTAAAGGAGAAATGCTATTGTTATCAAATACCAACAAGTAGTCACAAATAAAAAATCATGAATTTCTCAAGTCTATGAATTTAATTTAAAGGAGAAAAAGTAGACCAAGATTAATAGCACACCATCACCTAGTGATTCTGAATCATGTCCATAGAATCATACTTCTAAAGAGTCTGAAATAAATTACCAAAACAGAAAAAAATAACAATAAAAACATTGAGGACCAGCATCTCTCAGGTTTTAAACCATCATTAACACATGGACACTTGCCCAGACACGCATTGCACACAAACAAAACAAAAAAAAACAAAAAAGGGAGCCATAAGGCAGTTTATGAAATATGTCGTAAATCAACATTTATGACCACCTCTATGTTAGAATATTATGATTCTGTCTTAGACTTTCAAGACTTAAGCGTCAAAATATAAAGACTTGATTTTCACTGAGGCTTGATATAGATAGAATATTTTCTTAACTTGCTATGTTTTTTCTCTCTTGAGGGCATAAATAATTAGTTGAAGATATGTTAGATGCTCACTACGAAGCATAAAACTACAATAAATATTTTTCTGGTCATTTGATCATTCTGTGAAGCACATGAGATTTCCCTTCAAGCAGATAGCTACATCATCAGTAATCTTGCTACTAGGTCCCAAATTCAAAAAGGAATAGAGAAATAAACTCACCTTCTTGAAGTGCATCACAGACTTCTTCTATAGTCACATTTAATGCTTTGAGAAGAATCGAAAGATTCTGTGACTTTTTTGAATCAATTATTTGAATAAATTGGGTTGAAGGATCTTGAGATGAAAAGTCTCTCTTGGCCTCATTCTTTTTTTTCTCAGCAGGGGTATAGCCAAATAGGGTTTCTATCATCTCTTCATTGAAACTGCAAATAAAGACATTCCGCATCTCTCAGACAGCTGGACTCATCATTGCATTCATGAACAAGAACAATTAGGGGAAAAGAAGACTTACCGGAATGAACCAGATTTAATCTGATGCCAAACCATTGAAGGATCAGAGTTTGCCAAAACCTTGTCCCAAAAGAAAGGCTTCAGCTTAGCTTTAGCAGCACCTCCTGCATCTCCCCCTGAAATAGATCCAAGAGGTGGAGGTGGAGGTGGTTTCAACCCAACTGGATGCATCCTTGATGGAGGGACACTGCCTGGAGGTGGTGGTGGGTGAGGACAAGTCTTGAAACCAGAGTGTACTGGAGGTGGAGGTGGTGGTGGGACTTGAAGACTATTCTTGAAGCCAGAAGGTATAGCAGGTGGAGGTGGAGATGATGGTGGTGGTGGTGGTGGTGGTGGTAGTGGTGGGTGAGGACCAATCTTGAAGCCAGAAGGTATAGTAGGTGGAGGAGTTGGCGGAGGGCGAGGACCAGTCTTGATGCCAGAAGGTGGTATAGCAGGTGGAGGAGGTGGTGGGTGAGGACCAGTCCCGATGCCAGAAGGTATAGCAGTTGGAGGTAGTGGCCCAGGTGGTAAAGGACAATGGCCAGCAGATGAAAGTTTTATAGGTGGTGCTGGTGGAACAGGTACAGGAGGTGGTGGCGGGGGAAAAGCTGTCTTGCCTGGAGGTAGCTTAGGAGGATCCGCCCTTCCAGGAGGTGGCTTCAGTACAGGCAATTCAGAAGTACCCAACATTGGAGGTGGTATCTGCACAGAATCATCTGCTGAGCTTAAGGTGGCTGCAGCAATGTTTCCAACTGGAATCTCAATTTTTGTATCACTTACAGAATGAGACTTCATAAAGAACTTGCTGCTAAATTTGTTTTCGTTCAATTTGTTATTAAATGATTGATTACCAAGCTTTTCTTTATTCACTGAAGTTTGAAGGCCAAATGACTTTTGTGGAGAGGCTGAAAGATCGAAATTTAAGAATCAGGACAAGGAAATCCTAAACGATAATCTTAAGATGACAACACAATTACGCAAATTAGGAAGTAATGAATGTACCAGTGGAATAGTCACTTAAGCTTAAGCTGAGAAGAGGGCTTTCATCATTTCTTCCCCATCCAGAGCCAGTCCCGCAAAACCAGCGACAGCAGAAAAAGAGCAGTACGTAAAAAACAAATGTCACTGCAGCAGTTACAACAACAGCAACAACAATAGTTTCCTTTTGCTTGCTTGACTGTTTATCTGAAGCAGAATTTGGACTGTTTGAAGAATGTTCACCGGATGTAGGCTGCAAGCCTGAATCATTTAACTCTGGACTAGGTGACAGAACTGCTGGTGCTGGTGCTGGTGCTGGTGCTGGTGCTCCTCCAAATCTCTGAATTAATTCACGCCTTCTAGAAGAATTCAGCCTAGCAAACAAAAACCCCATGTACTTGGTGTACCAATTTTTCAAACCTTTTTCTTCATCAGAGATAGGAAACGCAAGATTTCTTTCCCATAAACAGTCTACCAGAATTTGCTTAACCTGTGGGTGCAAGACATTGACAGTTTTACTAAAATCTGATTTGGGTGATGACAAGAGTTCCTGGTCAGTTAACTCCTCAGAGGCACGTACTTCAAGATTTTCTAACGCTTCCTTGGTGTGTATCATCTCAAGCCTGCAGTTTATCCACATCAATTCAGCCTGCGGTAATGGAATTCCATTAGACTATGCACATACATTCTAGACATACATATTGTTATGACAACAAGTATTAATAATTCTAGTCAAGCTTATTCTGTTATTCTTAAATCTATAAGGCATGCTAGAAAAGATAGCTGCCATGTGATATAAGACTTTTTACTTCACATAATTATTTACAATTAATAACTAGAAGAAGTAACTTTTTTATAGTCACAGCAAAAAAAGGTTTTAAAGAAGGCAGATTGTCAAATGGTAGTTACACAGACACAAAATAACTTCTCGTTGGTGTATGAAATATGATCAGTGAGATATCAATTGCATGTAAAAGGTGAGACATCATCGTCAACATCAACAAAATTACTAGCTTGAAATCTGTAAGCAGGTATGTTCGAACAGTATGAAAATTTAAGAAAAGCCTACAAAAATACATGGGCTCATGAAATCTGTTTTAGAATAAATAAAGAAAATGAAATAATGTATGTCTCATCAAGCTTCGTAATAGTAACTCCTTATTGCTACAGATATGATAAGTACAAAATTTTAGTTTAGCGCACAAAAGGATGGTGCAACCTCTTTACCAAAACCCACCTCCACATTCTACAGCATCATACAAGTTTCTTACTATGAAGCAAAAATTTGAATTGAAACAATTTGAAGTGAGAATGAAAAAATCTAGAAAGTAACAGAGTAGCATTGTATCAAATGAAGCTCATGAAGAATGGCAGCTCGGTAAACAGTTGACTTCAAGGTGATCTTGCAACCTTCTCACAAATAATAACCCTGCAACATTGTGTTAAATGTAAAAGAAACAAATTTCATCTGGAATTGTCATCATCTATCTTAACCCTATTTGACAACCATTATTTCAAAACTTTACACACTCATTTTCAACCACACATTCACACACAAAATATTTTGAACCTAAACTCAAAACTTTTCACTACGTTTTAACCACACATTATGCAAAAATTCACTATTCAAAATATTGTTTCTAGCAAATAATGGCTACCAAACAGAGGCTTATTTCATTCCCATCAATTTCCAACATCACACCATTCCCAAAATGAAGAAAAGAAAAAAACTAAAAAATGAATTTTTGGAGTCAATGTTGTCATTTATCTCATGAACACAATTTCCACCTGAAAAATGTTGAAATTTTGGATCTTTTGGTGTTTATTTGACTTTGTTTTTTATGAAAATTGTCAATTAAAAGGATATAATTTTTTACAATTGTGGATAAAATTTGTTCCCATTGCTGAAAATAAAAATCAAAAAAATAAAAAATAAAAAGCTGGAAAATGCACATTTGTGGGGGAAAAGGCGGAAATGGAATTCCCTAGAAAATGTTGCAATCAAATAAGCCAGTTTGGTGAAAATGGAAAATGTGGTCAATCAAACAGGCCCTTAGAGTACTTTAGTTGTTAAGCTCACTGAAAACCCTCCAATACCCCCTTGACTGATATTCAGTACTAATGCATGCATGGGTCTTCATAGCACATGAAGTATTAGAAGACCCTTAATCAATAAGGAATTTATTGAATACACAAAACCTCATGGAAAGATTGTTTTCAACACCTTATTTATTCCAAATATTAATTCTAAATATGTCATATGTCACCCAGACAATAAATAGACTTGAAGTTATTTTTAAATAAGCCAGTCGAAAACTGAAATAACTAGTCACAGTCAGCGCGAAGGATCTAATGCATGTTCTTTTAATATTTGTGTTTCAAAACCATTTAAAGAAGTTTCATTACTTCCTGAAACTCAAAAAAATAATTTGAAATGTCCGACTAATTTATATGAGAGATGGCAATGGTAATCGAACAAACGCGAAAAAAGCTTTATTGGCACCAAAAACAATAATCATAACTACAGAATTGCTTTCACCATCTCCTAGAACTAAGTTTCTATATGGAAACAACTAAAAGTATCCGTCATAAGCAAAGCTATTGAATAAGATAAGCATTATCAAAAAAAGTAAGCAAAGCAATCGAAAATAAATGAATAAATGTGTTTATTACACTAATTGAAGTCAAACAAGAATAAAAACTCATTACCATCTCCTGATTTATCTCCCCGGAGTCAATTAGATAAGCCAGTAAAGGTTCTTCAGCCTCCCACTTGCTCTCCACACGCGATGCTACAGAAGGGGAAAGCAGAACAACAAAAACCATGACATAAACAATACTTATACCCATCATTTTCAGAATTATGGGCATTCCTATTGTATCCTGTGTCTTTCATGTCATCAAGAGAACAGACTTAAAAGATAAACAAATACCAAATCCCCTCATTTATATTAATAGCCAAATGCTAGAATGTACCTTCAAAGGTCAAGTTTTTACAGAATTTCTCACTAACCCTACTCAATTTTCTAGAAGTTCAGTTCTCAAATGTTCCAATCGCAGACGTTTCGACAAGAATCTTGGTGGCCCTCCTCAAGAATTCAACGCAAAAGCTCAAAAGTGTATTCAAATCACACTGTTTAAGGCAAAATGCCAAGAAACTGAACAAAACCTAAAAAGTGGATCGTGAAACACACCCGATAAGACGACAAATTCTTGAATATTGGTCAGGTGAAGCGAAGATGGAAAAATTCCAAAACTTGAGGGCTTTTGGGTGGGACCAGATCCACCAAAGGAATTGAAATTTTAAATATTAATATACAAATGGGATGGGAGAATGTTTGATTCGACCAAGGAAAATTCTTGTCAAGAAATCATTTTTCTATTAGATGTGCTGTCGAATGAATGCTGACAAGGGTTTACCGATTTTTTGGCAGCCCATCTTGATTAGTTTATTATTTCGTGAGTTTCTAATATATGGAATTTTTGTTCATTCTATTTTTCGTCTTTATTATTTAATTTTTCTGATATTTGTAATTTTTACATTTTATCTTTTCAATATTTTTAGGATAAAAGTATAAAACTTGAGAAGAGGAAGAAGCGGAAAGAATCCAAATTTCTACTACTTTTCTTTTGGATAATTGCACAAACTCATCAATTTATAAGCACGCATGAATGGAACCACGCCAATAGTTTCTGATACTCTGTGCATGGTGAATGGAATTAGGGAAGATAGACACCACACCTACTTTGTTAGATCTTAATTCATATATGGATTGCTAGACTTTGATTTCCTTTAATTAACAAGATTACAAACCTATTTGCAGTCACGTTCTTATCGTGTGTACTATTTTCAGGTAATATACATAATACTCTAATAATGTATTAAGTCACATAAAAAGTACATTTACATTTTCATGTGTTGTATTTTTATACTTTTACAAATTTCAATTTGTTCGTCTAATTTGCTCGAGATGTATCACTATCCAAATAGATCTTGGGGATTCTGATCTCCAAAACTACGTCGTTTCTTACATTTGCCTCCAGTTTTCTCCAATCCAAGTTTTCAGGCAGTTCGAGCCTACGAACATATCCATGTTCCCACCAATGACTGCTTCTCCAGTCCTTGCTCCTGGAATCTTTGTGTTGCCTCCATTGCCCACTAATCTCCAGGACTTTACCACCTTCAACACAAACTTGAAGGGTATTGTTACCTAATCCTGTTCCTGCTATAACAAATTAGCATCATGAGAAGAAAATTCTCTGAAAACCGAATATAGTAGTTCTTGTAGTCAATCCTAAATTATTGGAATAACGAAGAAAATGCCATGGAGCCTCCTGACTCTCGAGCACACGTTATCTTTAGCATTTAATTTGCTCTATTCCCTCAATCCTACTGACAACTTTATTGTTATGAATTATTAACCGATAATGTTGATTATTTATCCAAAAATTTGATCCCAGGGGACCATTCATTTAGATTATTTAGCTGTGAAACCAAGAATTCAAGAATGAAGCCTCAAACTCACAAGTGCAAATACTGCAAAGTGAGAATGGTTTATTAAGATTTGTGATTTCATCTTAAAAGATCAATCTTATTAACCCTTATACGTTGGTTTATTTTTCGGTGGTTAATTGATGTTGAGTTTATCATTTCGCAAAATGGTGGCCCAAACCATCTTGAAATCTGTTTGCTCGTTTCTTTATCTTGATCAAATCTAATTGCTTGTTAAAGCTCAACGAGCTTTCGTATCATATTAAAGACTTGAAATTCTATCTTAAGGGAAATAGTCTAAGTCGTTATATCTTAGTCTATATTTCCGTAGTTAACCAATGAAGAATTTATCCTTAAAATGATTCAGTTACGTGAATCATAAAATCCAAGGGAAAAAAGGCTGATGCAGAGGTATGGTATGTTCGACTAGATTACAATAGTTGTGCACACAAGTTAAAACGTTAAGAACAATCTTATTCTCACCAGGTAGTTCGGCTTTCAGAACACAATCATCATCAGTTTGGAACCAATCCACACTGCGCTGGCCCGAGCTATAGAGTTTGGATAGCAATACACCAGACTCAAACTCCCACAGAGGAAAGGCATCAGATGGATCAAAGAATTTACCGAACAACAGTGGACTGAATAGAGACCTTTCGTCGAACACCTTACGGACAGTCGGATTTTCCAACCCCATTAAGGTTAGAAACGCTTCTTCTTTCAGCGGATGACGCCATTTTTGTGGGTTTTGATCTTCAAATTGAATCTCTAATTGTCTGCAACTGGTCATTGACGATATGAAATAAACTTGAATTTCTGCAAATAAAAGGTGCATGATTCTATACAACTTATATTGGGCCTTCGAAAAGTAGAAGAATCGATTCCCTGGAAACCTGAGGCTGGCTGACAATATCAGGGAATATAATACTTTTCTAGAAGTGCCCATAAATTATCCGAAAGAAATGGTGACGAATTGATTGGGTATGGGGAGAATTCCGTGACACGGAAACTAGCGTCAGTTTCTACCAATCGACGTGGCTTTTCCAAAGGTATCTTTTGAAGTTCACCACGTTTCATAACTTTTTAAACATATATTTCATCATTTTTTAATTAAAATTTGTAAAATCTGATTTTTATTTAAATCAGAGGAAGTAATCATTCAAATCACAACCTTAAAATTGAGCCACTTTGATTTTGATAGAAATCAATTTTTTAGTGAATTTTGATAAAGTTAATGAAATGTACACTTAAAATATCAATAAATATTGTGAACTCATGATTGAAAATAAATTTTAAATAATGAGGACCAAACAAGGTGCTATTCTCGATTACTGGCTTTCATCATATCATTTGCACAAAAATAAGACACCCATTTGCCTGTTTGAGCCCCATTATACATTTTGAAATAGTATATTAATAGAAAATGTATGGTAAAAAATTAAGGAAAAATTGTAGATTTTGGTGTAATATTATTTTATTAAAGAATGTGTGCTTAAAAAAAAGAGAAAAAAATATATATTTTGAAATATTGATGATCAAACAAGGATCTCAATACAGTTATGAGAATCAGTAAAAATACTAGTGGATTCGACGAGGCAATGTCTTGGACTTTGTGCCAATTGTTGGAAATTTCACATACCATTTCCTTGCTTGATATTTAGTTCCCTTTTGACTTTCATTTTTTAAAATTTATTTTCAATTACACATTTTATGGATTTTACAACTTTTATAAACATTTCAACTACATATTTCATCAAATTTTAATTAAATTTTATTAAAGCTTAAACTTTTTTCCTATCAAAATCAAACACGTGTTAAGCCCATTGTTTGAGCCCCAAATATGTATACTAAGGCAAGAAGTGTCCACCAAACAACTTATTAGGTGCAAATGCCCACTTCGATCATTGATGGATGGATGAATCATGAATGGAAAGTGGGGGTTTGTCAAATTGACCAACATGGGCTCAAGGAGAAGCCACTTAAAAAAGACTGAGAAATGCAACAAGGCACCAAGAAATAAATGGACATACCATCAAAAACTCACCTTTATTCTAGGGGATGGAAAAGTTTCTCCTAGCCAAATTAAAGCGAACATTGTTTAATTTCAAGTCTTAATTCTACTTTGTTAATCGTCACACAATTTATATTTATGGCATTGCAGAAGTAAGTAGAGCACAAAAATCGAGTCACCAATTAGTAGATAACGATGCGTGTTGCCAAAATAGGTAATATCACAGCTGAAGCACTATTTTCCCATTCGAGAAGAGGGAAATTTCTCGAGATTTTGTCAATGAGAAAGCTATGTATTTCCCGAACTTTTAGTAACTTGATAAATTTATTCAATTTTCTTTTAAGTAACGAATTCAAAAACGATCAGAGCTAGAGATATACTAGACTTGGCGTATAACGCAAAATATAGCTATGTCAAATGAAGTATAGTTTTTTAACTTTTCCATCTTTGAATAGATTAAGCCCCCGTTGGCTCCCATTCTCTTTTATTTTTTTCCTCTCTCTTATTTTCAATCACACAATCTTTCATAAAATAATATTACACGTATAACGAAAATTTCTCATCCTTTTTCAAAAAAATATTATTCTAAACATTAAAATTTGAAAAAAAAAAAATGGGGGCCAAACGGGGGGTAACTTCTATTGTAGTTTCAATTGGAAGCTAGGTCAAGTTCTATCCTAATTTTTTATGAGCCCCGCTCCTGTCCCGACTTGGGGACAGGGACAATGGCGCCCCCCTATTGGAGGGGTGCCTGCCTTTGGTCGACGTCCCTGTCTTCAATCCTGTCCCCAAGTCGGGATGAGGGGCTTTTTCCTTTTTTTTATTTTATTTTCTTAATTAAACAAGATAATATATGGTCTATTTGATATGACTGTTAAAAAAAGAAAAAATTACAAGTCAAGTGTTAAGTATGTGACAAGTCAATGTCCAGGTCTTAAATTTCAAAATTCAGGTCTTAATTAATTAATTAATTAATTATATTAAGGTCACAATTATACACTTAATGGTTACAACTTATTTATTGACCACATATTATCAAATTAATTGATCATGAATTATTTCATGATCACAGTAAAAAGTTTTGATGGGCCACAAATCAAAAATTTATAAGTCACAATTTAATTTATCGGTCATAGATTTTCAACTTAGTTGATCACAAATTATCGAATTTTTAGATCACAATTAAATAATTGGTCACATAATAACTAGATAATTGGTCACATACCACTATCACCAAACACCATCGCCACACTACCACAACCATTTGTAACCACTACCACCAACACAGCTTAATAGTGCAACCATCACCAACACATCCCCCACTATTAGCAGTACAAACATAGACACAACTTCGACAATCAACCAAATAATTGATCACAAACACCTCCCACCCACCCCTACCATCATGACCACCACCTCACCATTACCATCAACATAACCACCACCTCACCAGCGTCGCCATCATTACAAAACCACTAAAAAATCAAATCGAAAATTAAGCCCATATTTGGGAGCCATTTTTGGCTAAAATTAAATTAATTTTTTTACCATTTGAGAAGGTCAGTGGGTCCCGAACATGCAGTAATTATTAAACATTACAATGACTTCCAAAATGGTCAAATGTTGTGGGCATGCAAAATGACGAGTGCCCCCTCCTAGATTTTAAAATTGTCTAGTATTGAGGGGCAAAAGTGACAATTGGCATAATATGGTATACAGTTGAATTCTCAATTGTGGTGGATGTGTCAGTTTTGGCAAAAATTGGCCCCATTCCAACGGTCAAAAAATGCATAGTGTGAAAAAAAAAGGCTCCCAAATAGGGGCTAACATAGTAACCTCCATGACCACCCATAAACTCCTGATAAGCAAAATTGGATAAGGAAGAAAATGATATAATACAGCTCATCGTCAAAAACGATTTCATTACAGACATCATCGTGCGCTCAAACAGTAAATTTGACATCACTGACGCTCTACCACAAACTACAAAACTTTGGTAAAGGATGGGTGCCAACGCAAGAAGCAGCGGCGATGGTGAGGTGTCGGTACGAGACGGGATGCATGGGCGCCGATGCACCTACTGTCGCACACATGGGGGTTAGTGCTGCACTTGTCACCGTAAGCACAGGTCACCAGTGTTGTTTCTGTCTCTGCGCACGAGCATTGTGAAGAATCGTCAACGGATTGGATGGAGTAAAGGTGGAGGTAGAGGTGGAAAATGAATCAAAAGCTTAAAGATGAATTAAGGTTTCGTGGGGTGTGGTGTGGGGCGCGGATGGCGTAAGTTAATTTAATTTTATAATATTAGAATATTTAAACTATTACCTAATTTTTGAACAAAAAACTTTCAAATCTTATTTTTGAATTGGAAATTTAAAAACGATGGCTAAGTGTAATTTTCACTTTTAAAAATTCAAAAGGAGCTCGAGACTCAAAAACTGCTTTTGGACTCCATCTAGCTAACTTTGATAAAGTACTTTTGATAGTTAGAAGAGTTTTTACAGAAAGCTAATTTAAGGTAGCTTTCTCTAAAAATATTTTCGTAATGAAAAGTGCTTTTAAATATTAGTTTTCAAATAAAAATTAAGGTAATTTTCTTCAAAAAAATTTTTACAAAAAGCAAAAGCAAAAGTTATGTTAAATGGAGGAAATAGTGGCCAATGGCCGATTGACCCGGCCATTTTTCCAAAGAGCCCTTTGACCAATTAAAAAAAAAGCAAAAATTTTTAAAATATTGAAAATCAAGAGAAATCCAAATTTACTCTTACCATCTAAAAAAGAAAGAGAAAATAGTAAGGAAAGAGAAAAATTACTCTATCACCGACAAAAAAGGAAAAATAGGCAACCCATATTTAATGTTTTTATGTTGATTTAAAAAAAATGATTTTATATACATGTGTTGATTTTTGGAAAAATGCATGATTTTTGGGTAAGGATAATAGTTTGGAAGGAGGAAAATGGAGTGGAGATCGCCAAAAATAGAGTTTTCCGGCGATCTCCACGAAGGAGACAGTTGGCCTAGCTGACTGGGCCGTCTGGGGACCCAATTGACTCGACCGTCTGGGCCAGTCAACTGCGCCCAGACCGCCCAATTGACTGGGCCGCCTGGGCGCCCAATTCACTGGGCGACCTAGCGGGGCTGTCTGGGCTGACCGTTATTTAGGCCCAGAAATTTATTTTTTTAATTACTTATTTATTTATTTCCTTTGATTATTAAAGTTAACTATTTATTTTAATTGCTTATATTGTGTTGTCTAATATTTAATTATTATTTGAATTATTTAATTTTAATGTATATTATGTATTTAAAATTATTTCTTTGAAATGCTTAATATAAATATTTTATTATTTACCTAAATATTTATTATTCGCCAATTTAGTTTAATTCCTTATTTTATGTTAAGTAATTGTAATAAAAAATTAAAAGAAATAATAAAATATTATTATTATTATTATTATTAGAATACGTAGTTAAAAAGTAGGAAAAAGTTTGAGATTTACTTACATAGTATTTTATTTTGTGAACGAATGATTGAAAATGAATATGTAGAAAAAAGAGTGATAGTAATAATTCTCAAACAAGGGCTTTAAGTTAATATCAACAATTAGCTTTAACTACATATTTCAAGTGATCCACAACTTTTTAATCATAATTTTATTAAAATTTACTAAAAATATAATTTTAATCTCCACCAAACAGGAGTTAAATGTATGTTTAACTTGAAGTTTGACCACTTAAGATATTCAAAAATCTAATAAAGTTTAATCAAATAAATGCTATGGGGATTTCGAGAATTGATAATAAAAAGTAAAGACCAATCTACATATGAATTATGCTAGATATATATAGTGGTGTACATTCTTAATGATGTTTCCCTTTGTGTGGAGGGAATTTGTGCAATGATGTGATGTGTGTCTTCAAAATCAATGGTGTAAATCATGTCACATGACAGTATAAATTAATGACAAACTAAATTGCACATTTAGCCCCAGTTTGACTCCAAATTTTTAAAAATGAAAATGGGTGGAATAGTGTTTTTAAAAAAATGAGTGATTGAAAAAAAAAATGAAATTTTTTTTTATTTATGTATAATATTATTTTAAGAAAGATTGTGTGCTTGAAAATAAAAAAAATAAAAATAAAATGTAATGAAATGAAATTTAATGTGGGCCAAACGGGGGCTTAATTTTTAATAGATTTTGATTAAAAAAAAAAGAACCAAACATACCCGTAGGGGCATAATGGTCAAGCCATATTTTGCAACGAATCTTTCACCGTGCCGCCGGATTTCCCTTCGAAATTTTTCAAAAACGTCGACCCTCTCCGTCTGGGTCTCTCTCACGTCTAGCCGGATCTACAAACCCTAATCCCGCATTGACCGAAGTTACCAAGCAAATCCACGATAGAGAGTGTTAATTAATCCCAAATCAAGCAGATTAGCTAATAATTAGAAAAATTTCATTTCCAATTTTTAATTTTGGTTAAAAAACTGATTGTTGGTGTGCGTAATTGTTTACACCTTCATAGTCTTAATGTTGTTCTGTGAATAGTGATTACTGCAATTCAGAGCAACGACACAAACTGCCTTAGCTTCGATTGCAATAAACCATGGCCACACCAAAATTTTGAAACCCTATCCGTTTCTCTTTCTGACTTCACTGTCTCTTTCTATCTCTACATACACTTCAATACAAAACCTACACAGGTTTATCATTCATATGGCCTCCAAAAACCAGAAAAAGCCTCCTTCGAGTCCTTCACAGGTTAGTTCGTCATTCATTAAGTTCCTTAAAAATTTCTTTTTTTCCTTATCTTTTTGTATCCCCATTTTTTTGTTTCTTTGAATATCTGATGAGTTTTTGGATTTTTTTTTTCAGGATTAGCACATGTAAATAGGAAGAAGTTTAGTTGTTATATCAGATAAATCAAGGGATCAGACTAAATTTCAGAAAAGAATTCCCGTTTAAATGTCGCGAGTCTGCCTTTAGTTGAAAAAATTGTCCCAAAAAAATCCCCCTTTTTGCTCTGAGAGAACTACAACTGCTTATTTTGTTTAAGTATTTTGGTGCGCTTATTCTGTTGATTTTATTCTGTTTTTATTTTGTCTGGGATTTGGTGGTTGTTCCAGAGTAAGTATATTGTTGACGAGATATCCATAGATAAACGTCGAAGAATTGGGAACATGAAAATGCGAGCGAATACTAGGACAAGAACACTAACCAGGCAAGCCTTTTCAGTAGTTAATGGGGTTCAAGACGTGTCCCAGACTTCTGAGCCACCCAGCACTGCCGGTTCTGATTGTGGGGTAATTGAGTTCACCAAAGAGGATGTCGAGATATTACTCCATGATAAGCTCAAAGTTAAGAACAAATTCAACTACAAGGTAAGTTATGGATTCTGGTCCCAACTTGAATGTTTGGTTATTTCTGGGCTGCATTCTTCTTGGGTGTTTCGATGGAATTATTTGTTGAATTTTTGATGTTTATGCCAGGAAAAGAGTGAGCAAATGGCCGAGTGCATAAAAAAGCTCAAACAATGCATCAGGTGGTTCCAACAGCAAGAAGTAAATTTTATTAAGGAACAGGAGAAAGTTAAGAATTTACTGGAATTAGCAGAGAGGAAATGCAATGATATGGGTATGGGTGATTTGTTGATTAGTCATCAGTGCTTTAGGCTATCGAATAAATGAAATAGGTAGAACTTTTAACATGCAATATAATCTTATTACCTCATTCTCAGAGTTGCTGATGAAGGAAAAGGAAGAAGAGTTGAATTTAATCATTATGGAGTTGAGAAAGAAATTGGAAGCATTGCAAGAAAAGTTCACAAATGAGGAATTGGATAAATTGGTAAGATGAACACTAACGTGCAAAGGGTTGTGTTGTGGTTTTGGATGCTATTATTTTGTATATCCGCAAAGGACTAAATTGTTTAATGTGATCGTCAGGAAGCATTGGATTCTTTAGCAAGAGAGAAAGATGCTAAACTAGCTGCAGAGAGATTGCAGGCTTCCCTCTCAGAAGAGCTGAAGAGAACTCAAGAAGACAGCGCTAGTGCCAACCAGAAGGTAAAGAGAGAAGACAAATAACTGAAATTAGATTTCGTAATAGTTTCTATCAAATAATCTGCTGAAAACTGTATCCTTCGGGTCCTTGTTTGGCTTGTGCAGATACAGTCACTTAATGATATGTACAAGCGTTTGCAGGAGTATAACACGAGTTTACAGCAATATAATACTAGACTTCAGTCAGAACTTGCAGCAACAAATGAAACGCTTAAACGAGTTGAGAAAGAGAAGGTGGCAGTGGTTGAAAACCTGAGCACTTTGAGGGGACACTATACATCTTTGCAGGAGCAGCTAACTTCATCGAGAGTGAGTATTATGTTTTTGTTTTGACTCGTTGCACAACTCTCAACTCTTTTTATGCATTCATCACATGATTAATATGTGAGACCATTATGCCTTTTTGCAAGAGAAAGGACAACTTATTCTCACATTTACAACTTTATGTGCTTTACAGGAGATCGTCTATTTGACACCTTTGGACCTTATTTTGAGCATACTTAGAGTTGGGCTATGTGAATCTTGAAACCTTCATTTCTCCTGAACTTTAATCTTCACCAACTTAGAATAACTTTGCAACTATGGTAAGGTGAAGATATGAGGAAATGTGTTTTTTTTTTCCAAATTTTGAACCACTGGTCTTACTTTTTTCTTCTCTTTTTTTCTAATTCACTTCCTCTTTTACCATACTGCTGTATTAATACACATGGACTGAATGAGAGAGCTAGGGTAAGGTAAAGAATTTGTGGAAATGTACGCCTGCTCTAAATTTTGAACTACTGGTCCTTACTTTTTTTCAATTCACTGCCTCTTTAACCATACTGCTGTATGAATATGCATGGAATGCATGGGAGAAATTGCAATAGTTTACCAGATGTTTTCTTACAAAGGTTTATAATGCTTGATATTCCCAGGTTTTGCAAGATGAGGCCATCAAACAGAAGGAAGCACTAGGAAATGAAGTTGTATGCTTGAGGGGTGATTTGCAACAAGCAAGAGATGACCGTGACTGCCAGTTGTTACGAGTCCAGACTCTATCAGCTGAAGTAGAAAGATATAAAGAGTGCACTGGAAAATCCTTTGCAGAATTAGATAACCTGACTGTAAAATCAAATGAGCTGGAGGTTTGCTTTCCATACGTAATGCTTTTCCCTCTCAACCACAGAAATTTATTTACTAACAAATATCATGTAATTTTTTTTTAGTCAACATGTTTGTCTCAAAGTGAGCAAATAAGACGACTGCAGGAGCAGCTAGCTTTTGCAGAAAAGAAATTGCAGGTTCTCGATCTTGCATTTTCAGCTTTTGGTTGCTTTAAAGTTCTTACTGACCGGCATATCAAAGTTTATTTAGGTTTCTCTGTTCTGGATCATACTGGTTCAAGTACTCTCTTCTTATTTTATTTTTGTCATTTTTGTTAGCTGTCTGATGTATCAGCAATGGAGACAAAATTCCAATTTGAGGGGCAAAACGCATTCCTTCTTGATTTATAGAGTCGTCTGGTTGATGCAGAACTAAAAATTGTGGAAGGAGAGAAGGTTCGGAAGAAATTACACAACACAATACTGGTAAATACAAATTCACATTTAATTTTAACCTGCCTGAATATTGATTGAAATTTTGTTTACAATCCTTCCATCTGATGATGTTAATTAGAAGCATCTGTCAATACAGGAGTTAAAAGGGAATATTCGTGTTTTCTGCAGAGTAAGACCTCTACTGTCTGACGATGAGGTTGGAACTGATGCTAAAGTTATCTCATTCCCTATAGCAATGGAAGCACTCGATCGAGGCATTGATTTGATTCAAAATGGTTAGCCTTGATTGAAATGGAGTCACATAGTGTTATACTTACGGGATTTGGATAGATTATTATTGCGATACATCCTATGCTTTAATAATCCTATTTTCATCAGTACAAAAGCACTCTTTCACTTTTGACAAAGTGTTTACACCTGAAGCCTCCCAAGAAGACGTATTTGTTGAGATTTCACAACTTGTTCAAAGTGCACTTGATGGTTACAAGGTAGTGTATTCCCGACAGCTCCAGTTTATCTATCATTTGAGTTTCTTACTTCAGAACTTGAGGTTGATAGGTTCATAAGGACTTTACTTATCCTTCAGATTATGCTATTTCATACTGCCCTAGTTGTTGTCTAGTTGATTTGCTACAGCCGATACGGACGATTCTCAATCTTGAGTCATGAACTCTAGATGATCTGCTAACCAGTTACATCTTGAATTTGTTTGGTTGCCATATGAATTCGTGATGAGTGTGCTGTGATTATTTTCCTGTGATCTGTCTCATGGCTACAGATGAATGCTTGATTTCACAAGATATGCATGCAGATTATTTTTTTTCACTCCATTTTACTGTCCAGATTTGATTTGCTAACATCCTAATGGTCGCCGGCAACTCTGCTGTCTCAGGTTTGTATCTTCGCTTATGGACAAACTGGATCTGGCAAGACATTTACAATGATGGGCAAGCCAGGTATACCTGATCAGAAAGGTTTGATTCCTCGATCCTTAGAACAGGTGTTTGAAACCCGACAAACTCTTCAATCACAAGGGTGGAAATATGAAATGCAGGTTATAGTGACTGCTATTGTCATATATCTCTACTAGTTGAGCTTGCTTAGGCCTATCTTCTAATTTTCTGTTCTTATCCGATTATTTTAGGTGTCAACGCTTGAAATATACAACGAAACAATACGAGACTTATTGGCAACAAATCGATTGGGGTTTGATGCACACCGGGCAGAGAACATGGGGAAGCAATATGCTATAAAACATGATGCAAATGGAAACACTCATGTTTCTGATCTTACAGTTGTTGATGTTCACAGTAGCAAGGAGGTCTCATATCTGTTAGAGCTGGCAGCACATAGCAGGTAACAAAGAACCTTTCACCCTATTATTTGTGTTAATCAAGCATGTGTTTTTACTATGGAAGTTGATCTCTATAAAGTTTTTAAAGATGCTTTTACACCCACATTTAGATATAAGTTCAGACCTCTATTTACTTCTGTGGACTACCATCATGGAGCATTTATTTTTTAAAGTGCACAATTTGGGCAGTGTTACACATTTGATCTTTTGTCCATAATTGGATTCAATTTTTTTAGATCCGTTGGCAAGACTCAAATGAATGAACAGTCTTCAAGGAGCCATTTTGTTTTTACGTTACGAATATTTGGCATTAATGAGGTAAATGGACCTTTCCTGCTTTCTGTTGCATCGTGGTCATGATTCCATCTTTATCTTGGTCTGAGAAAACATGATCACAGATTTTGTATTCCTTTTTTGTGGCAATAGGGCACTGATCAACAAGTGCAAGGCATCCTCAATCTAATTGACCTTGCTGGTAGTGAGCGTCTCTCTAAGAGTGGATCTACAGGAGACCGTCTGAAAGAAACTCAGGTGTTAGAATAAGAACTATTTCCATTTATTTTTAGATTTTTTTCATTGTACAGATTTGTTTAAAATTATCTTTCTCATTTTGAGTAACACTCAGGCTATCAACAAGAGTTTATCCTCACTAAGTGATGTTATATTTGCCTTGGCCAAGAAGGAGGAGCATGTGCCATTTAGGAACTCAAAGCTAACCTATCTTCTTCAGGTAATTTTCAACATTGATGCCTTGATAGCGTATGAGCAAGTTGGAGTGAAAATGATGTTAAATCGAGTTAAGTCAAGGTTTGATTATGGCTATCTGAGGAAGATAGATAGGGCGTACCAGCATTAACATTCGGTCATCATGAGCAAAATAATGCTATAATGCCCTACGCTCAATTGTGTTATGTATGGATGTTATTCATTTTCCTTTTGCTTGCTGAGGAAGGTTATATTGCCACTTGAATGGGACAAGACTACCGGACTAGTACACTTGTTGCTACAATGAACTTTTCCTGGGAGTAGTTTAGTTATGATTGCTTGGTTATATATTTTAGGGAAAACATTTCATGATGTTGCTGATAAATTATTAAAATGATTATGACTAGTTATGGAAGATACTTGGATGTAACCAGCATTAACATTCGTTATCATAGGCAAAATAATGCTATAATGCCATATGATCAATTGTTATGTATGGATGAGATTAATTGTCCTTTTGACTGTTGAGAAAGGTTATATGGCTGCGTGATTAGGATAAGGCTACTGGAATTGTCAAATTTGGACTAGTGCACTTGGTGCTGCAACTAGCTTTTCCTTTCGGAGTAGTTGCATTCTAATTGCTTAGTTGGTATAAACCATCTTAGCTATTTGAGTTTGCTGTATGGTTTTCATTATGTATTGTAGGGAAAGGATGTGGAGTTGCTGATAAATTATTAAAATTATTTAGTGCAGATTAGATATACTAACTTGCTTAGCCATAATAAATTTCTGAAAATTTATCATTTCTGATTGATGCATAGCACATTGTACAAGTACATCGCTAAATGTGAAACTACATAAAGGTCTTGCTAACGTTCTCCCTAATTTGCGATTTATCAAATTTTGTTTGATTAATGCTATTCTTTTCCCTGTCCCTTTTCAGCCTTGTTTAGGTGGAGATTCGAAGACATTGATGTTTGTCAACATTTCGCCTGACCCTTCATCCGTTGGTGAATCATTTTGTTCACTACGGTTTGCAGCACGTGTAAATGCTTGTGAGATTGGTATCCCCAGGCGGCAAACCAACCTCAGATCGACAGATTCTCGCCTTAGCATTGGCTGATTTTTGATAGTGTAACCGTTTTAGATTTAGGAAAAGTGTGTTATTCGTATTTCAATGGCATTAACAAGAAAAAAAGGCCCTACTAACAGCATCCACGTGTGATTTGTAGGTAAAGACTATATTGCCTTTGTATCATTGACACTGGATATTTAATGTTCTCTACAAATTTGTTGCATAAAATCAAATGCAATCTGTAATTGAATGGGAAAATTATTCAAAATGAAATCTACTTTCTTACTTAACTGCTTTTTGAAATGCATCTAATTTGAAAGATGCACCTGTTGTACATTTATGCCATTCGATTCATAACCTCTTGGAGAATTGAAGTTGTATCTGCATAATATGACTCTGTCTGAGGAAGATTCTGCTTTTTCACTGCATCTTCAAGCTGCCAAAATTTGTCTTCAGTGAAAGTTCAAAAAAAGTTACATTTATGAAGAAAAGAACGATAAATTTTGGTTAGATTACCTGTTCAACATTGTTGAACAAACGATTAGCAAGTTCTGTAAGAGATTTCTTATCATCTGCTGGTGCTGCGGAGATTACTTCATCAAAATCGTAGTACATAAATGTCGACTTAAGGCGCAGGTACTTCCTTATATAATTCCAAGTATCTTGTCCTATCATATCTCCCAATGCTATGAGATCGAAAGCATAACGTTTCAATCTGTGCATTCTCCCTTTAGTTCCAATATTTGCTATGTATATTCCTTTCTTGAGAAAAGACCGAGTTCCCGTCTCTTCATTGTTAATTTCTACAACAAAGAAAACATATAATCAGTCTTTCAGATTATAGCTTTTCTTAAATTTAAGTTGAAGAAGAAAAAGAAGTATAGAGCTTACTGTTGTTAACAGAGGGTACTGGTAAAGGTCCTGTGAGCCAAAATCCATTGTCCTCTGCAAGAGAAACTCTAATGCTTGTATTTCCAAAGAGTGCAATTGAAGCAAGGCCTATTGCCAATCTTCTTGTTGTGTGCACTTTGTTGTGTTCAAATTCATCCTTTTTCTTGCCAAAAAAGCATGTAATTGTCGATTTTCTCGCAGTTTTCTCGACCCGGCGCAGCTTGGGAATTGAAGGTGGAGCTTCAAATACTCCATTGAACTTTGCAGTGATTGCCATAGTAGTTCTCAAGTGAAGAAGTTTTGGGCTGTTTTGATTTTATCTGCTTGAAAAGTGCGGGCTACCATTAACCACCAAATGGATATCCTTTGGGGGGATAAATTAGTCATTTTGTAAAATCTATATTGTGGGGCCTACGTGTGGGTCCTATCGAAAATAATGTTGTCCCTGAATTGTATTTGGTGGGTACAATGTTGTCTTGAAGTATAAACAAGAGAGCTATACGCAACTTCATTGCTAGACAATTTTGATTTACTTGTTAAATAGCTGTCTTTTGGAAGTTGTAGTAAAAAATCATAATAATTATTAAGTTGCAGCCACGAAAGTCCACCATGAAACCGACTACTCCAAAATGCACTCAAAATTCTAGTGTCACCAGTTCAAATCTGATTTTGAACGTATGAACCGTATAACCAAGAGAAACCATAAACCATCATAGATGAATTTCTGTAAAAACACTTTCGAATTCATCAACTCGGATCCACACACGATGCACTAAAATTTCAAATTAGAAGAGTTTTTAGAAGAAACAACATATTTATGTCAAAGTTCTTAAAAGATACAACAAGGAGTCGAAAAGTAACTAACCTCAAATTTATCATAAACAAATTTCGTTTTGTTATAGTTGATGTTACTGTTTACATTATCCACCTGGAGAAATGGGATTTGCTGGATGTTTGATTACCATAGCCCACAGAATTGGATAAGAGTAGAGCTGTTATAGATAATGAAATTATGTGGCATTCGAAGAGGGCCCTACTTTGATCCCATCCATTTCAGTCCCTGTTAAAATCCCAGAATAAATTGAACACTTCATCCTACACAATTCAAAGAACATTTTCGAGTTTTCGTCTAAATTCATACACTATTATGGCACAGCATCAGCAAATACTGAAGTCTAGAGTTGTCAAAATAGACTCTGAAGAAACATGGGATTTCTTTGCATCTCAAGCTAATAAACAAGGATGTCCTGTAAGTTTCGACGTAACCTTTCTTTTCTTGATATTTCTATCGACAAAGTTGTGGCACAAAAGTTAACCTGTTAGAGACGAGACATATTTATATTAACTTAAGTCTTCAACACAACATGTACACAATTTTCATAAATGGGTAGCGACAGCGTTTTGAAACTTGCAGGTTATAGTTCACTTTACAGCTTCATGGTGCATGCCTTCAGTAGCCATGAAGCCATTTTTCGAACGACTGGCCTTATGTCATCGCGATATTTTTTTTCTACGGGTGGATGTCGACGAGGTTAAGGTAATATACTTCCAGAAATACAATCTTAGTACTAAAATCATTGTTAAATTGTCTGAGAATTATGATTTATTTTATCAGGAGTTAGCATCAAAGATGGAGATTAAGGCCATGCCCACTTTTTTGTTCATGAAGGAAGGGGCGGTGGTAGATAAGCTTGTGGGTGCCAATCCAGAGGAAATCAAGAAGAGGGTTGTTGGATTAATCAACTATAATCATTGATTCATTCTGGTTGGGGCGATGATGACCCGACTAAATAGCACTGTATATTTCTTGTATGTTTAAAACAAGAATAATTGTGTCAAGAAATGATTATTTGTGCTCATATCAGAATTCTCGGAGTAATTCTCAATCGACGTACAAAGTCTAAAATTTCGAATACACAAAAACGAACTAAATGGAATATATGGTGGTCGATTCAACTCTGACATCACTATACGATAATTTTACTACCTTTCTACGTTAGTAATCCTATATCCGAACATGTACGAAATACTAAATCCAAAAAGTAAGAGTTGTCAATTAATACAACCCATTGTTACAAAAATAAGTAAACAAAAGGTTGAAAAATAAGATAATGATCAAATGGCATCAGCCATTAATAAAGATAAAATATTTTATTATGATTTATGCATAAGCATTTAGAAAAGGTTGCTAGTGCAGAATATGATGAGCATTTGTGGATTGAAAATTTATTCTTTCTTTATCATGTTGATGTTGAAATAAGGTGGTTATATAATTATGAACTTGTCTAAAATGTGAAATATGTGTAGATTCCTGCCTGTTCAAATTATATAAATATTTAAAGTTCAAATATATTTCATAAAATTGTAAAAGTTATGTTACTACTATAGGTGCAAAATGAAAGACTCGACTTGTCTTATCTAAGGTGCGATACAAATAAGATCCATACCTTTTGATGGAAATAAATTTTCTATATGTATGAACTTGAATAAATTTTAAAATATGTTCCCTTTTGCTCAAATTATATATATATATATATGGAAAAATATATAATTATCATAGTTTCAAGATACACATTTAGATTTAGGAAATTATAGAATTCTTTTATACATAATTAAATAGGTTAAAGTCATAATAACATACAATATATAGTATAATTACGTATCAGTCACAAATTACCCAATATCACTACAAATAAGATACAAAATATGGATCAAAATTACATATTTAGTAAATCACACATTTTTATAAATAAAAATTTATTTATCAGTCATAAATTACCCATTTTATTAATCACAATTACTCAACTAATTGTTCATAAATGTTCTGAATCCCACACTACTCCACCACAATGAGTACCATAAAAACGCAGTTGTTACCTCACCACAACCGCCACCCAACCACCGCTTGTACCAATAATTACCACCACTACCTCCTCCAATCAACCATCCATCTACGTCCACCATGCCGCCACCTACACACCTCTAACCAACCACATCAGCATCACCACCACATTGACACCACCATCACACAACAACCACCACCTCCACCACGCCAACCACCACCATGCTGATTCACAACCCACCACTACATAAACAACAGTGTACCATACTTTACCGCACCAACGCCAAATGGCAATAAAGATAGTGTTTTATTATGAATTATGCATAAGCATTTAGAAAAGGCCACTAGTGCAGAATATGATGAGCATTTGAGGATTGAAATTTTATTCTTTCATTATTATTTTGATGTTGAAAAGGTTGTTATATAATTATGAACTTGTGTAAAATGTGAAATATGCGTATATTTTCATCTGTTTAAATTTTATGAATTTTGAAAGTTTAAATATGATTCATAGAATCGTAAAAGGTATGTTATTACCATAGGTGCAAGATTTTATTAAGGAACAGGAGAAAGTTAAGAATTTACTGGAATTAGCAGAGAGGAAATGCAATGATATGGGTATGGGTGATTTGTTGATTAGTCATCAGTGCTTTAGGCTATCGAATAAATGAAATAGGTAGAACTTTTAACATGCAATATAATCTTATTACCTCATTCTCAGAGTTGCTGATGAAGGAAAAGGAAGAAGAGTTGAATTTAATCATTATGGAGTTGAGAAAGAAATTGGAAGCATTGCAAGAAAAGTTCACAAATGAGGAATTGGATAAATTGGTAAGATGAACACTAACGTGCAAAGGGTTGTGTTGTGGTTTTGGATGCTATTATTTTGTATATCCGCAAAGGACTAAATTGTTTAATGTGATCGTCAGGAAGCATTGGATTCTTTAGCAAGAGAGAAAGATGCTAAACTAGCTGCAGAGAGATTGCAGGCTTCCCTCTCAGAAGAGCTGAAGAGAACTCAAGAAGACAGCGCTAGTGCCAACCAGAAGGTAAAGAGAGAAGACAAATAACTGAAATTAGATTTCGTAATAGTTTCTATCAAATAATCTGCTGAAAACTGTATCCTTCGGGTCCTTGTTTGGCTTGTGCAGATACAGTCACTTAATGATATGTACAAGCGTTTGCAGGAGTATAACACGAGTTTACAGCAATATAATACTAGACTTCAGTCAGAACTTGCAGCAACAAATGAAACGCTTAAACGAGTTGAGAAAGAGAAGGTGGCAGTGGTTGAAAACCTGAGCACTTTGAGGGGACACTATACATCTTTGCAGGAGCAGCTAACTTCATCGAGAGTGAGTATTATGTTTTTGTTTTGACTTGTTGCACAACTCTCAACTCTTTTTATGCATTCATCACATGATTAATATGTGAGACCATTATGCCTTTTTGCAAGAGAAAGGACAACTTATTCTCACATTTACAACTTTATGTGCTTTACAGGAGATCGTCTATTTGACACCTTTGGACCTTATTTTGAGCATACTTAGAGTTGGGCTATGTGAATCTTGAAACCTTCATTTCTCCTGAACTTTAATCTTCACCAACTTAGAATAACTTTGCAACTATGGTAAGGTGAAGATATGAGGAAATGTGTTTTTTTTTTCCAAATTTTGAACCACTGGTCTTACTTTTTTCTTCTCTTTTTTTCTAATTCACTTCCTCTTTTACCATACTGCTGTATTAATACACATGGACTGAATGAGAGAGCTAGGGTAAGGTAAAGAATTTGTGGAAATGTACGCCTGCTCTAAATTTTGAACTACTGGTCCTTACTTTTTTTCAATTCACTGCCTCTTTAACCATACTGCTGTATGAATATGCATGGAATGCATGGGAGAAATTGCAATAGTTTACCAGATGTTTTCTTACAAAGGTTTATAATGCTTGATATTCCCAGGTTTTGCAAGATGAGGCCATCAAACAGAAGGAAGCACTAGGAAATGAAGTTGTATGCTTGAGGGGTGATTTGCAACAAGCAAGAGATGACCGTGACTGCCAGTTGTTACGAGTCCAGACTCTATCAGCTGAAGTAGAAAGATATAAAGAGTGCACTGGAAAATCCTTTGCAGAATTAGATAACCTGACTGTAAAATCAAATGAGCTGGAGGTTTGCTTTCCATACGTAATGCTTTTCCCTCTCAACCACAGAAATTTATTTACTAACAAATATCATGTAATTTTTTTTTAGTCAACATGTTTGTCTCAAAGTGAGCAAATAAGACGACTGCAGGAGCAGCTAGCTTTTGCAGAAAAGAAATTGCAGGTTCTCGATCTTGCATTTTCAGCTTTTGGTTGCTTTAAAGTTCTTACTGACCGGCATATCAAAGTTTATTTAGGTTTCTCTGTTCTGGATCATACTGGTTCAAGTACTCTCTTCTTATTTTATTTTTGTCATTTTTGTTAGCTGTCTGATGTATCAGCAATGGAGACAAAATTCCAATTTGAGGAGCAAAACGCATTCCTTCTTGATTTACAGAGTCGTCTGGTTGATGCAGAACTAAAAATTGTGGAAGGAGAGAAGGTTCGGAAGAAATTACACAACACAATACTGATAAATACAAATTCACATTTAATTTTAACCTGCCTGAATATTGATTGAAATTTTGTTTACAATCCTTCCATCTGATGATGTTAATTAGAAGCATCTGTCAATATAGGAGTTAAAAGGGAATATTCGTGTTTTCTGCAGAGTAAGACCTCTACTGTCTGACGATGAGGTTGGAACTGATGCTAAAGTTATCTCATTCCCTATAGCAATGGAAGCACTCGATCGAGGCATTGATTTGATTCAAAATGGTTAGCCTTGATTGAAATGGAGTCACATAGTGTTATACTTACGGGATTTGGATAGATTATTATTGCGATACATCCTATGCTTTAATAATCCTATTTTCATCAGGACAAAAGCACTCTTTCACTTTTGACAAAGTGTTTACACCTGAAGCCTCCCAAGAAGACGTATTTGTTGAGATTTCACAACTTGTTCAAAGTGCACTTGATGGTTACAAGGTAGTGTATTCCCGACAGCTCCAGTTTATCTATCATTCGAGTTTCTTACTTCAGAACTTGAGGTTGATAGGTTCATAAGGACTTTACTTATCCTTCAGATTATGCTATTTCATACTGCCCTAGTTGTTGTCTAGTTGATTTGCTACAGCCGATACGGACGATTCTCAATCTTGAGTCATGAACTCTAGATGATCTGCTAACCAGTTACATCTTGAATTTGTTTGGTTGCCATATGAATTCGTGATGAGTGTGCTGTGATTATTTTCCTGTGATCTGTCTCATGGCTACAGATGAATGCTTGATTTCACAAGATATGCATGCAGATTATTTTTTTTCACTCCATTTTACTGTCCAGATTTGATTTGCTAACATCCTAATGGTCGCCGGCAACTCTGCTGTCTCAGGTTTGTATCTTCGCTTATGGACAAACTGGATCTGGCAAGACATTTACAATGATGGGCAAGCCAGGTATACCTGATCAGAAAGGTTTGATTCCTCGATCCTTAGAACAGGTGTTTGAAACCCGACAAACTCTTCAATCACAAGGGTGGAAATATGAAATGCAGGTTATAGTGACTGCTATTGTCATATATCTCTACTAGTTGAGCTTGCTTAGGCCTATCTTCTAATTTTCTGTTCTTATCCGATTATTTTAGGTGTCAACGCTTGAAATATACAACGAAACAATACGAGACTTATTGGCAACAAATCGATTGGGGTTTGATGCACACCGGGCAGAGAACATGGGGAAGCAATATGCTATAAAACATGATGCAAATGGAAACACTCATGTTTCTGATCTTACAGTTGTTGATGTTCACAGTAGCAAGGAGGTCTCATATCTGTTAGAGCTGGCAGCACATAGCAGGTAACAAAGAACCTTTCACCCTATTATTTGTGTTAATCAAGCATGTGTTTTTACTATGGAAGTTGATCTCTATAAAGTTTTTAAAGATGCTTTTACACCCACATTTAGATATAAGTTCAGACCTCTATTTACTTCTGTGGACTACCATCATGGAGCATTTATTTTTTAAAGTGCACAATTTGGGCAGTGTTACAAATTTGATCTTTTGTCCGTAATTGGATTCAATTTTTTTAGATCCGTTGGCAAGACTCAAATGAATGAACAGTCTTCAAGGAGCCATTTTGTTTTTACGTTACGAATATTTGGCATTAATGAGGTAAATGGACCTTTCCTGCTTTCTGTTGCATCGTGGTCATGATTCCATCTTTATCTTGGTCTGAGAAAACATGATCACAGATTTTGTATTCCTTTTTTGTGGCAATAGGGCACTGATCAACAAGTGCAAGGCATCCTCAATCTAATTGACCTTGCTGGTAGTGAGCGTCTCTCTAAGAGTGGATCTATAGGAGACCGTCTGAAAGAAACTCAGGTGTTAGAATAAGAACTATTTCCATTTCTTTTTAGATTTTTTTCATTGTACAGATTTGTTTAAAATTATCTTTCTCATTTTGAGTAACACTCAGGCTATCAACAAGAGTTTATCCTCACTAAGTGATGTTATATTTGCCTTGGCCAAGAAGGAGGAGCATGTGCCATTTAGGAACTCAAAGCTAACCTATCTTCTTCAGGTAATTTTCAGCATTGATGCCTTGATAGCGTATGAGCAAGTTGGAGTGAAAATGATGTTAAATCGAGTTAAGTCAAGGCTTGATTATGGCTATCTGAGGAAGATAGATAGGGCGTACCAGCATTAACATTCGGTCATCATGAGCAAAATAATGCTATAATGCCCTAAGCTCAATTGTGTTATGTATGGATGATATTCATTTTCCTTTTGCTTGCTGAGGAAGGTTATATTGCCACTTGAATGGGACAAGACTACCGGACTAGTACACTTGTCGCTACAATGAACTTTTCCTGGGAGTAGTTTAGTTATGATTGCTTGGTTATATATTTTAGGGAAAACATTTCATGATGTTGCTGATAAATTATTAAAATGATTATGACTAGTTATGGAAGATACTTGGATGTAACCAGCATTAACATTCGTTATCATAGGCAAAATAATGCTATAATGCCCTATGATCAATTGTTATGTATGGATGAGATTAATTGTCCTTTTGACTGTTGAGAAAGGTTATATGGTTGCTTGATTAGGATAAGGCTACTGGAATTGTCAAATTTGGACTAGTGCACTTGGTGCTGCAACTAGATTTTCCTTTCGGAGTAGTTGCATTCTAATTGCTTAGTTGGTATAAACCATCTTAGCTATTTGAGTTTGCTGTATGGTTTTCATTATGTATTGTAGGGAAAGGATGTGGAGTTGCTGATAAATTATTAAAATTATTTAGTGCAGATTAGATATACTAACTTGCTTAGCCATAATAAATTTCTGATTGATGCATAGCACATTGTACAAGTACATCGCTAAATGTGAAACTACATAAAGGTCTTGCTAATGTTCTCCCTAATTTGCGATTTATCAAATTTTGTTTGATTAATACTCCAAATGATTAATGCTATTCTTTTCCCTGTCCCTTTTCAGCCTTGTTTAGGTGGAGATTCAAAGACATTGATGTTTGTCAACGTTTCACCTGACCCTTCATCCGTTGGTGAATCACTTTGTTCACTACGGTTTGCAGCACGTGTAAATGCTTGTGAGATTGGTATCCCCAGGCGGCAAACCAACCTCAGATCGACAGATTCTCGCCTTAGCATTGGCTGATTTTTGATAGTGTAACTGTTCTAGATTTAGGAAAAGTGTGTTATTCGTATTTCAATGGCATTAACAAGAAAAAAAGGCCCTACTAACAGCATCCACGTGTGATTTGTATGTAAAGACTATATTGCCTTTGTATCATTGACACTGGATATTTAATGTTCTCTACAAATTTGTTGCATAAAATCAAATGCAATCTGTAATTGAATGGGAAAATTATTCAAAATGAAATCTACGTTCTTACTTAACTGCTTTTTGAAATGCATCTAATTTGAAAGATGCACCTGTTGTACATTTATGCCATTCGATTCATAACCTCTTGGAGAATTGAAGTTGTATCTGCATAATATGACTCTGTCTGAGGAAGATTCTGCTTTTTCACTGCATCTTCAAGCTGCCAAAATTTGTCTTCAGTGAAAGTTCAAAAAAGTTACATTTATGAAGAAAAGAACGATAAATTTTGGTTAGATTACCTTTTCAACATTGTTGAACAAACGATTAGCAAGTTCTGTAAGAGATTTCTTATCGTCTGCTGGTGCTGCGGAGATTACTTCATCAAAATCGTAGTACATAAATGTCGACTTAAGGCGCAGATATTTTCTTATGTAATTCCAAGTATCTTGTCCTATCATATCTCCCAACGCTATGAGATCGAAAGCATAACGTTTCAATCTGTGCATTCTCCCTTTAGTTCCAATATTTGCTATGTATATTCCTTTCTTGAGAAAAGACCGAGTTCCTGTCTCTTCATTGTTAATTTCTACAACAAAGAAAACATATAATCAGTCTTTCAGATTATAGCTTTTCTTAAATTTAAGTTGAAGAAGAAAAAGAAGTATAGAGCTTACTGTTGTTAACAGAGGGTACTGGTAAAGGTCCTGTGAGCCAAAATCCATTGTCCTCTGCAAGAGAAACTCTAATGCTTGTATTTCCAAAGAGTGCAATTGAAGCAAGGCCTATTGCCAATCTTCTTGTTGTGTGCACTTTGTTGTCTTCGAATTCATCCTTTTCCTTGCCAAAAAAGCATGTAATTGTCGATTTTCTCGCAGTTTTCTCGACCCGGCGCAACTTAGGAATTGAAGGTGGAGCTTCAAATACTCCATTGAACTTTGCAGTGATTGCCATAGTAGTTCTCAAGTGAAGAAGTTTTGGGCTGTATTGATTTTATCTGCTTGAAAAGTGCGGGCTACCATTAACCACCAAATGGATATCCTTTGGGGGGATAAATTAGTCATTTTGTAAAATCTATATTGTGGGGCCTACGTGTGGGTCCTATCGAAAATAATGTTGTCCCTGAATTGTATTTGGTGGGTACAATGTTGTCTTGAAGTATAAACAAGAGAGCTATACGCAACTTCATTGCTAGACAATTTTGATTTACTTGTTAAATAGCTATCTTTTGGAAGTTGTAGTAAAAAATCATAATAATTATTAAGTTGCAGCCACGAAAGTCCACCATGAAACCGACTACTCCAAAATGCACTCAAAATTCTAGTGTCACCAGTTCAAATCTGATTTTGAACATATGAACCGTATAACCAAGAGAAACCATAAACCATCATAGATGAATTTCTGTAAAAACACTTTCGAATTCATCAACTCGGATCCACACACGATGCACTAAAATTTCAAATTAGAAGAGTTTTTAGAAGAAACAACATATTTATGTCAAAGTTCTTAAAAGATACAACAAGGAGTCGAAAAGTAACTAACCTCAAATTTATCATAAACAAATTTCGTTTTGTTATAGTTGATGTTACTGTTTACATTATCCACCTGGAGAAATGGGATTTGCTGGATGTTTGATTACCATAGCCCACAGAATTGGATAAGAGTGGAGCTGTTATAGATAATGAAACTATGTGGCATTCCAAGAGGGTCCTACTTTGATCCCATCCATTTCGGTCCCCGTTAAAATCCCAGGATAAATTGAACACTTCATCCTACACAATTCAAAGAACATTTTCGAGTTTTCGTCTAAATTCATACACTATTATGGCACAGCATCAGCAAATACTGAAGTCTAGAGTTGTCAAAATAGACTCTGAAGAAACATGGGATTTCTTTGCATCTCAAGCTAATAAACAAGGATGTCCTGTAAGTTTCGACGTAACCTTTCTTTTCTTGATATTTCTATCGACAAAGTTGTGGCACAAAAGTTAACCTGTTAGAGACGAGACACATATTTATATTAACTTAAGTCTTCAACACAACACGTCCACAATTTTCATAAATGGGTAGCGACAGCGTTTTGAAACTTGCAGGTTATAGTTCACTTTACAGCTTCATGGTGCATGCCTTCAGTAGCCATGAAGCCATTTTTCGAACGACTGGCCTTAAGTCATCGCGATATTTTTTTTCTACGGGTGGATGTCGATGAGGTTAAGGTAATATACTTCCAGAAATACAATCTTAGTACATAAAATCATTGTTAAATTGTCTGAGAATTATGATTTATTTTATCAGGAGTTAGCATCAAAGATGGAGATTAAGGCCATGCCCACTTTTTTGTTCATGAAGGAAGGGGCTGTGGTGGATAAGCTTGTGGGTGCCAATCCAGAGGAAATCAAGAAGAGGGTTGTTGGATTAATCAGCTAAAATCATTGATTCATTCTGGTTGGGGCGATGATGATCCGACTAAATAGTACTGCATATTTCTTGTATGTTTAAAACAAGAATAATTGTGTCAAGAAATGATTATTTGTGCTCATATCAGAATTCTCAGAGTAATTCTAAAATTTCAAATACACAAAAACGAAATATATGGTGGTCGATTCAACTCTGACGTTACTATACGATAATTTTACTACCTAACTTTTCTACGTTAATATTCCTATATCCGAACATGCACGAAATACTGAATCCAAAAATTAAGAGATGTCAATTAATCCAACCCATTGTTACAAAAATAATTAAACAATAGGGTGAAAAATAAGATAATGATCAAATGGCATCAGCCATTAATAAAGATAAAATATTTTATTATGATTTATGCATAAGCATTTAGTAAAGGTTGCTAGTGCAGAATATGATGAGCATTTGTGGATTGAAAATTTATTCTTTCTTTATCATGTTGATGTTGAAATAAGGTGGTTATATAATTATGAACTTGTCTCAAATGTGAAATATGTGTAGATTCCTGCCTGTTCAAATTATATAAATATTTAAAGTTCAAATATATTTCATAAAATTGTAAAAGTTATGTTACTACTATAGGTGCAAAATGAAATACTCGACTTGTCTTATCTAAGGTGCGATACAAATAAGATCCATACCTTTTGATGGAAATAAATTTTCTATATGTATGAACTTGCATAAATTTTAAAATATGTACCCTTTTGCTCAAATTATATATATATGGAAAAATATATAATTATCATAGTTTCAAGATACACATTTAGATTTAGGGAATTATAGAATTCTTTTATACATAATTAAATAGGTTAAAGTCATAATAACATACAATATATAGTATAATTACGTATCAGTCACAAATTACCCAATATCACTACAAATAAGATACAAAATATGGATCAAAATTACATATTTAGTAAATCACACATTTTTATAAATAATAATTTATTTATCAATCATAAATTACCCATTTTATTAATCACAATTACTCAACTAATTGTTCATAAATGTTCTGCATCCCACACTACACCACAATCAGTACCATAAAAACACAGTTGTTACCTCACCACAACCGCCACCGCTTGTACCAATAATTACCACCACTACCTCCTCCAATCAACCATCCATCTACGTCCACCATGCCGCCACCTGCACCTCTAACCAACCACATCAGCATCACCACCACATTGACACCACCATCACACAACCACCACCTCCACCACGCCAACCACCACCATGTCGATTCACAACCCACCACTACATAAACAACAGTGCATCATACTTTACCGCACCAACGCCAAATGGCAATAAAGATAGTGTTTTATTATGAATTATGCATAAGCATTTAGAAAAGGCCACTAGTGCAGAATATGATGAGCATTTGAGGATTGAAATTTTATTCTTTCATTATTATTTTGATGTTGAAAAGGTTGTTATATAATTATGAACTTGCGTAAAATGTGAAATATGCGTATATTTTCATCTGTTTAAATTTTATGAATTTTGAAAGTTTAAATATGATTCATAGAATCGTAAAAGGTATGTTATTACCATAGGTGCAAAATAGAATAATCGACTTGTCTTATCCAAGGGGAGATACGATTACGATCCATACCTAATTGGTTGAATTTTTTTCCTTTCATTATCATTTTGATTTGAAATGTTTCAACGATGTTGGATTTACCACACAATAATTTATATTCAAATAGCAAATAAACAGTTGGAAAAAATTTTGATTTATAGAATGAATGGAATAGAATAAAAGTCTAATGATCGAGGCAAGAGTTTGATCTCCTTAAGACGATATTTTCACGCACTAATGTTGACGATCTTTTGACACTCGTCTCCCAAAATATAACAACTTCGACTTGAAATAGTAACACTTCAATTACGAGACTTGACGAACCTAATAATATTTTGATCTCTTTGAGACAGGAGGACTAAAATACACGAAATTAATATTTGGGACTTAAGTGCACAATATGGAATAATGTAGATCGAAAGGATTATATTTTGCAAGAGAGATAATCAAGAATGATTTTTGGAATGAATAAAATTCGGGACATGGAGACCTATGTGTATAAGTGGAAATGTTGTGTCCTTTGGACACAACATCCCAGTTTTTAGAAGATGCCACGCGTCGCATATAGAAAAATTCAAAATAAATAAATAATATAATTCAAATATATTATTTAATAATAAAATTCAAATATTATTTTACCAAAAATATTTATACTAATTTTGGCCCAAGCCCAAAATATTATTTATGCGTGTGAGCTTTGGCTCAACCTACTAGCATGTAGGTCCTCTCCCCTTCAATCCAAACCCAAGCACCAAACTTGAGCAATATAAAGCGATTTCTATTCTTCTAGTTTTCCTATGTGTAATAGGCATTTTTCAATTTTTCACCAATTTTTATTTTCAATTTATTTCAACTTCAAGTAGTCATTTTTTGACTTTAATTTCTCATTCACCGTTAATTGGATTTGAGAAAATGAATGCATACATCAATCTACTCATGGTAAAATATACTCGGCCAAAGAAATCTTTTATCCAACTAACGGGAACCACTTAAAGAATTGGTCAAAATTTGATCAAACCATTTAATTAAACCAATTTTCCGACATGAAATAAGGTTGCTATATTTATGAACTTATATAAATTGTGAAATGGTTGTAGACTCCCTTCTGTTCAAATTATATAAATATATAAAGTTAAAATATGATTGGTAGAGTTGTAAGAGATATGTTACTATAGTTGCAAAATAAAATACTCGATTTTCCTTAGCAAATGTGAGATGCGATTACGACCCATACCTTCTGATGGATTAAAATTTTGTCCATTCGTAATCATTTTGATGTTGAAATGAGGTTGCTACATTTATGAACTTTGCATAAAATATGAAATATGTATAAATTCCAGCCTGCTCAAAATATATAAATATTTAAAGTTAAAATATGATCGGTAGAGCCATAAAATTTGTGCTGCTCTAGGTGCATAATAGAATACTCGACTTGTTGTAGCAAATGTGGGAAATGATTATGACCCATGGTTACCGTATTTATGAACTTGAGTAAAATGTGAAATATGTATAAAAATTTCCGTCTGTTCAAAATATATAAATATAAAAATTTGGAAAATGATAAGTAAAATCATAAGAGACGTGTTCCTCTAGGTGCAAATAGAATACTCGATTTGCCTTGGCAGAATTGCGATACCATTACGACACACCTTTTGAAGGATTGAAATTTCATTATCATTTCGACGTTGAAATAAGGTTGTTATATTTATGAACTTGCTAAAATGTAAAATATGTATAGATTTTCATCTACTCAAATTATATCAATATTTAAAATTGAAAAATGATTGGTGATATGTGTTACTATAGGTGCAAAATATAATACTTGACTTGCCTTATCAAAGGTGCGGTTGATTACGAATAACATTGAAATTTTATTCTTTTGTTAATCATTTTGATGTTGAAACAATGTTGCTATCTTTTGCGTAAAATGTGAGATATGTATAAATTCTCGCCTGCTCAAATTATATAAATGTCTAAATTGAAATATGATTGGTAAAATCATAAAAGATGTGTTACTGTAGGTGCAAGATATAATACTCGACTAGTCTTAGCAAAAGGTGCGACATGATTATGGCCCGTACATTTTGATGGATTGAAATTTTAAATAAGGTTGCTATAGGTATGTGTTTGCGTAAAATATAAAATATGTGTAGATTTTCATCCGTTCAAATTATATAAATATATAAAAATGAAATTAATTAGAAAATCTATAAAGACATGTCATTATAGATGCAAAATTGAATACTCAACTTGTCTTTAGCAAAGTTACAATATGATTTCGTCCCACGTCTTTTGACGGGCTGGACATGTTTGACAAAGAAAAAACAAAAAATAAATAAAAATAAATAAATAATATATATATATATATATATATATGATAATAAATTTAGTATTTAGGTTCTAATAAGAAAATAGAAAAGAGAAAAGCATTCATTTAGCCCAGGTGGCACCTCATAGGACGGCGTATAGTCGCGTGTGTGTTCTTGTGGAGAATAAAATTTTTACGGTTTGATATCACCGAATTGGTATCAAATTAAATGAACCTAAAATTGAAATTCTTTTACAGATTCCCTATTTTATTTTTCAACTCCCGTGAACCAATTTTCCATTAACTGTAGGTTTGATTGCTTGTGAGCCGGGGAAAAAAAAAAATTTATTCTTTCCGGCGGCTGTTTGGAAATGGTTTCCCCGGAAAACACGAATTGGTTGTATGACTATGAGGTCGAGGACATCCCGGTCCCCGTAGGGAATTTCTCTGCTCCACCAGCTGGGTTTTCTTGGTCAATTCAAGCTTCGAATGGTTCAACTAATGTCAGGTAGTAGTTGGAATGTATTTGTTATATTTCTTCTTGTATTCGCATGTGTTGTGTCTCCTTATTAGGTTGTGAACTTCCTTCTTTTTCCATTTTGATGGGATATTTTTGAGGTTTTGTAATTTGATATGGTACTTACCCAATTAGTTAAAGTTCTTGATTTAGTTGTTTAATGTTGCAAATTCGAGCCAATTAGTTAGAGTTAGAGTCTTCTGGGTTTTTTGGTTTTTGTGATTTGGGAGACTTGTTCGTGAATTTCATATTTTGTACTTGGGTTTATGCTCTCACTTCTATAATTTTCCTTTTCTTTTTAATTCTTTCTTGTATCCATAGATATTGACATTTGATTTATCAAGACTTGTTTTAAATTTTATTATTAGAAGTTGTTAATGCTCTAATTGCTGTAGCGGATCTTGATTAGATTTTTTCGGAGTGCTTTCGTGATCAGATTAGATGTTGGGCCTTCTATTTATCGCAACACAATCTTTCAAGCACCTAAGAAGGTGCTTGTTGATTTTTTTTATTCTTTGTTTTGATAAGTAACACGAGTATTTCTATTGATATATGAGGGGATATCGTGCTGACGGCAAACTTGTTGCTAATAAGGCTTAGTTAGTTGTATATAAAGGATAAACATCATTCAAATCTTTCAAGTTCTTTTTGAAGTTCTAAGGTTTCTTTCATTAGTATCCGATTCAGTATTTTTTTTCCCTTCCAGTTCACTCTAGTAAATATCAGTTTTCGCTATTCTCACCCTTTTCTTTATGCCAATCCAATCTTATTGATAGTGTGGGAATTGATGGTTCATTTGGGGAATCAGACATGCAGAAGGAAACTGCCTCAAAAAAAAGGTAAAGAGCATCTTCTTGGTTTGCATATTTTCGGCGGTTGATCAGTTGGGTTTTTTATTTTATTTTATTATTATTATTATTATTATTTTTTCCGGTTGTAAAGATGCTCAGTTTGGAAACATTTATCAGATGCACATACTACTATAATATATAGTTAATTACTTTTAAGATTGGAGTGAGGAGTTTCTTAATCTCCTTACATCACATCACCTTTCCTTGAAGTTTCAGCCTTCCATGGTGTTTATAGCTGCTTGTGATGTTGTAGAATTGCTCGTCTATATAAGAAAGATGTTACAAGAGTTTTTGCTTCATGAACTTAGTATTGGTTTTGTAAATTATGATTATATTGGAGAGGCAATTATATACGCTATTACTGCTTTGCTGCTAAACCTTCATTTTTTATTTTCCCACATTTTTGGCACTTACATAGACCTAGAGTGGAATCATGCGCTCCATCAAATTCCAAAGCTTGCAGAGAAAAACGACGGAGGGATAGGCTAAATGACAAGTATGATCATGTTCTCTGATGTCTCCTCTGTCCTTTACCCGTTTACTATCTTCCAATAACTGCAAGGGGTGCTCTTTAGGTATATGGAATTGGGTGCTCTTCTCGAGCCTGGACGACCTCCTAAAACAGACAAGGCTGCCATCTTGGTTGATGCAGTTCGAATTGTAACTAAGCTACGAGGTGAAGCCCAGAAGCTAAAAGACTCTAATTTGAATCTTCAGGAGAAGATTAAAGAACTGAAGGCAAGCTTTCTCCACACCCACATTTACTTCTTTATATTGTCTCCATCACTATCTGTGGATGTGAATCCAATATTTTCTTGAAAAAATGGATGGGGAACCAAGAGATAATAATCACTACTTATGCAACTCTCATACAAGTTCCACTAATTTGTGTAGGCTGAGAAGAATGATCTTCGTGATGAGAAGCAAAGGTTAAAGGCTGAGAAGGAGAAACTGGAGCAACAACTAAATACCATGCATGTCCAACCCGGTTTTCTGCCCGCTCCTCCTGCCATACCTGCTGCTTTTGCTGCCCCAGGCCAAGCTGCAGGCAACAAGTTGGTACCCGTCATCAGTTATCCTGGAGTTGCCATGTGGCAATTCATGCCACCCACAGCTGTTGATACTTCACAAGACCATGTGCTTCGCCCACCGGTTGCCTAAGTTGTTGGCCAAATTCTATGATAGCGTAGTTTGCATTTTGGTCCAACTATTAAAGCCCATTTTGCCAATGCTCGACTGTCTTAGTTTTTGCTAACTGTCGAACTTGGATCTAGCAGATGATGGAAAGTACTTGTGGTTCCCGAACTATGATTTACTTGATGCTTGTGTTGTTATGTAAATGTTATTAAGTGAATTTTGCTCATATGTTTTCTAAGGATCTTTCATATGGCTTACTGTGGTGAAATGTACTCTGTAAAAAGAGACTAAAACAGTACTGCTGGTCTCTTTTGACACAAACTGAAATGGTTTGGTTACAAATGGCACTTTTTAATGTTATCTGGATTGAGTGTGATGGAGCCTTTTCAACTGTGTGCAAATTTTACTGAATGCTGCCAAAAGAAATTCTGTATTCTATCCTTGCAGGTTTTTTGAGGCTCAAATTGTTCCATGTGCTATTTCCTTATCTGGATTGCTGTGTAAATTTCTTCACAGAAAAGGCCCTCGTTTTTGACTTTTTAACTGATCAAAATGGATTCCAAATTCCTACAAATTCATCACCAAACCATCAAAATTTCTGACTCTAAATTTCACTTCCTAAAACCCAAAACCCTGCCTGAATCAAGAATTTCATTCTCATCTTTATCCCTGAAATGTTCCCTATCTTCCACAAATCCTCCAACAACAAAAGAAGAAGCTATTCTCCAAGTAAAAACTTCGCTTTCATCCACCTTGGAGAAGCCTCTCAACAACCCAAGACTTGCCGGAAAGATCAAGAAAGTAAAGCAGCCCAGATTACGGGTTGAAATTCCGGTCATTGATGACTCTCCGGCTTCGCTCACACAGCTTGCTCTTGAAGTGTTTGGTGAAATGCCCATTAGAAGAAAAGGCTCAAAGATCAAGATTCTTATCATATGGCCAACCCAAAGCCTAACTCAAGCTGCTGCTGTGGCCTTTGAGTCTCAATCTTCAAACCTTCTTACCGAAAACGTTCTTATATCATCAGTCCTCGAGGAGGATCCCAGAGTTCTGAATTCTGCTGATGTGGTTGTGTTTTTGTCCCCCGAGTCTTCACAATTATCAATCATGAAGACAGTTACTGACAGTATTTATCCAAAGCCGGTAATAATTTTCAATCCTAAATGGGGTTTTGAAGAGGAGAGTGATTTTGGTGAACTAAGTGGTTTTGTATGTACTTTTGAGGTTGTTTATTCATTTATGGGGTTGGAGGTTAAAGGGATTTTGAGCAAGAGAAAAGGTGTGATTTTCAAATGTGTGAAAGATGGGATCTTGAGTGGTGAGAAATGGAATGTTTTGGTTGAAGAAGAAGAAGAATTGAAGGTGGTTTCAACCTTTAAAGCGCGGCCATCAATCATTGAAGTCGAGAATGTTCTTTACAATTTAATGGCTATCAATTCTCCCATTACAAAGTCTGCTAAGTTCTTGAAGGAATTATTGTCCAATGTGACAGGGAGGAAAAAGTAAGTGGTTTTGTGAAAATAAGAAATTTTTTACCTGATTATTTTCTTAGACTCTACTCTATTATGAGAACTTTGAGAATATGTTTGTTAAAATGTCTGAATGAAGTAAGAATCTTAACAGAATATAAGACTTCTTGTATTATTCGGTTTCAACATCTGCTCCTGACCTTGCCCCTATTGTTTCATAATAGTTGGTATTCCATTACGAGAAACAAACATGAAATGTTATTTGATCACATCCCAATAATTTATGGTAAATCATAAATCTTGATGTGCCCCAAGGCTCGAAGAAATTAAAAAAATCGAAAAATTATAATATATCAAGAACTTAGAAATCAAGGAAGAGTTTTCAAAATTTGAAGCCTGTGGCTATTACAATCTGCATGGAAACGGTGCAGATTCATCTATTGTGAAGAACCTTCCATTTTCATTTACAGGTGAAGAGCCTGAATCAATTGTCTCTAAGATGCTCTTATATGGCATCCCTTGATGAATCTGTCCGAGAAGTTGACATACTTGGTCCATAGAGGCCGTAGTTGTGAAAAGGCTATATCTAGCCATGGTTTTGCTCGACCATTGAAGTGGATGACACCGGCACTTTCAGCATCTGCAACAGTCGTGTTTTCCTGGTATCCTAGCCCTAGCATGTGCCAAAAGGGATCAATCGCGTAGGTATGTCCATGGAAAGCTATTAGACCGGGAGGTAAAGTTCCTAGCTGCCACAAACTTAAGTCGGATTTTATGTTCTGTAATGGGAGAATTAAGACATCATCAGAAAATATTTGATATGTTTAAGAAATTTTACAATTCCAGTGCTATACAAATGTCTTTAAGATTTTATGAATTCCTTACCTCTTCAATCCAGTGATGGTATTTCTGGCTAATATTTGTTTTCCTCCAAGCGTCTAGATCGAAGATGTTCATGCCATAGGCCCATGCACATTCATTAGGATTGAAATTCTTTGCTATCAGAGGATGAGAAAAGTTCAAATAACTTTTGAACTTCTTCGACATTACATATTTGTCCTCCCCTATACATGTTTCGACTGCTCCATTGACCTTTCCATTCATGTCGATATCCCACAGAGGTGAAAGGTCAGTTTGCACCACGATGTCATCGTCCAGGAAGACAACCTTCTTAAGACTAGGATACAACTGCAAACAAAATGCATTTTGTGTATTAGACTAAAAGCTCTCAAGGAATTTTAGGGAAAGCCAAGAAACTTTGAGACTTACCTCTGGTAAATGTATCCGAATGTGATTCATCACTGAATTGTACTTGGGACTAAGTGCTTGCAATTTTGCGGCAATAACTTTAGGTTGTTCGGTGTTATTTGCCACAATGGCTGATGACCCTCCTCTAAACTGCGAGCGAACTTTTTGATCTTTCTCCATTGCTTCCAACACGGGGACCTTCCCCTTAGTTAACCAATCAAAATGGTGCAATGCTTTAACCTCAATGATTGCAGGTGTCAAAGGATGCAGTGAAAACCATGCCTGCATCGGATAGTAGGTCTTTCTATCTGTAATTATGTGTAGGACTACCCTCTCAGGACGCAATGAATTTTGCACAAGTGATGATGCAACAACAGAGGTGGCAAGGACGTTGTCAGAGGCGAGCACAAAATGGAAGAACGAATTATCAACCAGGGCAGGGACGAATTCTGCTGATGGTAGCTGGAGACGAGCATTGGAATTAGTAGAATGCTCATTCGCTAATCTTAGAGCAAGACAATGCAACTGTTTCGGGATGCTACTGGATGCCACGTGGCGGTACAGATATTCTTGGATTTTCGCTGTTCTGGTCCTTTGTTCGAACAGTGTCACCTGAAAGAACAAGAGGAATCAGCCATTTGTATGCGTGTTCCTGTTTATCAGATATTTTTGATGATTACCATAGCTTTGAGCTTGACAGCAAAGGTCTTTGCATCTGTCTGTCCATCTTTCATCTCAGCAACAAAATCTTCCAATGTTTGAGGGATTTCTGGTCCTGGTTCTATTTCACTTTGATTAGCAGGATCTTCCAGAACTTGATATATAACTTCAGGAACCTAACAGAATCAGAGAAAGTTCAGTTACCTCAAAAATTCCATATCAATGATCAAACAACAGGTTAAAAACACTGATGCCCACTAAATCTTTAGCAAAATTTCATGTATATTACTAAATTTCATTTTGTTGTAAGCTGGTTATCGAACTTAACCAACGTGAAATTTCGCTAAAATTTTAGTAACTATCAGTGTATTTAGCCTGATACGAATGGTATGAAATTATGTAAAGACAAAAACAGGGTTCAGGAGATTACAGTTGCTTCAAGTCTTCTTCCCAAAACTTTTGGTCCCAATTTTTTCCCCAAGCAGCCTACATTCGATGAAAAATCAAAGATTTTAGTACTGATAAAGTTGTAGAAAAAATAAGGTAAATTTCATTCGTGGTAACTATAATTTCACTTGATGTCAATAAGGTAACTCTATCGGCCGGTAACTACGCATTTTAATTTGATTTCAATCAAGGTAACTTAGTTCGATTCCACTGACATAAATTATGTGCTTGACACTCAATTAATGATGACTATCACATGTAATTGTTAATTACTAATGTGGAATAAGTACAACTCCAGTGAAATAAATGGTAACTATAACTTTTTTATTATCGCGTCATTTATTTCCGCATTAGTTTCAGTGACGAAATTGGATGGAGTACCCAATTGAAATCAAATTAAATGCAATTATTCAATTGAGCAAAAGTAAAAGTATGATTATATGCTTGACATTAATGGAATCTTCAAAAAAAACAAAAACAAAAACTAATATTGTGATGCAAAAGTTCATATGTTTTAAAATCACAATTACAAATAATTACTAAAGATTAATAATGAAATTTTATGTTATCTTTAAATTTAATTATTGATAAAAGCTTAACATTACTTTCAAAAAGGTTTGTCGATTATTAAACAATTAAGAAAATAATTTAAGACTAAGAAAAGCTTATTAATTAGTAATATTAACAACATAAATAGTTTAATAAATTTAACTAAACGACGAAAATTTTGTAAATACGTAAACTAATAAAAATATAAAAATTAAATACTAATAAAATATTTCCATCAAAAATGGAATAAAATTACCACTAATAATTTCTCCCTCCACGATTAATAGATGAAAATAAAATATTATCGTCTAACAAATAAATAAATAAAACTTCTGTTGGTGATACCAATAACTACCGTACCAGTCGATGTGGACGTTATCACCAACATTATTTTAAAAAATTAAAAAAAATAAAGAAAGAATAAAATTATTTTCATTTCAAGTAGTGATAAAAAATTCTTATAATTAACTGCTTTATATATGCATACCAGCCAGTTCAAGCTCAAGTTCATATTAATATATGGATAAATCACAATCTTCAAAAACCCATTTTGGTTTATTAATCTGCTTGTATGTATATATGTATCTATATGTGTACATTTGTATTATGAGAGAGCGAGAGAGCGAGAACGAGAGAGAGAGAGGGATACCTAGGGTTGAGCATCTGGTTTCTCCATCAATGATATCCACAGCAGTTAACACAAACACAAAACGAAGAAGAAAAGTGAAGAACAAAAGAGAATAAAAAACCATTCGGTACGACAATCTTCTCGATCCTATCTTCACTTTGATAAATTCTCTCACACCTTTTGCAGGCAAAACAGTGACATGCCTCAAACTTGGAGATATATGCAGCTGCATTTTTCAGAAAAATACCCAGGGCCAGAAATAACGTATACACACGCGAACACTACGAACTCTATATTTATTTAGCAATGCAGCCAAGAATTTGTGTTCGAAATGCAAAGACGATGTAAGAGAAAATGCTGTAAAAGGAAGGTTTTGAGGGTGCATGTTTAGGGTTGCTATCAGTTACCTAAACTTGCTTCAAATTTAGGTTATAAATTTAAGGTGTATAAACGTGTTTATTTTTTAAACATGGAAATGTAAATTTGGCAGAGAAGAGGAGAGTTTGTTTGAAAGAAAAGGACTTGAGACTGACCTGGTGTTGAAGAAGAAAGGTAAGAGAGAGAAAAGCAAATGTTTTGAGAGAGAAATGCGATTTATATTGTTTTGTTTGGTGGGGTTTCGCTTTGCCTCCACATGAAGTCTTTTGAAATGAACAGTTTAAGTTTGGTCTTCGACACGGACAGAGTTTCTAAATGGAAAAATGACACTCTTTTCTGTCCTATTTTTTGGTCTTTAGGGTTATGTAAATTTATGTGTGAGCAGGTTAAACCATAAAAACACAAAGGGCTAAACAAAAGTATCAAGTTGCCGTAACTGGAATGAAACGATCGATTCGATCTGGTTCTATTCTTGTTTTTTAATCGATTTCGGGTACTAGAACCAAGAAATGATGGATTTGATCCAATTCTTGATTCTAGTACCAAAAACTTAAAATCCAAAATGAATTGAACTTCTAACTTAATTGGTTCAGTTATTTATAGAACTATAGTATATAATTAATGTATATTCTCTCATTACCATAACGAAAATTTAACTAGAAATTGTACTTGAAACAAATGGTTCTATCTATAAAATCCTATTTCTTGATTTGGTTCGATTTCTTTGAAGCTGGAACATGTACACTTTTAAAATTTTTGACTCAACAAATCCTTTATATTGTCGATCTACCTTTCTAAATGTGTGAATATATTTCAGAAAGATCATACTCTCACGGCATCTTGAAACTTACCCTGGAAAGACGGGTTGCATATTCCGACTTACTACCAAATCTAGAGGAAATTTATCGCCATTCTTCGATTAAATTGGAAAGCATTTCAGATTTTGGTGATTTTCTTGGTCTATGTTTTTCCAGACTGAGGCTCACAAATATTTTCAGTTGTCCCCAACTAAAACTCTCTCTCTCTCTCTCTCTGTTGACGGTACCTTGGTTAAACTAAAATCTTGCCCTTAGAAAGGGCTTAGGGTGCATTTGATTGCAAACATAAAATTTACATGAAAAAAATAAATTGTAAATAATTCAATTGTCTAGAACTTATTTGAATAAAAATTGTTAATTAAATGTGTGATTGTTTTAATTTTCAACCTAAAAAATATTATATTTGTCCGCTTTATATTGGTGGCTAAATGAGAAAGAGTGGATAGATAAAAGAAAGAAAGATTGAGTGAATTTCCTGAAAAATAAAATCATACTCTCCCTAAAGAAATATTTTCATTGATTTTAAAGAAATTATGATCACGTGACCAACAGTAGAAAAATGTTTTCCATGAAAAAAATGACAATCAAACAACAAAACAATAGAAATTTTGGGAGAGAAAACACATTTTCCATGAAAAATATTGACAATTAAAACGCATCCTTAGAAAGAAGATACCGTTACATTTCGTGGGGTGGGATGACATTGACAGACATTCTTTCAACGGTACGATTGAGCAGCTCAGTCCATAAAATATAGTTTTAACTTTTAACAATAATGGAAATGGAGAGACATGGCATTAAAAATAATAAGCAGATATGCAATCAATCAGTTTGCCTTTATTTACATATTATAACTAATTATAGCATCTGTAGTCTGTACTTGCAAAGCCATGGCGAATAAAAACTAACATCAAGGTCTTCAAACTTCCACATCACATCCAAAGCTCCTATTTCTCACTCTATATAATCCACCCATAATTATGAAACTTTTTAAGGAAGCTTCCCAGATAATAAAAAAAGAATACCTTCAAACCTGGGCAAATCAAACCAGATGATAAATTACTCGACTGGGAATAGTGAAGTCGATAAAACTAAAGTTCTAAGCAAATAACAAGGATTACAATTAGCTAATAGGAATACCTTTAATCAAACTAGTCGTAGATTGGATCTCCATAATCTTCAAGCCATCTCTATTATTCACAGATCTAAGACTCCCCCATCGTGGAGTTCTGTTTAGTAATTACAGTCCCGATACCGGTATTCACCACGGGGGTATCATTAGTATATACAAAGCCCCTATTTGTTTCAGTTGGGACATGAAGACCATCCCAACGTGTTTCTTCGGCATCATTGTTTGATTCGGCCATTATAATGCCAACGCTGTTCGTAGAGTCAAGAGAGCCAGAACCGCTCTTGTAGGTAAGTTCTCCATTTGCAGACCCCTGATACAGAGCTTGGCCATTGTTGCCACTATTTATAACAGGAGTCCTGAATGACAATGAATATTATTCAAGAGAAAAAAATGGAAAATTTATGAGAAATAAAAACAAAAAAAATATTAAGACATAACGTCAATGAAACCACACAAAACCAAAAGAAACTGAGAAGTTGAGATAGACTACTGTATAATAAACCAGACATGGGCTGACCACCAGACAAAGATTCCTGCTTTCTAGCCCACCATCCCTGAGTAAATGACTCTTCTATAGCCGAAACACTTAGTGCAATCCCTTAGTACAAGATACTTATTCATTCCATGCAAGCAAATGCAATAAGTCAAATAAGAGTGTCCTCAGACGAAAATAAATTACAGAACCATCTCAATGTACCTCTCTTGTGGGAATTTGGAAGCTTGAAGATAATCAAAAACTGGAAACAAGTTTTTTGATCTCATTTCAAGCGTGCGAACAGGGATTCTTTCAATCTCAATCTCTCCCCTACAAGCACCTTCCTCATCTAAATTAAAGCCATCGGTCAGCATCGACTGAAAATATATCTGCCCATAAATGTTACAAAAACAAATGATGTCATTCGACAAAGACAGTGCAATTTACTTAAAAACCATCCTCTATTTTTCCGTGGAAGATAAGGTACCTCAGATCTCAACCACAATGGATTCTGGCTTTCATGCATCCGGAGTTCTGCCCCAGATATGTACATTTGATGTCTTTCTTCAGTAATGTTATCATTTGTGGTTGTAACCATGACATTGGAAACTACATTGTTTTCATGTCTAGTTCTTGTTGGAAATACTTTACTGCTATCAGAATTTACTTTTTGAGCATAGATATTATCTTCTTGCTCCTTTCGGTTTTGTTTTTGACAAATATTCCACTTCTGAATTGGCTCCACAGCTAATCTTGTATCACAGTTGAGGCCTGATTCACAAGGGGTGCTTGCTCCAGGCAAAGATGTTATGCTATCAACCACAGGAGAGAGCCGCAGTGCATATTGTACCACATTACCAGAAGGAGAAAAAACCATCAGGTAATAGTTTTTCTTAGGAGAGCTGGTATCTGCATACGAATCATTGGCTTTGCAGTTGAAGAAAGCAGAAGCAATTACTCCAGAGAGAGAACTCATTCGCCCAGTCGCAGCTGCAGCAGCACCTTTCACTGTGTTTCTCCATCCACTATTTCCGTTCCTTATTCTGCTAACAGCATTAACTGTAATTGGGGGCCCAGATATGCAGACACTCCGTTGAGTTAGCACCTGCAATCCTGAATTTGGTGCATTGCAAATCGTGGGCTCTGCCATCAAGCTGGATCTACTGTTTTTGGTACTAAAACAAGCATCAGTGGATACTGACCCCCCGGAAGAAGAAATTGGAAAGAGATGACTCGTTCCTCTAGAGGAACTAATCATAATCCATTGGCTATCAACACTAAAACTTATATCCTGTATGACCTGAGAAAGAATTACCAACGAGAATGAATAAGTTCATTTCAATAACAAACTCGATCAAATAAAGAAAACAACAAATCTAGCTCTTACAGCATTTGTGAAACCACGTTGAAGCCTATAAATATGGCAATAAGAAGGGCCAGAAGAAGCTCCAGAATGTCCAGGCATAATACAGAAAACATTGATATTATGACCCTGAACTGAAGCCGTCACTAAAAGGTTCCCACTAGGATCAAAGCACAGTGATTGAATAGGACTTTTATGTGCCCTAAACTGTGCAACAACAGTTCTGGTGACTGTGTCTCTGACAATGACCTGACAGATGAATTACAAACAATAATGAGAGAGCAAAAGTTTAAACTAAAATGCACGGAAATTAAAATAGAAAGAACCGAACAGTTCCCTACACAGTTTTAAGCAGGAGAGCACAAAGAAGAAGCAACTAGTACCGTGACTTACAGTCAAAACATAGTCAAATTAGGCTTAATAACTTGTGGATGTCAATTTGACAATAACGACAACAGTAGCATAGCAAATACACACAAATGGTTTGCAAAAACCAGTACTAAGATTTACGCTTCAAAAATTAGTTCATACCATGCCAGCATCCTCTGCATCAGGCAAAAAGCCAGTAGCAACGCCAATTACCTTCCCTCGAGCCTTCCCAGATTGCGAGTTGTTGCCTTCAGGTACCAGCTCAGAGTAATAACTTGATAGTTTCTTATAACCCTTGTCTCCTAAAGTCACAATACCGGCAGCAAGTTGCTTGCTTGACTCTTTTGCATAATGTGCAATGAGGCTTTCATTTGAAGTAGGATTAGGAAAACTAGCTGAGGGGGTAAGGTGTTCTGGAATCACACGCCCAGAATCTGAATTTGCAACTTGACTCCCACTATAAGCCATCCACCTGGGACCCACGGCAAGCGGCCCAAAGCCTATATTTCCGGACCCAAAAGTCCCCTTAACAAACGGATTTGTAAGAATTGTATACTCTTTATCTAATGTCGAAGCATTGAAACAATGTATCTGTAAAATGGATGTCTTATTCATATGGCTTATAAAAGGGAAAATGTGTTTTAAAGAATTTAAGGATAAGCAAGCAGACCTGATTCGACTGCAAAACAGCAACAACTCGAGAGCTGCATCTCACTACATGAATAACTGATCTAAACCTTAAAAGATGTATATATGATTGAGATCTCAAGGAATAAAACCAAACCACAGTAGGAACACAACTACCATTAAGTGAACCATGGTATTGTTGGATGGACCCATTACAAGGAGCACCAAACCTCTCCTGGTTGTTATTACCTCCAGAGAAGGATCCATCAGCACAGATGATCAGCAATGGGCAACTGTCCACAAATTTATCCCCAGACTGCTTTGATGCCATTGGTTTTGGTAACATTTGCATAAATGAAACGGGACCATCATGCCTGGAAACTAAGTTCTGCACATTGGCTGCTTCTTCAACATCCCAAACCTGAAAGCCGTAGCTGTACGCCAGCAAGAGAACTCGCCAGGTGATGCCTCCCTCATCTTCTAATTTGTCAAACCCAGCCCAGTTAACCTTAATAGGTAATTGGAAAATAAAATTTGATCAGCTCCAACTAGCAGATCTAGAATACATGAAAAGGAAACATAATTATTAAAATGAATCAGCACGAGATGGTGAAAGATAATAGAATCCCTTACATTAGGAAGTATATTTGTCACGGATCAAATAAATGAGTGCTACAGGTTCAAATGCAAAATGCATATCATAATATTGATTATAAATGAACAAGAATCACTTTTGAAGGATTGACCTAATGGTAAAACCGTAAGCTCCCTCAGAAATTATTATGAACTATGTAACACAACACCATGTAAATAGTAAAACTAGCATGCGGGGAATATTTGATGTAATAATACTAAATCAGATCATAATTGTCAAAAAAGTCACATGGACAGACCAAGTAAAAATTTCAATGAACGATTAGTAAAAAGACATGGCAAATGCTAAAGCATGTGATCCTCAATCCAAGGTTTAAGTCTTAACAATACTGCAAAACTATGTCCAAATATTGAAGCATGGAAACCAATGACAAACACTCTCCTAAAAAAGCTAAAACCTTGAAGAGTGTAAGAACGAGATCCAGAAAGTCCTCTAAACAGTTACGAAGTAAATTTCAGTATTTTAACCAACAGCAGAAGCCAAGCTGCCAAATCAGACTGAGAGGTAGGATTCCATTAAATGTTAAGAAATTCATGTGTCCTTCAGTAACCTCCTACTTCCCACTCCCTGAACAAAAAAGGAAAAAAGAAAAGGGAAATAAAAAGGAAAAAAATTAACAGAGAGCAAAAAGGCCCACCGACCCAAAAAAAACCACATGGAGATGCGACCATTTTTCCAATAATACTAGTGACAGATACATCGACAACGCAAAGCACTGAATGTTTGAAACATAATACAGACAACTTCACGGCCGCAATAAACGAAACCATCAAAACAGAATACAGACAACTTTATGTAGGCCGCAGTAACTGAAACCATCAAAAAGAATACAGACAGTTTTATGAACGCCGCAATAACCGAACCCATCAACATTCTACACATTAAGGGCATATATTTTATTCCAGGACTGCTGTACAAAAAGATGTTGCATGATTGACAGAGCTAACCAGTTCAGTTGTAAAGGCCCATAAAGAAATATATTCACGTGATAAAAATGATCCATCCATATACATGATCCTGTGATAGAAAAATATAACCAGTTTTGTCGAATTGAATATGATCACAATTTTTCTTCATAAAAAAAAAATCATGCTTGTCCTATTGCTAGAGAAGAGATTATGCGAAATAGGATACTATATATCCTAGAACTTAAAAATCCTGAAGCTTTAACAAAGATCAAAACCAAAATACAGGAATTCAATATCTTCTTTCGGAACAACTTCTAGAATTGTAGAAAATAATACATCCCACTGCTGCAAACAGATAACAGTCGTTATAATTCTCTCCTAATCCACAAAGGGGGGAATATAGGAATAACACGATGCTAAAGATCAAATCTGCAAAAAACCATGAGTTCAGGACTTCACGCTGCAAAGTTTCAACCTTGATCTGAAAATAATCATTCAAAGCTAAAATCTCCAAAAATGGCAGCGAAGCTATTTAATTGCAAACTTTACATGGCAAGAGTTTTTTTTCTCGTACAGTTGAACGCAGGATGCAGCAACAAATTTCAGCAAACAATGTATTCAATTCAAGAACAACCATATTCAGCTGTATATAACTAAACGTGCTGAAAGTGCATAAATTTCTCTTGATTATCCATATTGATATTTCCGTTTCAAAGTCTCACCTGACAATCGATGTATTCAGAATCTCTCTCCGCAGTAACCGAAGATGCGGAGGCCGCAGACCTCACTGTGGAGGCCACGTTGGAAGCACCGGAGGAAACAGTCCTCAAGTAGCTGGAAAGAGACTTAAACGATGTAGGAAGGATCCCATTATTACCTCGACCTGGCCTTGGCACGGCTGGCCAGCCATCACCGCCACCAATTTTCCGGTCATCATTCCTCATCGCCAAACTTCACCGTCGAAGCGAAAATCTCAAACTTAACCAGCCGAAAACACACCGCTAACAAGCTGTTCAGCTCTATTGTCAACGAATAAAACCCCTTTGTAGTTTTTACCACCGATAAAACAAAAGCCCACAGAAAAACTTGATCCCCTCAGCTTACAGGTGTATGCATTTTTCGCTCACAGTTCAAAAACCATGCAGCTCGCAACAAAAATACGGCTACACCACACTTGCCCAGCGTCATATTCTGTATTTTTCCTCTTCACCATTTCATTGATGGCACCAACAAACAAAAAAATTGTTAAATGTATAACATTAAAAAGGGTTGCTCTATGAACTCTATTAATAAAAATTTTGATAATACAGACAACAATATTCCCCAAATAAAAATAATTTCTTCGTCTGTGATTTTTGTTCTTATGTGCCTCTATACAAACCTAAAGTTCAATGAAAATCAAAGAATTCATAGAAGAATAAAACAATCATAAAAAGAATAAATTCAAATTGAAACCAGAAATTCGAAGAGTTGAAATCAGATTGAACTTTAATATGTTCGATGATTTCCGAGATTGACGATGCTAGAGAGAGAAAATCAAATGTAATACGAATAGTTTTAGAAAGAAAAACAGACACTTTGACGGATGGGGATAACGAAAAGGGCGAAGAATTAAAAATCTCTCCGACTCTTTTACGTCTCTCTCTAATTATAATCTTTTAATCAATTTTGCCATTTCATCTTTTCTCTTTCATGGTCAACAGAACTCCAGCACCGTAAGCTGAAAAATTAGGGTTCGTTTGGAAGCGATTATAAGAATTGATTTTTTGATCATTACGAGAAAAGTGGGGATCACTTGTGAGAGAAAAAATCAAACTTTATGACTGAAATAGTGAAATAATGGTTAAAAGTCAATTTTTTCGGGAATGAAAAATTGCTCCCAAACATCCTATTGGGTTTTACTAACATTTTCGATTTGGACACGTTTTATAAATGGAAGTATTTGAGAATCCTAGAAAACCTTTTGGGAAATAAAAAAGAAGATTATAATTATTTTGTTGAAATTCAAAAACCTAATTAAACTGGCCTTGGATGTGGATGTGGATGTGGATGTGGATGTGGATGGTGGACAAAATAATCAAATCAAACCAAATCGAGCAATTGAATTCAATTCTACAAAATAATTAATAATTTTGATTCTTAAACCGAAAAACCATTTGGTCTATATCGAGCTATTTAACCCTCTTTCTTTGATTGAACTTCATTAAGTCCAACATGCCAATAAAAAAAAACACTACCAACAGACAGAACAAAGAGCACCATCGTCTTACTTCTATCTTCATGACATTCAATTTGTTTTGCTGGTCTGCTTATGCATAGCTGCCCGACAGGCTTCTATCCCAGACTACTAACTTTTTATGCAGCTTGTCACTATCTATTGGTCGGATTTCGCCTACCTTGTTAAGAGGGTCTTTTTACGAAATGTTGGAAGCGATAAGGAAAGAGAGCTGCACTGTTTTCGAGCAAGATAGCATGTATGTTCAACTTTTAGTGAATCATTGTTATCTGATAATATTTTACATATGGATGAAACTTGATGTTTGTGTATTTAAATTATAATTATATTTTGTTTCTTTGTTTGAATTTTTGTAAACAAATTTATTACACGATATTTCATTCAATTATTGATAAATTGAAGTTAAATTTATTGAATGTTTGATATTTATTTATTTATTTTTACTTAGGCATATGTGTACTTTATTGAATGTTTAATATTTATTTATTTATATTTATTTAGGCATATGTTACTAACTTATGTATATAATAACAAATTTTAGTTTGTATTTATCGTTTGAAAATTTAAGTAATAGAATAAGAAAAAAAACAAAATCAAACCAAAATAGACTAAACCAAATCAGAATTGAATGGTTCGGTTCTGGTTGGATTCTATATGTTTAAAAAAATCATTGATTCCAAGATCAAAAGGATCACTGGTTTATGGTTTGGCGCAATTCTTTTAGAACAAGAGCCAAATGAAATCATGTGTTACCTTTTGGGTATGGATGTGATTTGGTCGATTCTCATTACCGAATTGAGATCGATATTTATCTCATAATGGCATGTTAATTTTATCTATAAATTACAATTATGGCCAAACTAAAAATCGAAGGGAATGATTTTATACTTTCGATTTGGTTTAGCTCGGTTCTATAACCAAAATTTTCCAATTATTAATACAATTTACAATACAAATACCCATCATAAAAAGTTTGTACTCGTGTCCACAATCAAAACAATGTTTTCTATCAACAAAATATTAACTAATAAAAGTCATTCAAATAATAGTTTATGATTTAAGTTTGATTTTGACTTTAAACTATTAGGGTGCGTTTGATTACAAGTAGGAAAATTACATGGAAAGAAAATGAATTCCAAGAAATTGAATTACCTAGAAATTGTTTTCATGGAAATTGTAAATTATTGTGTTTGATTGTATAAATTTTTCACGTGGAAAATGTTGAAGTAAAAGTATTTTTTGATGTTCGTTTGACTTTGTTTTACGTGGAAATTGTCAATTTCAGGGATATCCTCTTTTACAATTATTCCTAAAATTTGTTCCCATTGCCAACAATTAAAAAAAAATAAAAAAAGCAAAAATAAAAAAATAAAAAAAAAGGTGGAAAACCAAAAACCACCTATCCCCTAGGAAAAAAAAGGTGGAAAATCACGCTTTAAGGTGTTGTACCTAGAAATTCATGGAAAATCAATTTCCTGGAAAATTTTGTCAATCAAACAGGCCAAAAGTGGAAGTTGGAATTCGAATTCCAAGTTCCATGGAAAATTTCGTGCAATCAAACGGGGCCTTAGAGATTATTATGAAAACCAAACAAATACTTTGAAAAATATTAGTGCATTTTAAGGGACACGTGGTGGTGGTACAGAGCAAGTAATTTGTGTAGTTTGGGGTTGAGAACCAGATCTACGGCGTGGAGCGGTGGAGTATGGTAAGACGCGTGGAGCGGTTGAGTGTGGGATAAAGTAATGAAAATGGAGACGCAATCCGCTGAGAATGTTTTGGATACCTATACATAGAGATGTTAACGAATCGAGTCGATTTGTGAGCCAAAATTTTTTACTCGGGTTTGGCTCAAGCTTTTCTAAGGCGGGCTTTTTTTTGCCCAAATCGTACTGAGCAAAAGCTCGATCAAAAAATTAAGGCTCGACCCGAGTTTTCGGCTCGGACTTTACCGAGCCGAGCCAGGAAGAGCTCGATTTCTGGATTTTTTTTCCCCTTGCCTCTTGCTGCCTGTAATAAGCTGCCAAACAAGCAGCTTGTTATAGTTGCCCGTTGGCAGCAAATCTGCTGCCAAAAAGGCAACGAATTCCCCCCCCCCCCCTTTATTTTTACGGCTCGGCTCGGCTCGAGCCAACTCTAAAAAATGAGGCTCTGCCCAATCTTTGACTTGATACCTCCGAGTCTTGAGTCGAGCCGGCTCGATCTTTTTCTAAATCGAGCTACGAGCGGCTCGAGCCGACGAGTCCAATTGTCATATCCCCACCTCTCTGTCACGACATGCTTGAAACCCCACTCGAGTAAAGTAACTAATTTCAGAATTTTTAATTAATCACGAGATAATTTAAATTTCATCTCGAATACGTTCCTGATAAATAAGTTGATTAGTGACAAACTTGATAAAGGAAAGAGCAAAATTTAATTTTCACAAGCAAATGTTGGAGAAATTATTGTTGCATGTTCTTGTCGTCGAATATTTTCAGATACCAACCTCTGCTTCTAGAAAGTCATCAGAAGAAGTGTCACACTTCTTCTTGAAGTGTCGGGAAGTTGAATAACAAGATTCGGGTTTTTATTTGCTAGTCTTAACCAATCTCACTTTGAATGTCTATGCAGAGTAATAATTAGACAATAAAATTGTTTGTCAAAATTAGCGTGTAGTTTCACTTCAAGTGTCTAGCCAATTGATATTGTTACACCCCAAAATCTACAAAGAAGCCACACAAGCACCATCAAGGGAACGAACTCGCGTAGGCCTTTGACGATATGCCACGTGGCAATCCCACGTGTTCCTTGCTTTCTCTACTCAACTCGAGTGAGGCAATTGATCCATTGAACCTCGCTTTTGACTATACCATGTCATCCCTCATGTTTTGAAAAAACCACTGTCAAGAATGGGCCTTGCATTCGAGATGAACCCTTTATCGACATATACCAATATTAAAGCCTTTACTTTTGACTTTTCGAAAATTCATAAATTGTCAACATAAAATTCACCAAACACCTTGCATTAATGTGAAATCAATGCTTCTGAATTTGTTAACGTAATACATCATCTATTATGCTAACTAACCATATGACTTGAGTATCTACAAACGTTATTCGTATTTGACACGGCATAATTAATTTGTCCATACTTGATGAATATGCGAGTTGATATTTCTTTAATATCCTTTTGTAATCCAATGTGAATCAATACATCATTTGACTTGTACTTACTATATATCAAAATTGAATTTTTCATGGAATTTGTTCAAGCCTATTTGACACTTACCGTCTCTTCTCCATAACACCATGTTTCTCACTTTGATCAACCTTTGTGCTCCTCACTATTGGAAATTGTATATACTTAATTGATTTGCTCATAGGATCTTTGATCAAAGAAAAATAGTGAACACAGAAAATATAAAAAGATGGAGAAAATTTACACCATCAAGCATCGAATGCAATATAAGTCAGGCATTATTACACCCACAATTTTCTACACTTTGTACAAATCGAAAGTCCACAAAAAATTCCTTATTTGCTAGACCCAAATTTTCACCCTCTATTTCATACTAAATACAAGAACATACCATGTCAATATATAGTGGACGATTGTAATATCCTATCAAAATTTTAAATCTTTTAAATGGTCACATTTTGACTTCATTTCATTTTAAGTGAAAATGCCTTTTCTTTTTCGATTCATTCGTGGTCTCATAAGTTAATCACCGAGATCCCGACAACTCGACGAGCCCGAGTCCATCTCATAGGCTTCTTTGGTCAAGAATTGTTTTTGATCTAGTTTTTAGGAATCAATAGAAAAGACAAATTCCTAATGATACACCAGGTCCAGCTTATTCAATTGATAATGACTCTTCCTCACCTTACTTTAATTTGATGGGAGAGGATTGGAGTAATAAACAGGTACTTGCCCTTCCAATCCACATTCTGGTGATAGGGATGACAAAAAAAACTGTTAAATATGATATTCGTAGGCCTCACTTCAAATGAGACGAGAATTATCCGCCTAATTAGGCAAATAGAACAAGGGTGAAACGGGCGTCGCTATCTAGAAGAGGGTACGGAAAACATAGTCTCCATTTCGCTTTAAAGTTTATTTCAAATTTAAATTTTTTATCAAACAAAAAGAAAATAATTATCATCATTTCTTAAGAGAACATGAATTATTTTTAACAAATAAAAAAGGTAATAATTTTCATTAACTAAAGACATAAAAAAAGATAATAAAGGAGGTGATAAATGGGATGAGGCATGTCCCCGCAACATAGGGGTGGGCGCGGGTCGATTCGGTTCGGTTCTAAAGAGAACCGAATCGAACCAAAATTTTCGGGTATTTAGTAAATGGAACCGTTGGGTCCAAATATAATTATGGAACCGTTCGGGTTCAATTTTGTTCAGTTCTGGTCCGTTTGGTTCTGTACTATAATTAAATTTTTTTAACATTTATAACAACACTATATAAATACAACTAATGACACATTCAATAGTTTTGAAATGTCAAAGACTAGTAAACTACCTTATTCAAATGATCGCTACGGTCAAAATTTCGGTTGGCGGAGGTCACAGTTTCAATCCGAGGTCACCGCATCGGTTGACGATTATATAGGTTTTGGAATGTCAGCTAAACTGTGAGAGTCAAGACAACGTTTTTCATTGACAATATCGAATATGTTTTCAATTCTTACTCTCTTGAACTTGATGTTTCAGCGAGACTTACCATTAGGCATAATAGGTAGCCTCCTTATCTGTATTGTGCTGTATATCGGGGTCTGCTTAGTAATTACTGGAATGGTTCCATACCAATTACTTGGGGAAGATGCTCCTTTGGCTGAAGCTTTCACCTCCAAGGGTTTGAAATACGTATCAGTATTGATCAGCATTGGTGCTGTTGCTGGACTTACTACAACACTTCTAGTTGGTCTCTATGTTCAGGTACGTGGTATTTAGCTTTAATTAGTGATATATTCAGTTTCTTGCTGTGCAATTTGGCTAAAATACCTACTCAAAATGCTGAAAAGTGATTGCATGTTTCTTCTAATCAGTCTCGTTTATATCTTGGACTTGGAAGGGATGGTTTACTACCAGCAATATTTGCCAAAGTACATCCTACACGACGCACCCCTGTTCATTCTCAAGTTTGGGTTGGTATTGTTGCCATAATCCTGTCAGGGCTTCTTAATGTTCGTGTGCTTTCACACATTCTTTCAGTTGGCTCATTGGTATGTAGTTTACAGAACATTATGATTGCATTTGTTTTGATCTATGCATCATCAGGAAGATTTTCTGCATTTACTCCCTAATATTTTCGCATAACCATATAGCGCATAACCATGCAGCTCTGTCTTGTGAAAAATGGTTGAGCATTTTAAAGATCACGAATTGATTTATGAGGAATGATTTTGAAATATACATACATCAGATAGACCCACTAGGAATAGGAACGCCCCACTATAATGGATAATTGAAGGAATGGCATCCATATTCTTTTATAAAGTATGAGAATAATGTTTGATAAAGCACCAGTGCATGAGCATTGCAAACAGTTGTTCAGAATGATTTTTTTTACCAAAGACATATATCCTGCTAATAGAATTTATAATGCCCAAAGTTTTGGTTCTCCCATGGAGGGATAAGTATATATAGGCTTACAATCTGCCTCATCTAGTCTAGAATCTCTTTTACGAAGTTTAGAGTTTTACACAGAATTGGTGGCATATCTTGCTTCAGTGGTTTAGTGGGTGGTGGTTTTATTGGTGATGAATTTTTCTGGTGGTAGTTTGCGATGGGATATTGGTCGAAGGGGTTCGACAGGGAAGAGGATTGGATGGTGGCTAGGATAGTGAAGCAAGACAGTGATATCACTATTGTTAGCTCTCCAGTTCAATGGATGCAAATTTAGTGAAAGTTTGACAGATAAATTGGAAGGTCAAAGAAATCAAAGGATGATGTACATGCTTGCATTATTATAAAAATACATGCATGCATATAATATTTCTCTCTATACAATCATTATGACTGGCTTTGATTATACACTTGATTTGTCTGTTCCAGACAGGCTATTCTGTTGTTTCAGCTTGTGTAGTAACTCTTCGCTGGATGGATAAGGCTGCAAGTCAGATTTCTACAAGATGGGTTTCTGAAAGGGCTGAAGGCATCATCTGCCTCCTTACAATTGCCTGTTGCGGTTTTGCTGCTGGAGTCTTCTACCGTTTTGGAGCTTCATTTGTTTTTATGATTCTAGCTACTGTTATTGCAATTTGTTGTGCTGCAGCTCTTTATTTACGACAAGTAAGTTAACTTCAATATCACTTGCAAGGGATTTAGTTTATACTATTGAAATTTTCATTGTATTTCCTTTAAAGATAATTTAAGTGGAGAAAGAACTAGTATACGAAGTATTTTATTAGAACTTAAAAGGCACATACTATTTCTTTAGACTTGCATCAGGATATATCATTCTGTGTTTATAAACATGGAAATGCACATGCATCCTCGGAGCGTTGTGTAATGGCTAGTGACTCCCCAGTTACTCAATAAGATTTAGTTTCTGGCAAGTTCTTTTCAGCATGCCGTGTTAAATGATACAATAACACGGTGAAAAGAAATCAAGAGTCATATTCAGCAGGAATATTTATTTAAATTTTGTGTAATGTGCTTCAGAGTAAGAAATATAGTGGGATATAGATGTAGTATTTCTAGTAATCTAACCACCAAATGAAAGGTTTGGATACGAGCCATTAAAGAAGTTCGCTTGTTTCGTTCTCTTTTGCAGGTATATGTAGATCCACCAGGTTTTTCTTGTCCAGGAGTTCCAATTCTTCCCATCATTAGCATTTTCCTCAACATATTTTTGTTTGCCCAGGTACTTAAATCTAGCATCTGTTGTAATATATTAAGCAGTGGGTATTAACCAATAATCACATAACCATGACTTAAAGCTAGTCTAAGCCGACTTTCACCTTTATTTTGCAGTTGCACTATGAAGCCTGGGTTAGATTTGTCGTCCTCAGCATTATTACAGTTGGTATTTATGCCTTTTATGGCCAGTATCATGCTGATCCTGTAAGTTCTAATGTGTCGATTATATACCATAGGGCACCTGCAGAAGAAGCTAAATAGTTACCTCTTGATGTAATTTTTGTGTTGTATTATCTTGTAATCTTCAATTAGTATTCATCTTGTATAATAAGGTAATTCTGCCATGCCATCCTGAAAATCGTCTAGTAGTTACTTCATAGATTTTGAAGATAGAATTGTATGCATGTAGGATTATTCCTTGTCGACTGCATTATATTTTACAGAATCTCAATATGTTCAGATTTATACTTAGGATTCCATAAAAATAGATAAAATACTTGATGAATTTTGGTAATTTATGGTACTGATTTTTTTTTGAAGTGAATTGTGCAAATGGTCACTGAACTTTGCAAAAACTTTCCAAGAGGTCACTGAACTTTTTTTTTTTAATAAGTAATTAAATATTTTATTAATCAAAAGGTAATGCACAGGAAGTGTATTATACACTTAAACAAGAAATAAACGTCATGAAATTAAGTAGCCCATCTATGTGACTAGAAGCTGTAGCATTAAACCAATTATATAATGTCAAATAAAATAATTCTCTAAACTGCTCTAAAGTCTTTATCTGATCATCAAAACAACGCCAGTTTCTTTCTCTTCACACGCACCAAACAATGCAACCTAGAATAAGGTCCCAAACAAGTTTATTGTCTTTGTCACGAAACTTTCTCCTCCATGCCTTTAGCATATTTTCCATACGCCTTGGCATCACCTAATCTATATGTTGAGAAGCCAGAATATCATTCCACAGAAAACGAGCGCATCACAATGGATAAACAAATGGTCAATCTTCTACCCATCCTTTATGCACATATGACACAAATCTGTAATATAAAACCCCCTCAATCGAATATTATCTGCCATTATCACTTATCCCCTCACTACCGTCCATAGTAAAAACGTCATCCTTGGCGGCAGTTTACACTTCTAAACCATCTTCCAAGGGAATGAATTCTTCTCAAATCCCAATAAGGATCTAAAATAAGTGCTAACTGAGAAAATGCCATCCCTTGCCAGTGTTCAACTGATGTAGTCACTCTCTCCTACCCTGATATGCACTTCATACAAAGAGGTCAAAAGTAACGCATAATCATCCACTTTCCAATCTTGTCCCTTCCAAAAACAATGTCCCAGCTGATGCTCCCGTTATGTGTATCTAATACATCATTCACCATAGCAAATGGCATCACGGCAACACGATATAAAGAAGGAAATCTCTCTCTTAGCGGTTGATCTGTACACCAACAATCATTCCAAAAGCTGATAGTATTGCCATTTCCCACGCCAAAGGTCACTCTATTTCGAAAGTCACTCCACCCTCGCCGAATATACCGCTACAAACTCACCTCGTAGGCACCACGACCCTCAACCGAACACCACTCACTCTCCATAATACCATATTTCTCTTCTAGAATTTCTCTCCAGAAACTCTCCCTCTCCACCCCAAATCGCCATAACCACTTATCCAATAAGGCCTTATTAAACAATACAAGACTCCCCAATCCGAGTCCCCCAACCCTTGTGGGAGAACAAACTGTACCCCAATTGACCAAATGAAATTTCCTCTCCTCTCCTAACCCTCCTCAAAGGAACTCCCTTTGGATTCTCTCTAATCTCTTAGCCACTGTAACAGGAATGGGAAACGAAGACAAGAAATAAGTGGAGAGATTCGAGAGAGTAGATTTGATAAGAGTTAGGCGACCTCCCTTTGAGAGGTACATACGCTTTTAACCCGCTAACCTCCTCTCCACTTTTCCACTATATTGTCCCAAATGTGTATACTTTTGAACCTTGCTCCTAGTGGGAGCCCAAGATATGTCATAGGCAACTGCGCAACCCTATAGCCCAATGTAGCAGCCAACCCTTCCAATAGTGATAACCTCAGATTTCCCCAAGTTTATCTTCATTCCAGATATGGCTTCGAAGCATAGAAGCAAACGACGCAAGTTCCTAAAGTGCTTAACGTCTGCATCACAAAAGATTAGAGTATCATCTGCAAATAGCAAATGAGATATCTCCAATTGACCAATTTGGACAATTCACTCATTTTTTTGAAGTTCAGTGACCATTTGGGCAATTCACTCATTTTTTTGAGTCTTCAACTGATCATCAATCATTAGGATGGAGTGGGTGGGGTGAAAGCACTTGTTGTCTCCAAATGCATTGCTATATGGTTAGGTTTCTATTTTGCAGAGGACTGCGACCATTAAGGCTTGCTTTTGTGTGGTGGACTGGACCAGACAATATTAAGAGAGTTTCTTTCTTTGTTGTGCGGTCTAGTCCGACGAGCACCTAACAACTTGCTGTTTTGGCTCCATGCATTTATTTATTGGTTTCTTTTCCTGTTTATACATTATGATTCTGGTCAACTGTGAAAGTTGTCTAGTTTAGCTGGTGGAATAATATGCTGCTAACCCCATTTAGACATTGCATCATGCGATTCAAATTTAAGACCAATGGCATGAAGATGAACCCACGGATTTGCCACGCTCATATCTTACTTCAGTTTTTGCCAAAACTAGATCTTGAATTTTTTCGGTATCTCCGCTTCTAGGATTCTGCAAATGAAGAGTTTCTTGATCAAGGTCAACCAAGTTAGCTGACGACATTTTCATCTTGTTCTTTGGGTGGCACCAACAAAGCTCTGTATGGTACATTAAGCATTGAAAGAATAGGTTAAATAATCAAACATTTTTAGCTCTTTTTGTCTACCTTGTATTGCCTATTTGAGGGTCTTGGATTGAGTCAAGATTACAAGGGAAGGGTTAAAGAACCACGATTCTTTGAACTTTTGTTATGTACTAGCAGGATAGAGGACATAGGCTTTGGCTAACGGAAGTACGGAACTGCCAATAAATGTCTACCCATTTTAGTGTCCCGTGCCTATATTTTACGTTTGTACCTTACAATAGGGTAATCTTTGCCCATTGGTAAATTATATTGATTTCTGCACAGGTTTCGCAAGGCATGTTTGGTATACTACATTAAACTAGAGTCTCGACTGTGTGGTTAAAGAAGTCAGGGGTTCGTTCCAGTAGAATCTGATAACCTATACCAAACATGTTTAACATGGAGTACACAAGATTTAGCCACCTCTTGCCAAGCTTTCCACCCCTTACAAGAGGAGAGAAACTTCTAGGATAAAAAACGCGCGTACTTCGAAAATTTCCACCTGAAGTTGTCACTACAATCTCATCAAAACACGACGAATATGAAAAGACATAATCCCAGCTATTATTTTCCCATTGTAATAAATAGGTAACAATTGTAAGGATTAAGGCTTCTTTCCACAACACAGTACACAAAGCGACTTCCCCTTACATAAAATTTATATAATCGGTACACTTTCCAAAACCACAAGCGCTCAAAATCCTTGGGCCATAACATCTCAGAACGAGATGGTTTTCGGAGAGCGGTATACATAATCCATTCTTATTACTTGCTCATCTAATACTTGAACACCAAAAACAAGGTGACCAAAATGACATCTCAATAAACACGAATATCAACGCCTGTGTTCCCCAACTGATATCCCATACAGCTTTCCATATTCTCTCTTGATGCTCTCTGGCTCACATGGCAACGAAGCCACAAGCAAGAAAGCCGAGAAATGGCTGCTTGACTGGCAAACTGTACCCTGCATGCTAGGTTGACGTCTGCCATTATGTATTTGCGAAAAACATGGGAATCATCACTTTCTTCATATCCATCAAGGTCAGATTTTGTTATTAACACCATAGAGTTATCGTCAAAGGCTTCCAGGTCGACTTTCCCAGCAATACCTAAGGTTCTACGAGGTGAATTATCCACACCCAGGTTTCTTCAATCTGTAATAGTAATCTTGAACAGCCTGCGTTTATAAAAGGATAGCAACTCCATCAATTTCCAACAATAATAAAAAGCCTTCAGAGTACCAATTGCAAAATAGAGGTTTGAAAGAAAATAACTGGTAAAAACATTGTTGAACACTTAACTTTCAATTAAGCTTCATTTGTCACTGGACAACTCCATTTTTCTTTCTTTTTAAAAATTTCAGGTTGGTCATTCAACTTTCATTTCTATTTTAATTAAATCATTGAACCAGCTTCCATTAGTAAACTAAACGGATTGTCCTAGTTTGCCACATCGGAATAAAGATTTCTTATAGTACAATCTCTAAAAATTTTTGCATTTAACTCACAAACACCAGTATTTTTTAGTCATATCAACATCGTTAGACCTTTTTCTTAGACCTAAATTCCTACTCTTTGTGCAGGTTCTGATACTTGACATCTAGCTTTCACTAACAAAAATAGTTCAGTGACTAAAATGAAACTCCACCAAAATTTGACCGACTGTGTCAACGTGAAATGTGAATTCAAGGCATCAAAAGTCTTTAAAAAATAAACAACCCTTGGGTTAGAGTAAGAGAAGCAATCGTATTTCAAAAAATAAACTACCAAGCTTAGTCATACCTTCCACTGGGATGAGGCCAACAGTACCCTTGGTCTAATGGACCTCACATGCTTGTATGCAGCCTCGGGTGTCATATTCTTGTATTTAACCTGTTTTTAATGGAGTCAATATTAGAGATAAGAATTGTTAACAAATTAAGTTATGATTCCCGTGGCATTGTAGATGATTACCAAGTAACAGAGTACAACTGTGGTGCTGCGGCCTCGACCAGCTTTACATTGAACATATGTAGTTTTGCAGCAAAATGTATTACCTTTAAAAATCAAAACAAAAAGGTTCTAAGAAAATAAAGATTACAATTAAATTAAGAAGATAGAAAAATGCTAAGTAGCACTTAACAGCCCATGCACAAGATAGTGGCCAAAAATTAAATTGATTGAAGCATTTTTTTTAACCAGTAATAATGAAAACCAATTTATATGAGTAATACATGAAATGATATTTACTGTGGATGAATTCGACAGCTTGGCAAATGACCCCAAATGATGGAGCAAACAGATAATCTCTTGTAGGAATTACCAGGTGATTGATGTTATGATCCTATAAACAGCAAGCACAGTAAAAATGAATAGGCACATAGGAATACACACTACGTATAAGAGACACGAGTCAACGATACAAATGGCTTAATGGTGCATGTGAATTAAACTTCAGATGACTAGCTTCATTTACCACCATCAAGATATTACATCATTTTAGTTAGGAATGAACAGAAAACAAAGGCATGCATATCTTATATGCTTTATACAACGTTTGGCTAAGCTCAGAAAAACTCACTTATAGGTAGGTTTACTTAAGGTTTAAAATAAATATCTTATTTTATTGGTTAAAGTTTGAAATGAGCAAGTTATTTTGATCTAACCAACTTTTCTTTAATAAAGAGTAAGAAAAACGTAACATAATCAACTATATATAAAAATAATAGCACAAATTATTGGCTACTGACAACTCAAAATACTTTAGTCCCTGAAGATTAGCGACGTTGCATTTGTGAAAACACTTTTAACTTTTAATGGAAAATGCTACGTTAACAATGAAGAAATGAATATACTCGATATAATGATGTCGAGACCAAAGTCTCGTACGGCTCATTCAAGGTAACCACTCCACCTACGCAAAGAGCCTTCAATTGTGGAACATCTTTGGGAAATGGAACAGCACCTAATAATACAAACTGGAAAAAGAAAAAAAGTGAATATTGCATGCATATGTGAATAGAAGAATTATTATACCAAGTCGGTGTATTGAGTGGTTTATAGCTATGTAATGGACAAGTGAACTGTGGACTCCTCGCAAACACCACAGTGGAAAGAGATGTGAATCAATTAGGAATACCAATGACCAACCAGAGAAATAATCAGGCATTTTAGTCAGCTCCCTTGTATAATCAAAAGTTAAGGAACCTAAACAAATATTATGAAAACTAATTTTAAGGTTATTCTTCATTAGTGCTCAGGGAAGATACTAGCATAAAACCTATAATCGAGCACAATATAATTATGGTGGTAGTCCAACTCCAAAAACTGGGATTCAACTGCAAGTCTTTTCACTGAGGGCTAATGAGAAACTAGAGACTCGTTGAGGTTATATTTAAATTTCTTCAATATTTGAATATAGACAAAAGAGTAATCATTACCATGTACAAGCCAAGCATTTTTTATTTTTTTTTAACGAAAAGGCTATATATGTGTACTAAACAATGATACACACAAAAAACACACATGCAAATATAACAAGACTTTGTCAGTAAAAATACAAATTTCACAATAGAAATTTTTTTTCTTTCGAAATTGTATGATGTGTGCTTGTGTGTCTGTAATTCTGCTCACGCTAGGGCAGAAGCAGCATGGTGGACATACTATACAAAGAACATTAGAGAGGATACATCCATCAAAGTAGCAGTAGACATGTACATCGATTGCCATTAAACAGGTACAGAAAGACAACAAGAAGAATACAAGATGTCACACTAAATTGTCCCCACTCATATCAATACAACTTAGAAATGACACCAAATGAATTATTCCAACAAAAAGATAGACTCCATTTAGTCCACCATTTAAATGTAGCATTATTGTACTAATTTACGTTTCTGTGCAAACACTGATTAATCCTTCTCATGGAGTTAACATTCTTTCATTAAAAAGAAAAAAAGTTACCCAAATTTGATTAAAATTAGATCCCAAAAGTTATATGTTACTCTTTTGACCCTTTTTCGACAAGTCAGCTACCAACATATCAAAATTATATGCAAAAATTATTACTCGAAATTTCTATATAACCTCGACCATAACTATGTTGAGTTTTGATTCAATAATGTATTGAAGTCAATAAGAATGATTTTGAGACAGTCAAGACCACACCTAATTCTATTATAAAATCAACAATATTATCATCCCAGAAATATGCATCTAAAAAAAGATTTACTCATTCATATTTAAATCTAACTGCTACCAGCATCATTGGATGGAACTCCATATATTATCAACATAGTCATATAACTCAATAAGAATTGCAAACGAGAGGAAAAGTAAAGAACTTGTGAATGATTATGCATACCTCATCAACCCTATCCCACCATCGAAACTCGGATTGAATCTTGTTTCTAACAACATTATATAACAATGTAGGATAGAAAAAAGCCCGAGCCCCTGCTCCGACAATAACCCTTTTTGCATCCCAAATAAGGAAACTACCTTGGCCCTCTCCAATCTCTGAATCATCTTCCTTACCACACAATTACTGCCTCTCTTCATTCTCCAAATTTCCTTCCTTCAGTTCCTCAATATACATGTTTCCAAACAAATTTGCAACCCACTCCTAATAATATTGCAGCAAAAATAAAAATACACCAAACAGGTATAAAAAAACCTTGCAGCCTGTGACTAAAATCAGCAAGAACGCTTCACACCATACCTTTAAAAAATTTTGAAGCTAATTAATAAGTACAGAAAAATAAACCCTCAAAGAATATGACATCAAGATTGAATCTTGCCAGATAAAGACAAAAAACTCACACCAACCCACCAACCAAAATCTTCAAAAACACACAATATCAAGCTCTAATTTAAGAAAACACAAAAAATTAACAAAACCCCAATATCACTTCACCACTTTTCAGAGAAAGACTAACAACCAAACTGATAAATTCCAAGTCGGATTAAAGAGTATACAAGAAAGAAAACCCAACTTTTGAAGGAAACTGTTTCGCACGAGTAGACGCTAACAATTAAAAAAGGGATCAGACGATTGAGTAAGGAACAAACCTTTTGAAACAAAAGTCCCAAAAAGGGGTATTTTATTGGCGATGATTTACAATTGGAAATAAATAGAATGTCTCCAAGGGGTGCAAGCACACGAATACTAAAAGAAGTGTTTAAATTTAAGCTAAGAAATTAAAATTACATATTCTTTGTTTGAGAGTGTTTGATTCTGCCTTTTTTCTATGTCTTCTCTTCCTTTTTATATTCCCTTGATGATTTTCCCGTGACAAACCGCTTGAAAACTGCTTGATCGCTTTATAACTACCCACTTTCTTTATGGTGGCTAACTTGTCGTGAAACTGCCGTCTCTAATTGCTGCCATTACTCTTTGTCGTTCAACTGCCTTCAATTGGGCTCCTTGAATCGTAAAATGTGATAAGATTACTCAATAACTGCTATTCTGGATAACCATAATATTTTATGTTTGCTAAGATCCTGGGCGATTCGAAAGTTTGGGCGAGAACGGGGTC
>NC_036257.1:13740495-13742260 GCF_002742605.1 Olea europaea var. sylvestris | reverse complement strand
CCCCAGCAAGCCAGTCAGCCTAACACCCCCAAACCTTAAACCATCATTCCATCATCGTTGTGCACCAAGCCAATAGCCACCGACAACTTCGGTCGCTGGCACCGCCACCACCTCATTATGCCACCACAAGTTGGATCTACCTTCTCTGAATCACGACCTACCACATCCACTATCACTCAACGCTGATGATGGTATGGTGTTTGTGGTGGGAGTGGGTAGTGGAAGAGATTAGATCCCTCAATTCTGAGCCAATCGTTGGTGGTCATGGCAGGTAGCAACATTGGTTGAGGTGGTAAAGTGGCTAGGATTGCATCAAAAGTCTCCATTGTCATTGGAACCTGTCGTTCCAGTATTACTCTTTGGCCCTTGATTGATTTAACTACAAAATTGATTAAAATAGAAGTTAAAGATAACAATTGATTTTTATCACACATTTCATGAGTCCACAATTTTTTAATCCACATTTCATCAACTTTTTTCAAAATTCACCAAAAATCTTTTTTATTATTATTAGGGAAAATTGCAGCCGAAATACCAAACCTTTCGTTTATTAGTAGACTTTGCCCAAACCTTTGATTTGTGCCACCGTGAGTACCAAACATTTAAAAAATATGCAGCTCAAGTCCAAAATGACGGTTTCCGTCTGTTTGACCCCAAAATCCGTCAGTTGACCCCAAAAATTAAAAATCTGATTATTTTTCCCAAACACAACAAGGGCAATTTGGACATATCACATTTTTCCTATTAAATTAAAAATTAAAAAAGCAAAAAGAAAAACCATAACCCCTCCCCCACACCATCTCCTTCTTCCCCAATTGGATGATTACCCATGACCTTTCCATCACCAATTGAAGTTTGTATAGTCGAATTGAACAATTGGAGCAACATAGAAACATCAAATTCCCTAGAACTGAAGTTATCGCACACAGCCCTAATTGCACCTCATGAATTCACTCAATTTTGGACCAAATTGGACTTGATCCATGGCTGGGCAAGGTGCTTCAGGTGGAGAGGAGGTTAGCTATGGTGGTCTGCGATCATGGGTCTACCAGATGGCACTGAAATTTGAGATTTTCGGACCCTGTTGCGCAGGCTACGCGATCGCGACCAGCGATTTTGTTGTTGTTAATTCCATATCTTTTTGTACTGTTTGGAATTGATTAGGACCGTTGTTGGAGTTAGATTTGGGTGGGCAATCGACCTGTATTGGTTCCGATCAAGGAGATGATCGGAGGTGGTGATTCCGGCAGTTTCATCAGCTGAATTTGTTGATTAATTACGATTGAATCCACTGATTTTATGGGGAGATGATCGGTGTTAATTGAAGAGGAGGTCAAGGGCTTTCCGATGGTATCGATATTCGGTGGTCTAGGTGGTCGGAAGTCATCGAAATTATGCTCCAACTGTGAGGGGGTTGGGGAAGAAGGAGATGGGGTGGTGGGGGTTATGGTTTTTCTTTTTGCTTTTTTAATTTTTAATTTAATAGGGAAAATGTGAAGTCAAAATTGCCCTTGCTGTATTTGGGAAAAATAATCAGATTTTTAATTTCTGAGGTCAACTGATGGATTTTGGGGTCAAATAGACGGAAACCGTCATTTTGGCCTTGAGCTGCATATTTTTTAAAGGTTTGGTACTCAGGGTGGCAAAAATCAAAGGTTTGGGTAAAGTCTACTAATAAACGAAAGGTTTGGTACTTTGACTGCAATTTTTCCTTATTATTATTATTATTATTATTATTATTATTATTATCTAAACAAAACAAGGG
>NC_036257.1:13719549-13736833 GCF_002742605.1 Olea europaea var. sylvestris | reverse complement strand
AAAACGCTCTTTGTATGGTCTTAAGCAGGCTCCTCGTGCTTGGTTTGACATATGATGCATCTCTGTTTTTTCATAAGAGTCCCACTGGCATTGTTTTTTTGTTGGTATATGTGGATGATATTATTATCTCTGCATATGATCACGGTCTTATTCAAAAACTTCAGCAACATCTTCACTCAGTTTTTCATATAAAAGACCTTGGTCAGCTTACTTACTTTCTTGGCTTAGAGGTACATACTACATCAAATGGTCTCTTCTTAAATCAACATAAATATATTCAAGACTTGATTAGATTAGCTGATCTCTCTGAAGCCTCCTGAATTGATACACCGCTGGAGCTTAATGTTAAATATCGAGAGGCCAAAGGAGATATTCTTCCACATCCTACTCTTTATCGAAGGTTGGTTGGTAGTCTCATTTATCTCACTATCACACATTCGGATATTTCATTTGCAGTTCATACTGTAAGTAAGTTTATGGATGTCCCTCATCATCTTCATATGGTGGCTGTCCGTCACATTATTCGCTATCTTATTGGAACTCCTCATCGTGGTCTCTTTTTCCCCCGAGGGTCGTCTCTTGATCTCATAGCTTACAGTGATGCTGATTGGGCTGGTTTGTTCTGATTCTCGTCGTTCTACTATTGGGTGGTGTATTTTTTTTGGTGACGCTCTTATTTCTTGGAAATGTTAGAAACAAGACTGTGTTTCTAAGTCCTCCACTTAGGTTGAATACCAAGCTATGTCGGCTGCATGCTCTGAGGTTGTGTGGTTACATGGTCTTCTAGCCGAACTTGATTTCTCCCAATCACAACCTACGCCTCTTCATGGTGACAACACTAGTGCTATTCAGATTGCAGTCAATCCTATGTATCATGAACGCACCAAACATATCGAAGTGGACTGTCACTATATTCGGGACGCCTATGATTCCAAGGTCATCGCTCTTCCCCATGTTTCCACTTCTCAACAAGTCGCAGATATCTTCACCAAATCTCTAACACGCCACCGTCATAATTATCTCGTCAGCAAATTGATGCATGTGGACTCCCTAACATCAATTTGAGGGAGGGCATTAGCGTGTATTATTAGAAATTATTTACTTACTGCAATTTACGTAGTTTCCTTGTACATAATAGCTAGTTTCCATGTATACTTTGTGTCCTAAAATAACTTGTAACTTCTATAAAGAAAAACCAAGACACACGAGAAATTCATTCAGCAAAAATATTGTCAGGGACGCCCCGCCCCGTTGCCATCACTACTTGAGAATGAGTAGTGGGTGTTGGTATTGTTCAAATCAAAATGTAACGTGTAAAGAGTTTTCGATATTGTATATCGGAATGGATTTTATTAAGTGCGAGAAACAGCACTTTGCATGTTAAGTATCTTCACGCACGAGTATCTACAAGCCATTCTTCTCTCGTGCGTGAAGTAGAGTGATTTTTCTCTGTTCAAGACACTTGTTCAAGCAAGCTAAATGCCAGTTAACACTTGCTTGAGCGAGCACTAGCTCGGCATCATTTTTCCTTGTTGAAATGCTGTTCTTTGGGACGTGATATCAACCAGGGGGAGAATTTCTTGAAACCTTGTGTCTCTTCATGAATAACACATCCAACTTTATGAGTTTTCGATTTCGTTTTGTGAATTTTCATATCCACGAAAAGTGTTTAGGCGGAATCAACCCAAAAACCAATCTCCAACTTAGACGGCATAAATATCGTTTTTAGGACAATATATATGATCTGTGTTTCAAGCTTTCTTTTTTTAGATATTTTCTACATCTTCACTTCAAGTTCTTTGATTCGATTTTTCATTTCACCGCCTTTTTCATTGCACATGCCCACAAATTTGTCCCGTGTTAGGCGACTCAGGCCGAGTGTAGGTCGGCAAAGACTACACGAAGTTGGGTAGCCAAGTTGACATCTCTAGATGGAACGATCGAATTAGGGAGCAAGAGAAATTGAAATTACGGGCAGAGCCCCACATGGTCCAGTGCAGGCAAGTAAACTTTGGGCCCAAGCCCATCTACTTTTCCCTTTTTTTATAATTTTGAGAGCCCCGTATTTCGAGTGCAATGATGGGATGAACAATATTTGTTAACTTCCTGTGTTTTTCAGGTAACTCAAAAGAAATTAACTTTTGGGATTTTTGGATGATTTAATTTCTATGATGATTTCTAGATTTGAAGGGTATTTTTTGAAGTTTGGGATTTGATGCTTTTGGTATTGAGTGATTAATTGTGGATTAAAGATTTTTTTTTTAATAGATTTTGGAAAATTAATTATGGATCATGTGATTGGAAGAAAGTTTAAGTTAAGGAAAAAAATTGGCGGTGGATTTTTTGGAGAGCTTTATTTGGATAATCTGATTCATTTTTTATGCCTAATAAACACTTGCAATAGGACTGTTCGAACTTTTATCTCCTCAACTTGGATAGGATACATTTATAAATTGGCAGAGTTTGTATGTAACAACAAGATATTCAAGTTTTTTGTAAGACGGATAAGCAATACATCCTATCATAGAAATTCAATTTTTTTAATAAGGTACATTTTTTAAAATTGATAATGAAATTATTGTACAACGATATCAAAATATAAAAACTCAAAAAGAATAAGTGTAGCTTATGAATTATATCATTTTTAGTATTTTGTATTAGTTTTATATTTTTTCATCATTAAGTCCATAACCAAAAACTCAAATTTTGGCGTCGATTAAATTGTGTCCGTATTGAACGAATTTTCTGACTCCGCCCCTAGTTGAAATATATTTATTGCACAAAGAAAGGAACAGTAAAAATGCCTTAATTATTTTAAAACAACTTTTTATTCAATAAAACTGTTTGCATGAAGCAAATTACATGACACGTTGTACGTAGTACTGGGAATCAACAAATCAAACCGGGAAATATAAACTTGGGATGAGCTTAGCACACAGTGGCAGTAGATGCCTTATTCACTCGCAAACACACAACGTTAAAAGCTAAATTTTATTTTACTTTTAACACAATATCCCTACTAAAAAAGTAGGAAATTATCTAACACTGAGGCCAGTGTTTGCCATGGGATTGGGTCTGTATCTTGATTTTTAGGGTATGTGTTCATCTCCGGATTTAGCCTCAGTCTGGGCATCGCCTCCGGCAACCTTTTTGCAATGTGGGTAGTGGCAGCCACCACGCCATCCGCCACCTCCACCGCCCCATCCACCACCTCCTCCTCCGCCTCGCCATCCGCCTCCACCTCGCCATCCGCCTCCACCGCGCCATCCTCCACCTCCACCGCGCCATCCTCCACCTCCACGCCAGCCATCAACTTCCGCGCCAACCTCTTCAAATATATACAATTAAGCAGCATCAGTGCTATAATTAACTATGATCCAAATTCACAGATATTAGTACATGAAAATGCATATTGTTCATTTAATATTAACATGCAAATATGCAACATTTAAGAGAGAGAGAGAGAGAGATTGGTGACGGATACTCACGAGTTTGGGGAACCCCTGCAGGCTCATTACCAGCAGAAGCATTGGAAGAGATGAGAAGAAGTACAGCAAAGAGAAGAATGAGAATAAATAAAGTCTTGAAGTGAGCCATTTTCTCAAGTAGAGGAAAGTATGCTTCAAGATTATGGATGAGAAACTCAATGTGAGTCAGCCCTATGTATAGGCCAATGTCTCCCTTATGAGTTGACTATTTCAATCAGGAGTCAAATTCTAACATATATAATAATTCTAATATATGGTAGGAAGTAACTATTTTCTAATTTCTTGATCATCAATTATTAAAATGAAGTGACGTTGCCATTCGTATCAATCGAGTTTTAATGTCACTTACAATCAAAACTCGAAATAGAGCTTAAATTTTAACTTTTGAAACTAGTCCTTGTGCCTCGTATATAAGTGCTCTCCTCCCGATAGCTATATATATCCATTCTTTTCCCTCTTTCAAACACAACATACACAACCCAAGACCTAGAGAGAAAAGAGAGAGAATTTTGGAGAGAATTTTTACAAGTTGAAGGTGTTCATCTTGGGTATAAATTCAAAGGTATTTTCTTTCTTGGGGATTAACTTGAGGCCCAAAACGACAAAGATGTCGTTTTGTGTTTTCTTCACAAATTTTTTTTCGTTTTCGAAAACGGGAAAGAGAACACGTTTTCACCGTTTTAAAAAATCGAAAACAGAATACGACCCGAAAACGATAAAGAGAACAGGGCCTAAATGTTTCCTAAAAAATTCGAAAATCTTCACTAGAGAGCCCCATATCTTCTACCATCAAATCAACATTTGGCCCGTAAAGTTTGTCTTTCCAATCATGCGGTAAATATCGAATTTTCAGTTTCAGTACTTCTGCGCGTCGAGAAACGCCAAATCTAATCAAAGGGACTCCGGATCTAGCAGCTTCAAGTGCCCCCTATAAGCACCCTCCGGTCGCCGGATTTTAGGGTATTGTAATCATTTTCCGAATATGTTAGGGTTTCGTACCATTGTCCTGATTACATTAAACCATTTGAATTTAAAGCGTTTGTTGGCAATTTTTTTAAATTCAGATTGTTGTTAAAATTTTGAAATTCGAGGTATGGATTTGTTTATTGATTTTTGCTATAAAAAATCACTGTTGCAGAGAAACTATAATTAGTCGTTCATCAGGGAGATCGGATAGGAAATGGGGTTTTTGGTGACAACCCTGATTTTCGTCGTGGTCGGGATTATTGCATCCCTGTGTGCTAGAATATGCTGCAACAGGGGACCCTCTGCAAATCTGTATGTATACATTTGTTTTCAAGTTTATGCTTTCTTTTGTAGTTAGTCAAATACTGGACTGAAGAAGTTGGGCACTTCATAAGCATGAATGTCACAAGGATGAGATACAGTTTTTTCTCAAATTTAGGATGATAAATATAGATTGGATAACGTAGCAATTTGTGCTTTTACCAGTATTATATGAATGGTTTAAAGGACTTGTATATTTGAAATTCTATTTATAAGTATATTGTATATGACTTATTTTATTCTTAGTTATATGTTTAATTCCTATATGAGGTAAAATTTAACAATTGGTTGAGATCAAAATTTTTTTGAAGTCCATTTAGCTATAGAAATAATCTGCTGACTCTAGTTGATAATAATTTGACTGATATATTTGATTTGAAAAATAACTTAAGTGTAATTTCTGCAGCTTAACAAATAATGCCTTTGTGACTGTTTGGTACCATTAGCTTTTGCTGATGGGGTCTATTTCTATCTTGTGATGCAGGTTACACCTGACATTGATCATTACTGCAACTGTATGTTGTTGGATGATGTAAGTGAAACTCTCCATTAAGCAGCAAATAGATATATGTTGTATTTTTACTGTTCCCGTCTTTATTTTTGGCTATGCTCTTGTTTTTCACCCTCTGCAGTCATAAAAATGTTATGCTGATTGGTCACGTATTAGCGTCCCCTTCATGCAATGAATCTTGTCAAATTGTGTACTTGCTTTCTAAATGATCATTGCGCTTCATAAACTTTTGCTTGTGTAATTTGTGGCTGGATCATCTACTATTATCCTAGAGCAACTGAGGTTGCTGTGGCCATGAAATTTGTTCTCTGTTGTAGCATTTCTGTTCGAGAGTTGCAACATTAGTAATCTTGAATCTGTTGCTTTCTTTTTCTCATCCGCTGAGGAGCTTGAGTTCTACTTCGTATCTGGTTCTCTACTTGTCCTTGAGTTGCTGCTTAATGTTGAATAAATTAGGCATGGTCTATCACGCAGCTTGTCAAATATTTGTGATGTATTTGGGAACACAATATTCTCCTAGGATTGGAAGAATTATTAATATTGAATACAGGGAGAATAGCTTGTAATACTATTTCTTTTTGGTTTTTATATGGGTTTTGGTAGGCATACGGTTATGGGATTTGTGTGTACTTGCTTTCTAAATGATCATTGCGCTTCATAAACTTTTGCTTGTGTAATTTGTGGCTGGATCATCTACTATTATCCTAGAGCAACTGAGGTTGCTGTGGCCATGAAATTTGTTCTCTGTTGTAACATTTCTGTTCGAGAGTTGCAACATTAGTAATCTTGAATCTGTTGCTTTCTTTTTCTCATCCGCTGAGGAGCTTGAGTTCTACTTCGTATCTGGTTCTCTACTTGTCCTTGAGTTGCTGCTTAATGTTGAATAAATTAGGCATGGTCTATCACGCAGCTTGTCAAATATTTATGATGTATTTGGGAACACAATATTCTCCTAGGATTGGAAGAATTATTAATGTTGAATACAGGGAGAATAGCTTGTAATACTATTTCTTTTTGGTTTTTATATGGGTTTTGGTAGGCATACGGTTATGGGATTTGTTTCATTAGACTTGTTGCTTTACTATAATTCCGATTCAGAAAATGTTCTAATTATTAGTTTTGTACTTTTTGCTACTTTTGTTCCTCTGATTCTCTGGGTCACCTTGCTTTTCTTTATTCCTGTGTAGGTGGGCAATAGTATATCTCGCACAGATGAAACCACTAATTGTTCCTATTTTGAATGAAACGGAATGATGTGCTAGAGGAAATGCATATGCAACCGTTTGGAAACCTATTTATCTATCGTGGATGCAAATTGGGCGAGTGACGAACAATAATAATTTAGTGTATGCGATACCCAGAATCCTTTTGGTGTCAGATTTGTATGTTAATTTTTATTAATGCAGACAACTCTTTTAAAGTTCATTTTTTCATATTGTGCTCTATTGATATTGGTTGTAAACATGTTCTGATCTCATATTCATTTTTGTAAGAATGATAGCGCGTATGTGTACTTTGAAGAGAAGAAGGTAATGCATTTGGTATTGTATCTGCTTGTATATCCGTGTGCAAGAGATGGACTGTCGGAAGAAAACTGAAAACTGGGGCAGGGGACTGGGGGACTTAATGACTGGTGGTTCGGTTTTATGGTAACGCTGTGTCTGGCTGATCTCATTCTAATGTTATCAATTCTTTGTTCTCTATGAGCACAGCTGCCTTGAGGAATCAATTTTTCTTCGAAAATGCCACATTTCTTCTTGTGCATGTATATCACTTCAACAGGGTTGTTTTTAAGAACCAAAAGTGAGGGAGAATGCTCATCACCACCTGATGAAATTTTGTCAAAGTTCTTTCCCCCCCCAAAAAATTAGATGGTACGATAAAAATGGAAAATTATACCATCATGAATACAGAGAATTTATTCAAAGAGAAATGGTGCGTCAAGGTACATTGGTAGTCTCGTTAACTTGTATTCATCACCAAAGTCCATCGAGAAATAAGGCAGAGTTGGGTACAATATCGTTTCACTAGAATAAACTATATTAAAAGAACAATCCTAGACATTGCGCGCGAGAGAGAGAGAGAGAGCATTTTCAGTGCCTGGGTACAATTTCTTCTGTATGGCCGATGTCTAAAGATCACAAGAAGAAAGATGCTGCAGGCGAGGGTACAAAGGACAACATACTTTCACCAAAATATTCGTATAGCGAAGGCAGCAGATGCCCAACATCTACATCGTCCTTCCAGGCTTGAGTAAGAGCTGCTGATGTGCTTGGTCCTTGACCACTGACCATCTCCTTTCTGCCACTGCTTTCAGGCACATTCTCATTTCGTGATGATTGTAAATTAGAGTCTGCGGTCCCAATAATTGTTGGGTATCCACTGCTCGATCCTGGCATGTCGACTGGCAATGAGTTTGCCAGTGTTACACCCATAGGACTCTCTGTTGCTAGTTTCTTGAGTGGTGGCTGTTGCATCACATTATCCATGCTGGCTTTGCGTTTCTCTGACATTTTGAAGATAAAAAAATAAAAAACGAGTCTCATCAATAGCAAATGTACAGAGTTAAATATGGAAAACATGTAGGCTTATGCACTTCACAACATGAATGGCATCAATGAGCATAAGGAGCCATAGCCACATGCAGCCTTTAAAACACAGAAATTTCATTTCCATTCACACGTTACAAATTCAAAATACTGCTCTTCTCTAACAGCCTAACACAGACCTTTATGCCCTGAGCGTTTTAGGACTAGTTTGATATGTTTTCTGATACATGACTGTTAAAAGGCATAGATACATGCAAGCACTCGGGGCAATGCATAAAATAAATTACAAGGAGATTTCACATACTGCCACAGCCATTTCAGAATCATTTGTTGTGATGAAACTCAAAGATGACTATGGCCGGCAAATGCATGAAATAAATGCAACAATAAATCATAATTTAAAAAATAATAATAATAAGTAAAAAATAAACAAAACCATTCAAGGAAGTATTGTAGACAGCTTCATACTTGACGTTGTCGTTATGACTTTTCCATTACTCTTCCAGACAGCACGTGCTGGTGGAGCTAGTAGAGAGGGGAGCGTCTTCAGACGATCATACATGCACAGGCCAGCTGCACGCTAGCAAGTATATTTCCTCGTTAGTCAAATTACCTTTAATATTTTGTTCCTCCAGTTATTAAGAAACTGAATGAAGTAATAAACACAAAAATCATACAGTCAATGATCTTTCACCATAATTCTAGCTTTGGATCAAAAAATACTGATAGGATCTTCATAAAAAATGTAGCAATATCATTCTTCTAAACACCTCAGCGGGGCTTAAACAGACAGTAACACGTCAAGATAGCTTCAGAAAAATACTTCTAAAATTATTGAATTCCAAATGTTATCGTTTGGCCTGTTATGGTGTATAAAATGTAAGGATTTGATAACAAAAGTTTCTGCTGAGATTCTGAATGATCTGAATGAGTCCTCTTCAAACACTACATCAGCATTTCAAGTTAACTTCACAAGTTGAAAGAGGTACACATTCCAATGATGAGAGAAGCAAGACATTCAGGATCTGCAAGGGCAATAAGCAATTTTTCACCAATTTCTCTTAAATATTTAGAGACGTCCTTGTGACAAAAATTAGCGTGTCTGGGATTGTGGTGGATAAAAGTTGATTTTGGTGTCAAGTCACGGGCCCCACCATGTTTGAATAAAATCTGCTTTCTTGCCAACTTCATTACAGTGGGCAACTTCAACATCCCCAAAAAGTCAAAATCAACCCCTTATTGCGTCTAGAAATAAATGAAAACAAGGGCAAACTTGGCAATTGATCAAACAATGAATTGTGGACCTTGCAATTGTCTGAAAAGAAGTCAGATTTTTATTGAAATAGAGAATTCATATTTGACCACCAACGGTCGGATTTTTCCTATTAATTCAAATTTAATTGTTCCCAGACATGGGCTTAAACTGTTCCCTAGGAAGAGATTTTTCATGCAATAGCAAATGATGAGAATTTTTTCTTCTTGTGCATCTGTTCCTCAAAACAATCAAATTTAAAATAAAATTGAGGGGAAGTTACTAACAAAGCACTTCTTACCATCAACGCCCCATATACAAGCCAGGCTTCATGCCTCTTCACCTCATTCTTCTGCTTCTCAAGTTGCATTTCTGGCTCCAGAAGCCGCAAATAAGGATCAAGATTGGGAAGCACAAGCAGGCGAACCTAGCCAAATGATGGAAACAGCATTAATTGTTAAAGCATGTGACAATTTTGAAGATGAGGGAAATATAAGGAGAAAATAAGAGACTAAAGGGAAATACCACATTAGGTCCAAGCGTTGCTAGACCTTGAATTGCGCCATAATGTTGAGGGAGTGCTTTTGACGGGTCCAAGAAAGCATGCAGCAATGTCCTGGTGACACGTGGCTGGAGATTGTGGTAAACGTGACCAAATCTGCATAGTTATAATTGCGAGAAAGTTATCAGAGCCTGAACATGAAATGATTATTATGATCCCATTCTTGGTCCTTAATGATGCAGGTAATCTATATTTGATGTCAGAAAAATGTAAATGCAGGGAATTCCTTCACTTCTAACACCTCTACAGTAAAAAGGTGCACCATCCTCAAAAAGTCGTACTTAATTCAATTATTTCATAATGGTAAGCAACTATTGACAATCCTTACCTCTTGCATATTGAAGCAACCAGATTAGCCGTGAAGTTTCTGAGATCCCAGTGATTGTCGGAGAACTTATTTCCTAGTCTTTTTGCAACCAGGCATGTCATCACAGAAGGCATCAATTGGTGCAACTATTTAACAATAATTAGCACACAGGTGTAAGAAACCCCCTTCTTTTGAATCAAAATTTGAAAGCACGTCAGCTCAAATACTTATAAGCTGACAAAAATCAAATTGCACACAACCAGTTTTCCATAGGCATATTCCATAAGTTAATTACTACGAGTCAGAAGTAGAGTGCCAGCACTAGGCTCATCTCCTACCTCCTCTTTATTTAAAATGTTTGGTTTCTGTCATCTTAATTGCAATAACATCATAACTTTGGACGTGGGCCTTGATGTAAAAATTCCAAAGTATCAACCAATCAATCTGATGTCATTTTCTGCATTAATTAATGGCGTTAAGAGTTTAATATGGCCAGCAACATCCGCAGAGTAGCTGGATCAAATTTATTCTAGGCCCAAAAGATGAAATCAATAAGTTTAACATTGTCCAAGTCTGCTGAATAAAATAAGAGCTCAGACAAAATTAGCACCCAAGGAAATTCTAGAGCCTATACATTGACGATAACTTTGTATTCTTCTCACCTTAATACTCAATGAGAGGAGAACCAAAAAAATATATATATATATATATATGTGTATATATATATATATATATATCTATATATATATATATGTGTGTGTGTATATATATATATATATATATCTATATATATATATATGTGTGTGTGTATATATATATATATATATATCTATATATATATATATGTGTGTGTGTGTATATATATATATATATATATATATATATATATAATAAATAAATAAAATACAAACAGAAAGAAAGAAAAGAAAAAGAGGTAAACAATAAGCTTACATAGGGCTCAATGTGTATGTGAGGATTTTGAAGAAGGCTCCAAACAAGACGCATCAAAGCAAAAAGGAGAGAAAATTTATTCAGATTCCGAGAAACCTGCCATGATTTCAGGTCCTGAGTCATTGCCTCATAATGTTGATACAGTTTGGACAGGAAATGATATTCAATTACCTCATCAGCAACAAAAAATGTGAAGTAAGGAACTAAAGGATGAATGCCTGAGTCAGTAGCCAAGCTCACTAGAGCTTCTTTAAAGAGGGCAGAATCGGATCTACTAACAGTAAGCTCTGTGATTTTCTCAAAGTAAAGCTGCAAGCACAAATCAGAAAACAATTGGTGTGAAATTTTCCTTGGATTGGCATCACAAAGAGTTACACATAAGGCCTCAGCAGTACCTGAAGCTCACGGGAAAGAACATGCTTTACAGGTAATTTGATGTCTACAGGAATTCCATCCTCTTTGTATGCAGTCTTTCCATTATCAGAAGGCACTGCAAGTACTGCGACAAACAGAAGGTACATCATTTTTATGACATCAACAGTGGAGTAATACTATACAGAATCCCATATGAATTGAACATAGAGCCGTCATTGTAGGTATAATTCAGCAGCAAGGGCAGAAAAAATAACTGTTCAGAGATAAGGGAAAAGAGAAATTTTTTCATAGACACACATTCGCATGTTTTGAGATATTTTAGGTCTATCATTGTTCTCAAGTACCTTCAGGAGGTGGATTTTCTGGAATGGCAGGTTGAACTCCTTCAATAGCTAACCAATGAGCAACCACTTCTGTATCTAATGGTGCCTTTGGTAGAGGAGCTTCAATCACCTAAGTACATCCAAAATAATAAGCAAAATGAATACTTAAACTACTAATGGCAATCCCCTGAAACCAAAAAATAAGTAAAAATAAAAACATTTGAACTCTTACTTCCTTAAACTCTACATCTTTATCCTCAATGTAGAACAAATCCTTATGTCCAGCAGCTCTTTTGAACCGCAACGGATCTCCTGATGCAAATCCATATACTGGCTGGGAAATATTACAGAAATAAATAAATAAATAGAGACTAAATATTTGACCATTAAATACCTTAATTCAAAACATAAAAACGTAAGCCATTCGTTATTAGATAAAACGGAACTAATTGCAAAGAAAAGAAAAAAGCTAACAAGCAATGCAAAAAAAGGTCAAACCGAGTCTAATTAAATAAACACCTCAACGTTTCTTAAGCCAAGTGCACTGTCCACGTCGACGGCGGTTAAGGTGGTTCTCCTCGAATGCCGCATGCATTTGATAGCTTCCTGTACGAAATTTAAGAAACAACAAATGACACACAAAATAAGACTCAAAAATTATCACGTAAAACATGAAATTGAGCAAAATTAAGTTTAAAAACCTGCATAATTTCGCGAACGCGATACTCGACATCGGAAGCAATAGCAGGTAAAACATCTGGTGACAAATTGGTGATGCCTATACTCTGTGCTATCACTTCAATTGTTTCTTTCGGAACTATGCTCATTCTCTAATTTTTCAACTCTGCAAAACCCCAAATACAAATATATGTGATCATATTTAAGCATACACACAGGGGTCAAATTTAGATTTTCTCTTTTTGCTAAGAAGAGGAATTAATTATATGAAATGGAAATTTGTTAATTTTAGGGCTCCGGCTTGAATCCTTCCCTAATTCGGGTACTGGGCTTACAAGAATGGGCATCTTACAAAGATACCTTTAAAATTGGAGGTCTTTTGAAAAATCAAATAAAAAATATTAAATACTTTGTAAAGTTAAATATACAAAAATTGACATTTTCCACTTAAAATAGTGACAGAATTTCAAAAAAAAAAGGTAACAAACAATTAAAAAAAAAGTGACAGAAAATTTTGAAAAAAAATAGTGACAAACACTCAAAATAGTTCAAAAAAGTGACAAAAACTTTAAAAATTAACGAAACGCTAAAAAAAAGTGATAAAGTATCACTTTTTGTTAAAAAGTAACACAAAATCTACCACTCAAGAAAATGGTCAAGTATTGTAGCTCCAATTGAGCACAGCCTACCCACTAAATACTAAAGTCACTTCCAGAATAGCATGGTGTTCAATAACCAGGATTTTAAAATGAACACACTACAAGCCGAGCACAGAACCCTAAAAAATGGCAGTATTCAAGAGATGGAGATAGTCTTCAAGTACAAACACCAACACAACTGATATGAAATTATTAACTCCCAAGGGTGGAGCCAGAAACATTGTTCAGTGTGGACACGACTAAATCAATACCGAACCTTGAGTTTTGGCCATAGATTTAATGATGATAAAAATATAGAACAACATTATAACAATACTAAAAATGATATAGTTTATAAATTATACTTCTTCCCGAATTTTCATGCTTTGATATCGTTGTACAATAACTTCAAGTTAACTAGATAGCAATGCGGTAACAAATAAAAAGAACCCTTTTTAGAACTCCTGTCATGCCTATCAAAAATTCCTCATAGAATAGCACCACTTATTCACTTGAACTTCATTTTATAAGTTGGTTTAGCAAGTGTGACATTATTTCAATAGAAGTTCTAACACAACATCATTTCTAATGATTATCTTGAAAAAAATCAAATTGCAAGAGAAAGTAAAAGAATTTACGGGAGCGGAGCCAGAAATCAATGCTACCGGGGGGCAAAAAATTTTAAAAATTTAATGTAGAATAAAATTTTTAAGTCTGTCTTAAAAGTAAAAACACTTAAACACACCCTTACCAGTTACCAACTCCCAATTAAATGCTATATACTATTACTATACGATCAGAAAGAATTGAAACAAGTGAAAAGAGAGCAACAAATGCTTCCAAATTGATATTAACATGTGTTTGTAACTCTGAATCATAAGAGAGGGCTGAGGGCAGAAAGCTACAAATCAAATTCCTAGAACTCGAAGACTCGAACAAAATTTCAAATCCCCAAAATTCACCGATTCAAGTTGGCTTCTTAGTTCTTATACCTAGTATTTATGATTTATCATATACATAATACAAACCAACTAGAATTAATCGAAAAGATAGCGGAAGATTTTCATGTTGTAATTAGTAAATTACTTACCCTAACCTAACCCAAGTCGGCACTCGACAACCGGGCGGTGATATGCTGACGTGTCACGGACTCACGGCAGTCAGCAGACCAGGCAGTGAGTTGGCACTCGGCGGTCCCGTTCGACGGCTACGGCAGGGGCAAGGTGAAAAGTTTTAGGGATTTTGATTTTTGATTTTTGGGAATTATTTCATTTTGTTTTGTAAAGGCAAACGAACGGGATTTCGGGTGTAATATTGTTTGCACCAATTCATAAGTCACGTCAATATTTTAAAAGTTCAAAAGTCAGGTACGTGTGTAATTAATTAAAAATATTTATTAATTAAATATAATAAAATTATTGTTATACAATTATTGGTCACAAATTTATTTACTAGTCACATATCATCAAATCAATTGGTCACATATTATTTCGATATTACAAATTAAAATTTTTGTACGTCACAGATTTATTTTTAGATCACAGACATTCAAATTGCAGGTCACGTTTTATCTATGGGTCACCTAGGTCATTGTTTGTTGGTCACAATTTTTTTTTAGTCACAAACACCTAATTTTTTGTCACAAATCAGCGAAATAGTTTGTCACAGACGACTAAATAGTTTGTCACATATTCCAAATAGTTGGTTACAGATTCCAAACACCCCCACTACACAGGTCCCGATCCAACACCAATATTGACCACAACTCACCACTACCCAATCAACGCTTGCACCACACCACCGCAATCACCGTAACACCACACCCAATCTAGATCTCATTCCACGACAATACTTGAACACATACACTACCCGCCCCCGCTACAATACCATTACAACCACCACCAACACCATATGAAAACCACTACCGCACCAACAATTGGTAACAACTCAAATAGTCGGTGACATACCACCACCAACTCCACCACGACCATTGTCACTTGCAACCACCAGATCCACCTCTACAGCACCATCGCCTGCACTACATTAGGGTTGACCCATTGGCTTCAACTTGGCGAAAACACTGATCAGGCACAGAGGCAAAACCATGGATCGCTATGATCTGTGTGTACCTGCCAACCACGGATCGAGCAAAGCTGCATTGACACTGGAATTGCGCGAAGCAACGACTACTCACAACGACAAGCTCTGCTGTAGTATTTGGCGACGACGGCCATTTTGACGGAGAGGATAGAGAGACAGAGAGGGAGAAGAGGATGGAAAGAAGAAGGAAAGAAAATAGAGAAGATGCAATTGGAGCTCCTTGCTCACAGCAACGATCTCCATTGTTGTGTCCGACGACGATGCCCTATATGTGACGAGGGGGGGGGGGGGGGGGGGAGAATGGGAAGAAAAGGATGTCACGTGTGTGTTTAGAGAGAGAGGGAGAAGTGAGTCAGGGTTTGGTATAATTGGGGGAATATTTAATATTTTCAAAACCTGATATCTGAATAAAAAACTTTCTGGCCTAACTTTTGCACTGAAATTTTCAAATACCGGGAATTCTGTAATTTCTTCTATTATATATTGATACAGATTAGTGGACAAAAAATTATATAAATTAGTAGGCTAAAGATCAAATAAAAAAATATTTGAGGTGGGCTAACCCATTAAAATTAATTGTTGTTGGGCTAATATTGGCTAATATATTACATTTCAACCAAAAAAAAAAATAAAAAAGTTGCATATGAGCCTTGACAACAGTGGGTTGCAGGCCTGCAACCAACTGTAGCCCACCCTTATATCCACCCATGAATTTACCAGAAAAACTAACAAAACTCCGATCTTAACCTCGAACTGAATGAATGGAGAGAGAGGGGTAGGGTTTGACGATGGTTAATCGAAAACATTAAAGAGAGCTGTCTGTTATCAATCAAATTTGTGAAATTGCCCGAAATTGGCAGAAAGAAATCATTGATTTAGGGTTTGGTTGGGGTTAAATTGCATTCAATTTTCTTTTGAGAACGTACATAATATGGTTAATGAAAGTTTTAAAAGTGAAAGGGTAGTAGTCAATTTTCCAATTAATAGACCGTACTAGGCCTACATATCCCTACAAGAATTTAGAGTATTGGGCCGGTGACCCAGAACAAAAGCCTGGCTCCAGGTTATATTAAGGAATAATAATCTAACAGGGTTCGGGGGACAAATGCCAGTCGACGTGGGCGCAGAATATTTTGCCATCCCTACTATATTAGGTTTAAAGATGTTCTTATTGCAATATTAAAATATTACATGGAATGTATCAATCTTATTCATTTCTAAGAAAAATAAAATGTCATAATTCGTTAAAAAGATAAATAAAATATAAATAAAATTTTACATTTAGCAGGAGAAGAGGGTAAAATGAAAATTTTAGGAGGTTTAGGTAATTTTTAAAATTGGAATGTCCCTAAATTATCATAAACCACAAAGGAAATTACCGAAATTTATCCTTTTAAGTATTTAGAAGATTTTCCATGACGTTCAAGCATTATTCGAACGCATTATTCCTTTCAAAAATTGTATTCATCAAGAGTGATGATATGAAGCACTAGCATATTATCTAATAAATAAAAAATATTTTATAAATAATTTGACAAAGTAACAATAACCAGATGGATAGAGTTACTTCTTTCATATCTGTCCGTCGGGTAATGTTCGAAACAATAAAGTATATTGTAAAATATCAAAATACAGAACAAACGGAACCTGCTAAAAATTCTCATTTGCCATTTTTGGTCTAATAACTTACATAAGAAGAAAATTTTCAGAAAAGCTTAATAAAGGTCTTACTGCGACAATGGAGAAGTTTTTTTACAATTAAATCGTATAGTACACATACGAGGAATCAATATACGAGAAACCCTTAAAAGTGCAGACGAAGAGGATATCGAAATCCATCTTCTTTAAAAAGGAAAAAAAATACGAAGTCGATCATTTTGCTCCTTACACCCTTTCTGTACTGATAGAAACTCATATTCCACGAGGAAAAAAGATAAAAGGAACTTCCAATTCCACCTTTCTACGTTACAAATATTTGATCAGCATATATATAACAGCAACCAATACGACTATCCCAATAACTGATAAAAGCAGGCACAAGCAGGAGCAGCCACCCTTTGTTCGTTTATTCAATATTGCAAGCCTCTTCTGCACTCTCTGTTTTCATTTAAAAAAAATAAAAAAATACAAATACAAGAAAAGAACGTCAATCAAATTGACATGTGACAAACAAAAACCTCATACAGCCACAAAAATAAAAGGATACGCATAAAGATGCCTGCAAATCTATAGTAAATGATGTGCACAGTAGTTTTTTTTTCAC
>NC_036257.1:13711523-13715276 GCF_002742605.1 Olea europaea var. sylvestris | reverse complement strand
TATTCCAAGCCTCTTTTGCAATATCTATTTTCAAGATAAATAAAAATCAAGAAAATAAAGTAAATCAAACGATACATGATAAGCGATAATCTATAATCACGTGAAATTTATGTCTACAAATCTATGGTAAATGGTGATGGAAATTCAGCAAGAGCAACTGATGGAAATCAGAGCAGTGGTTTATTTCTCTATAAAAATGGCAGACTTTACAACCTACATTTTACAATGACTTGCAGACATTTAAATACAAAATTTCCGATCTCTATTCTAGGAAATTAGCCAACATTTTGCATATATAAAAGTAACAGGCTAATTTCGTGATTATACAAAAATAACATTTACAGAAAATTGATTGACTGTTACAGGCATGATTATTGGCTATCTTGCTGGTTTTGATTCTTGGCTTAATTTGTGGTGGCTGATTTTTGCTCCTTGGCTTGAGTAATGGAATCTTCCTTCATACGCCCCCACAAGATTGTGCTGCCATCAACAAGACCAATCTTGTTTCTCAGTTGTTTCGTAAGTTGCTTTGACAGTGGTTTTGTTAGAATATCTGCAAGCTGGTCCTGTGTATTTACATGATGAACTTGGAGCGTTCCTTTCTGAACTATATCGCGCATAAAGTGTAAATCAATTTGAATGTGCTTTATTCAAGAGTGGTGGACTGGATTGAACTCAGTTGTGTGGCACCCAAGTTATCACAAAGTAGCTTTGGTGTGGATGATATAGGGTGGCCAAGTTCTTGAAATAACTAAAGGAGCCAAATGGTTTCAGAGGCCGCATTTGCAAGGGCTCTGTACTCGGCTTCGGTTGATGATCGAGCAATTGCCCTTTATTTTTTTGAGCTCCAAGAAATTGGATTTGTGCCAAGGAAACATTTATAAGCAGGGGTTGAAGTTATATCATCAAAGTTCCTTGGCCAATCTGCATCGCCGTATGTGGTAAGAGTTGACGAACTGAATTTTCTGATGTGAATTCCATGAAAAATTGTTTGTTTCAAGTAATGAAGGGGCCTTTTCACAGCCGTCCAATGAGTTGCATTGGGTTTATGCATGAACTAAGAGAGTTTATTCCCCGCAAATGAAATGTCTGGCCTTGTAAGAGATAGCTATTGAAGAGCACCTATAACACTCCTAAATTCTATGCTGTCGATGGAGTTGGTTCCATCAATGAGTTTGAGGGATGTAGTGATTGATAATGGTGTGGATGCATCTTTTGCACCGAGCATATTACTTTTGGATAGGATATTTTGTAATGTATTTATGCTGAGACAATAAGAGACTAGATTTAGTAGGAATAACTTCCATCCCCAGGAAAAAAATTAGCTGTCCCATATCTTTCAAAGAGAAACAGTGTCCAAGTTTTGTGATTACTGAAGCTACAAATTGAGTTTCACTGCCAGTTATGACTAAGTCATCCACATATACCAGTAGAAAACATGTAATCAAGCTGGTTCTATATATAAATAATGAAGAATCTGCTTTAGAATTTATAAACCCAAGCTCTATAATGGTTTTCTTGAAGGTCGAATACCAGGCTCTTGGTGCTTGTTTTAGGCCATGGATGGCCTTGTGTAACTTGCAGACATGGTTAGGCTTAGATGTATCCTTAAACCCTGGAGGTTGAACCATGTAAACATTTTTAGTCAACATCCCATGTAAGAATGCATTATCGACATCAAGTTGTCTTAAAATCCGCTCTTGCATAACAGCAATAGTCAAGATAGTTCTTATTGTTGTCGGTTTTACAACCGGACTAAATGTCTCTTTATAATCTAAGCCAGGGCGTTAGTTGTACCCTTTGGCCACAAGTCTTGCTTTAAAGCGATCAATAAACCCATCAGCTTTCCTCTTAACTCAAAATACCCATTTACAGTCTACTGGTTTGCAATGTGTAGGAGGAGGAACTAAGTCCCACGTACCATGCCTCATCAATGCCATGAGTACTTCAGACATAGCATGTCTCCATTTTGGTTCATGAAGTGCTTGACTCACACAGCTTGGTTCGATGGTTGGTTGAATAGGATGTTTTGTGATCGAGTTTAACTGTTTCGGCTTGTAGATGTTGTTCATGGACCGAGTGGTCATTGTGTGAGTTCGGGTTATCTCAGGAGGTGGGTTATTAACTACGGACTCGGTGATTTCTGTACAAGGAGTTTGTTTATCCATGGTGAGTAAGGGACTTGAGTGAGTGGACTCGCTTGTGTGCGACTGGTGTGGTGTGATCGAAGAAATTGAGTTTAAATTGGGGAAATTTCGAGGAGAGAAATTAAGGGAATTACCTGAGGTGCAGCGAAAGGCGGTGATCTCTCATACTGTACTGACGGTGGTTGCGGCACGGGAATCATCGACATAGGCAGCATAGATGGCGAGGATTTAGTGTCGAGTTCTTGGGTCTTGATGGGACTTTTGGTTTCATCGAAGATAACATGCCGAGAGAGATACGTACGTTTTGTGTTCATATCAAGGCACTTGAATGCGTTTTGGGTTTGGGAATAGCCTAAGAATAGGCATGTGATGGATTTAGGTTGGAGTTTATTTGAGTTGTAGGGCCGGATTAGAGTTTGATCCCCATTTCATCTAACCCCACTCAAAATCCTTCATCCCCAACAAATATACCCTTGATTGCTCTCAATGTTTCAGCATAAATCAGTGACAAAATTACTCCCTCAACCTTCCCACAGTGGCCTGCCCAATTTGAAGCTCTTCTAATTGGGTACGACCTCCTTGACTACGTCACTGGAGAAAAACCTTGCCCCTATCAAACTGACCAACCCCCGTCCTCCCTTCAAAAAACACACTGGGTAAGGCAGGATAAACTAATCCTAAGTGCTATCCTAGCATCCACTGCGATGACCATCACCCCTCATTTTGTTTGCCAAAACTTTTCAAGAAGCGTGGCAAAAATTAAACACCCTCTATGCTAGCAAATCTTGAACCGGGCAATGCAACTCAAAGTGGAAATAACACTAATGAAATGGGGCAATCAAACCATCGAGGAATACCTGCATATAGTGAAGTCTATTGCCGATGAAATAGCACTCATTGATCATCCAATTTCAGATGATGATCTGACTTTATACATTCTCAATGGTCTTGGCTCTAATACCATGATGGGAATTCAACAAGAGCAACTGATGGAAATTAGAGCAGTGTTTTATTTCTCTATAAAAATAACATACTTTACAACCTACATTTCACAATGACTTGCGTACATTTAAATACAAAATCTCCGATCTCTATTCTAGGAAATTAGCCAACATTTTGCATATATAAAAGTAGCAGACTAATTTCATGGTTATACAAAAATAACATTTACAGAAAATGGATTGACTGTTACAGACACGATTATTGGCTATCTTGCTAATTTTGATTCTGGGCTTGATTTGTGGTGGCTGATTTTTGCTCATTGGCTTGATTAGTGAAATCTTCTTTCATAAATGACACGTGCTTAGGGAGATACCTCTGTTTGGCCGTTGTTTTCTAAAATTCATTTTCAACCACACATTTCATGGAACTTACAACTTTGATTAACTTTTCAATCGCACATTTCATCAAATTTTAGCAAAAAATCTAATAAACTAAAAGCCTGTTTGGGAGTGATTTTTTCCTCAAAAAAATTGATTTTTAACCGTTATTTCACTATTTCAGCCGTTATATTTGACTTCTTTTCTTACGGATGGACCCCATTTTTCTCCTAACGGTTAAAAAATCAATTATGAAAATCCCTCCCAAACAGGCTTTAAACTAAACA
>NC_036257.1:13694633-13701007 GCF_002742605.1 Olea europaea var. sylvestris | reverse complement strand
GATGATGAATTAGAAGAGAGGGCTCTTTTAACTAAATCTTGGTGGGCTCGCCTCGGAAAAGAAAAACGCAATAAAAAAAAAAATAGATAGTGAGTCCTTATAATTTTGTTATTAAGAAGGCATTTTCCAAAATATTCGTCGGCTCGACTCAATTTATTTAACATTCCTAACTCTCTATTCCTTCTTGCCCCTTCCTGATACAAAAATTGAACATATCGAGCAAATAAATAAGAAGTGAGATAGACGAATTAAAAGAGAGAGCTCATTTTCCAAAATCTTGGTAGGCTCGCAATGAGAAAAAGACAAAAGTAATAAAAAAAAAATTCAATAAAAAAATTTGAGAGTGATTTCAAAATGAAGCCGTCCATAATGAACTGGAGTGAACGCAATATTAACCTGGCGTCATAATCTACTGTGATGATGCCCCTATCAACGGGTAAATGATTCACTTAATCATTTCCCACACGTTTCTTCCATTTCTCGAACTCCCCTCAAAGGGAGAAGAAATTCCAATAATTTATTATCGATCCCACGTCCGTTCCATTCTCAATTGGATAAATTATATTACATCACCACTTCAATCTAGTTAAAATCCCATTTTCTATCGGCGTTGGTTCTCTTAGCCTTTTTTACCCTCAGATTTTTCATGGCATATGCAAATATCTTTCTTGGGTTACTGTTCTTGTTAATTTTTTCCAATGCCCTCGTTCAATCTGACGAAGAAGAGCACATCAAAGTAGAGATATCCAACAAAGGTCTAGATTTTCTGAAGGATTTGATAATAGAAGAAGCAGAGTCTTCATTCGTTCCACTCGAGCTGTCCAAGATTGAAAAATCTGTGAAAATCCCAGTTGTAGGTAAAGTCAAGATAGTTCTTTCGAATATTACGATTGAAAGGATCCATGTGACAAACTCCACTCTGAAAACTGGAGATACTGGAATTGTTATAGCTGTAGATGGGGCCTTTGCGAATTTGAGTATGAATTGGAAGTACTCATACAGCACTTGGTTACTTCCCATAACTATTTCGGATCAAGGAAGTGCCAATGTTGAGGTATGCTTTGTTGAATGTGAAGACTCATGTATGGTTTAAATTTTTATGTAGAATCTCAAGTCATCGTGTTTTGTAGTCTATTATTGTATTTATGATAGGCAAGTAACTTCTTCTGCTTGCTATTATGAGAGGGGTTTTTGAAGTGCAAGTTTCCATGTGATTCTGGTGCATGAAAAGTTAATTTCACCGAGATTGCCCATTTGGTACGTGGACATAGTTGTAAAAACATTTATTATGACTACTAAGCACAAGACATGCTCAAAAAGAAAGAAAATGAAAGTAGTGAAGAAAAGAGTGTACAAAGTGCATAATCAGCATAATTAGGGGTGCAATTCTTGTTTTGGTCAATGTACTACATTCAGCCTCAGAGCGTTTATTAATTATTATTATTATTATTTTTTTTTGGGATGGTGATGGATATATCTATATTTGTGCAATCGCAACATGTTTATGGGGCAAAGGGAGGAAAGTAAGTGTAGTTCGTTGAGATTCTCTAGACTTTATGCATGTTGGGGGTAATAATGGAATCTTTAAATCGTGGCAATTATGTTATTCTCTTTTAAAGTCACACAATCATCTTGTGTTAATCTCCTCACCGATGCAAAGTTTCTGATTTTTTTTTTTGGGATGGTGACGGATATATCTATATTTGTGCAATCGCAACATGTTTATGGGGCAAAGGGAGGAAAGTTAGTGTAGTTCGTTGAGATTCTCTAGACTTTATGCATGTTGGGGGTAATAATGGAATCCTTAAATCGTGGCAATTATGTTATTCTCTTTTAAAGTCACACAATCATCTTGTGTTAATCTCCTCACCGATGCAAAGTTTCTGATTTTTGCTTTGTTTAAGGTTGAAGGTATGGAAATCGGGCTGACACTCAGTCTGAAAACTCTACAAGGATCTCTTAAACTGTCTCTTTTGGAATGTGGATGCTATGTCAAAGCTATCTCTATAGATTTGGACGGTGGAGCATCATGGCTTTATCAAGGGTATTGTTCATATGCCCACCCCCCATCCCCTTTCTTTTTTTCCCGTTTCAGGAATTATATATCTACATTTTCACATCTCTACCATATATAACACCTTCCTCAATAGCCTAATGAGGTGGTTTCGTATTTTGATCCAGAACAAATGTGAAGTTGCATCTCTCTCTTACCTTGTCTTTGCTTTATGGTCATTCGAGAGTTCTTGCCTGTTGGTTATAAGATATTGAACAGTGTTTGCCCATTATAATGGTGAAGTAATTGTGTCCTAAATGTGTTTATGCGTATTGATGATAGGATACTTGCATGATTTTATCTCGCATCAAGTGTCATATCAAACACTTAATCATACTGTATCGTACCTTCACAATTATACTCCCTTTTCACCAAATGGATTTCTTTTCAACTTTCTTAAAAATATCGGGATATATTTAATGCATTCTTCCTCCTGAAAATAACTTTCTGGTACAGGACTGCCAATTTTCTAGATAAACATCTATCTTGAAGTTCACTTGTCTATATAGATCTTATAGAATTGTATATAACAACATTTTGGATTAATTTCCCTTTTCCTATTTTCCAGGGTTGTTAAAGCTTTCAAGGGTAAAATTAGTTCTGCAGTTGAAGATGCTGTGTCTGAGAAAATAAAAGATGGAATTGTAAATCTTGACTCTTTATTGAAATCTATTCCTAAAGAAGTGCCAATAACCGATATTGCTGCTTTGAATGTTACATTTATTGATGACCCGAAGTTGACAGAACCAGAGCTAGACCTTGAAATCAATGGTTTATTTTCAGCCAAAAATGAAGTTGAGGTTTCCAACCAGTACCACAGAATGTTAGGGGCTTCATCTTCCTGCAAGATAGCGGATATAATGGTCAGGATCTCATTGCATGAAGATGTTCTTAAGTCAGCATCATCAGTTTACTTTGAAGTAAGCTTTTAATTTCCTTTATCTAATCGGTCAGTTGAAGATTGAACATATAGACCATATTCCTGAAAATGGGTAGGCAAGTTAGACAGTTTGTTATGTGAGAAATGGCAAGTCTTAGAAAGTAAATTTACGGAAAGACCAAGCTTAATTGAAAACAGTATTTTCTGTATTGAACTGATTAGCTTTTACTGCAATAGATTAAATGGTAGAAATGATTCAGATAAAGCAAAGTAAGTGGTGGCAGTCCCTTTTCTCCTCCATGCACATGTAGTATTGGATATATATTATGATGAAAGTGTTTAAAAAAGGTGCTTGATACTGATATCCAAGCCCCCCCGATCCATGTTTATTCAGTTGATGCTAATTTTTAACATATTACTGCCTGCCTTAAGGGAATTGTTCAACTACAGACTTACTTTGGCATTTGCTTCCAGAGGTTATAGTGGAATTGTGTCATCTGTTAGCTAGATAACAGTTAGCTTTTCTTTCAGGCTGGTAAGATGTATTGGATTGTTGACAAAGTTCCGGATCAATCTCTCTTGAACACAGCTGAGTGGAGGTTTTTTTTCCCTCGGTTGTACAAGCTGTATCCAAACGACGATATTAATTTGAATATTTCTGTGTCTTCGCCACCAATCATAGAAATTGGAAATCAGCAGATTCATACAATGATTCCCTTAGATATGGTGATTAATGTTCTAGATGCAGACAAAGCAATCCCAGTTGCATGCATTTCTATGGTAAGCCTACTGAAACAACTGTTAATTTTCTTTTTCTAACAGGCTATCAAGTATGAGTCTCTTATTATACTTGTCTTCTTGATTGTTCTAACTGTGGGTATTTAATTTGTCCTTCGAATTAATTTTTGGTGATAAACGGTCAAATATTAAAATTTCAGGTTGCTTTTGCATGTAATGCTGTCATTTATTGAACTTTAATTGAACTTTTATAAGGTCATAAGTTGGTAAATGCAGCACCGCAGATCTTTTATCCTTCTAGTTGAGATCTGTCTGCATTCGTTTAACGGAAAGGAGAAAAATGTAGGACTGGGACATCTTCAGACTTGTTAGACACATTGTCCAAAGTTTTTTGATTGATTTATTCGGCGGCAGAATACTTTTAATTCGTAGATCTTTTTTATTGCCAATTGACGGTAATCCTATCTTAAGGAGTTATTTTACTTGATAGCATTTTGACCGTGCCTGCTTTGTCGATTAAATTTTGTGATTTTATTTATCAATTGCTTGTTAACTTTTATGAACTTGATACGTGTTATTAGGATGGAAATGACACATTTTATTTGTTGCAGTCCATCAGTTCTTCAATATTTCCCGAAATTTCGGAGAATGGTCTTACAGGAAGCATAAAGTTAAATGACTTCACCATGTCTCTCAAGTGGAGCGAAATTGGGAACTTGCATGTGCACCTAATCAAGGTATCCTGGCTTTTTCTTTTGATTTCAGTGGGTGAATTTTATCCTCATGTGCGTAGTGGAAAAGTCAGTTATTAGACCGTGGGTGATTAAAAAATATACAAGCGTGATTCTGGGTTTTATTGAAGCCATGCTTCTCTTCATTTACTTAAGGTGGAATCCTTATTTTATGTCCTTACATTTGCAGAAATATAAAGGGTAGTGACATAGGAAGTGAGGGATAATGACGGCTAATGCATTTACTTTACTTTCCGACCTTGTGATCTGAATTCCTAAATGCATGGAATAATGTATCATTATGTTGCAAACTTGGTGGCGTTCAACACTATAGTCCTATCTCTCGACTTCTTCTAAACCTTGGCTTCACACCCACATCTGAATCCAGCGTCAGGTGGCAATTTCAAATTTGGCCTCTTTTGGTTGACATCGTTATATTCTAAGCTAACTCATTTTCATCTTTCTAAAAGAAAAAAATCTCATTTTTTTCTCAAAATTGGAGAAAGATAGCTTGGCGAATATTCCTCGATACAAGTGAAATTTCCAAGTAGAATTAAGATTCACAGTTCTGTGGCAGTTCTAAAAGTATTCTGAGTTTTCTGTTTTGCCTAAGAAACCATTCATCTTATACTGTCCTGCCTCTACGGGCCTACCTTCCGCAGCAAGCAGCTAAAAGATATTTATCTGAAGGGAGTTTTATTTTCATCCTAACCAGTTCTCATACACTTCACTTGACATAAAAAGCCTCATTTTTATGCTCTGGCGTAGATAATTCATCACGTACAATATTCTCTACTTTTGTTTCTCAATTTTCCTCATTTATTCGCAAGGAGATTTTTGACTACCTGCCAAGGGTCGGTATTCATAAATGCCATTATCTTTGTATGTTTTAATGCGCAACTTGCTGAGACCGTATAATCTTTGCAGACATTGATGTCCACTATGCTGAAGACTGTGATCGTGCCATACGTGAACTTACAACTCTGGAAAGGATTTCACTTACCTTCTTTCCATGGTTACAAGCTTCAAAATGCTCAAATCTTCTGCTCGGATTCTTGGATTTTCATCTGTAGTGATTTGGCATCTACCGAACAGTTCTACATCCGTTAATCCTGTTCTATCTTTCGCCTGAAAAATAGTTCCAGTCTCAAGACTCGGGAATTATCGTCAAGACTGTTACCTTTGCAGAATTCAAGAACTCGAGTCGTTGACAGTAGTAATTCCCAACTCTTAGGGGCTTGTTTGTGACATTTTCTCCTTATCTTAGGATGGAAATACATGTTCATGGATGAATTGCCTAGATTGTGGGGGTGGAGTCTTCTGTAATATATTGTACAAGTTCAAGTTGTGTATATGTGCAGTTTAGACCGTAGGGTGTAGTTATTGTGTAATCAGTGCATGCAATCTAAATTAAATAGCCAAGTATAGTAGTTCCACTCTTTTGCTTTAGCTCGTCCAAGATTTCACTACAACTTGTAAGCGAAGCTCGATGATATAAATACAAATAAATCTAGTTTGTCGTTCTTTATTGTGTTCTTAAACGACGCAGATCTACTGAAAATAGGTGTACTAGGTTTAAGTTTTGTTACACTCCGGATCTGGTCAGTTAATCAGGAATATTAAGCCTTTAAACATTCTTGTTTGGTTTTCAATTTTTTTTAAACTCATTTTTTCCGTACTTATCTGTAATCAAATATTTGATGGGACTTAAAATTTTTATTAACTTTTTAACAACATATTTGATTCAAAAATGTTTTATTGAAGGTTACTTTGTCCAATTCATAATACAAATTTTAATTTTAGTTTTATGATGTGGACGATAATTGTTGAGTAGGTAATGTTTTAACGGACACATGGGTTAGCCATTAGCAATTTAGCAATAGAAGTTATGCTACAATGACAAAGGATTTTGATAAAATTGGATCTACACTAATCATTTTAAAATTAAATTTTTAAATCATTTGAAATCAGT
>NC_036257.1:13685163-13693272 GCF_002742605.1 Olea europaea var. sylvestris | reverse complement strand
ACAAACTTCCACAACGTCGCATGATTAAAAAAAAAAAAAAAAAAAGAAGAAGCTTGAAATCTCATCAATGGTGGTCTCCATAATTCATCTTTATTTACCATTTTTGCCCGTATTCTTCAAACCCCACAAACTCATTATTCGTAAAATTCCTCCCACTTTCAAAACCCTAAGTTTCAAAATTAAAGTCACAACGTCGATTTGAAGCGAATTACAAACATTAAAAGCCACTACGTTGATTTAGAGCAAAAAATACAGACATCTATCTTATTTTTTAATTAAATTAATATTTCAAGTTATGAAATGAAATATACATCAAAGTTGTATGCATAGACAAATAATTTTTTGCTACCTTTGGCAGAAAACTTGGGCATTGTTCAAAGAGGTACTGATGCTATTGGTTCCAAAGTTACATAATCAGATTTGTCATGTTTGAATGGGCAATGAATTCGTATTCTTCAAACCCCACAAACTCATTATTCGTAAAATTCCTCCCACTTTCAAAACCCTAAGTTTCAAAATTAAAGTCACAACGTCGATTTGAAGCGAATTGCAAACATTAAAAGCCACTACGTTGATTTAGAGCAAAAAATACAGACATCTATCTTATTTTTTAATTAAATTAATATTTCAAGTTATGAAATGAAATATACATCAAAGTTGTATGCATAGACAAATAATTTTTTGCTACCTTTGGCAGAAAACTTGGGCATTGTTCAAAGAGGTACTGATGCTATTGGTTCCAAAGTTACATAATCAGATTTGTCATGTTTGAATGGGCAATGAATTGTGAAAATCAAAGAAATTTGGGAAGAAAAGCAAGTGGTGAAGGTGGGACATGTTATGTTTCGGTTTGGTTGGGATGCTAGGTGGCGATGATGGTTGGTTTTTTGATTTTTAGTTTTGAGTGGGTGGGTGGGGGGTGAAGAGATGAATGAACATTTTTTTTCCTTTTTCTTTTATTTTGTTTTAATTATTTTAAGGGATAAATGCAAAGTTACCATCTTACCCTTTTAATTTGGTCAATTTTTACTATTCTTGGTTAACTAACGGTCAAATATTTCCATCTATTTGAATATCATGTGCATATTTGTAAAAAGTTTAGGACTATGATTAGTATAATGTGAAAGTTAGGGACTGCTGCTGCAATTTTTCCTAAATTAAACCCATAAACAGTCCAGGGCAAACGTGTAAAAATGAGAAGAAGGTAGCACGGCCGACACCGTGCAACCATCGCACTAATCCATTATAAAATACTAACAGAAGGATATAGGTAAAAATTATGCACTAATATTCCTCTCTCTCTTCTCTCTCGCTCCTCGTCCCTGCTCAAGTCTTTTGCCCAAAGGCCAAATCTCTCGTTTTTAAGATTTTCTCTTAGCTTCGTATTTCAATTAACCGCCAAAAAGGTTTATTTTTTAAGATTTTTTTAACGATTCCAAATTTTAATTTCCCCCAAAAGTCCCCCTCGCCCCTCTCCCCGGCCTCCTCTTCTCCTTCTCTCTTCTCCCTCTTATGGCTTTACTCGTCTCTCTTCTCTGCAGGTCTGTACGCCAATCGCGAAGGATTCCGTTTCGAATTCTACCGAAGCGATGCTTTCCATGGAGGTTTAGAGGTAATTGTTTAGTAGGATTTTGTGTTAGATGGAGTCGATGGTGGGGAGTGAATCAGGAGTAGGATTGGAGGGCGTGGGTGAAAAGAGACCGTTGCTAGAGGACGGGGAAGTGTTGAAAGAAGCTAAGAGGATTAAAGGGGGTGGGGATTTGGTTGTGAATGTAAAGAAGGTGGCGGAGATGGTGTTGGTGTTGGCGGCTATGGGGAAGATGAGGGGAGGGAGTGGAACGACAGAGGCCGAGAAGGACTTGATGAAGGAAGCCCGGGAAAGGTTGGTGAAGGTTTGTGAGGGGTTTGCCCCTAAGGATGTGTTTCCAAGGGATGCTTTTGGGGGTGTGATTGAGGATATGGGGCTTAATAAATTGAAGGAACAAAGACTAGGTTTTCGACCTCCCAAATTGTCAATTGCTGAGAAGTTGTTGATCTCTAAAAGAAAGGTTTTTATCATTTTATTTTTTTTCCCGTTTATTATAATTTTCAATTGTTTGCTCAGGCTGTTGAATTTGTGTTAATTACTGTAATTGGTATTTTTTTTTATTGTGCAATGGAGAAAGAACGAGTTAAGATTATTGCTATCAGATTTATTAGACAGGACACTGTTTGATGGAAATGAATATTGTGTTTTATTTGAGTATTTCACATTTTTCTTTTTGCAAAAATAGCTGCGGAAGAAAGTTTGAGGAAGAGAAAGCGGTGAAATGTAACAATTGGGAAACTTGTGCTAGCAATTTTAATCATTGAACTTTCAGTATAATTTGGGCTGACAAAAACCGTTTAAAGCTATATCATTTGTCAAAATTAAAGTGAATTTGGTCTGTCTGATACATAGGAAGTTATGAAGAGATAAAATTGTAAGATTTTTAACGTTTTTATGTTGTTGCATTATTTAAGATATCTGAATTGAAGTTTTGGCTCCACCACTGCTTAAAGCAGGAACGAATTCCCTCTAATTTTGAATTTGGACATGCTAGGGATTTCTTGGCCTATTTTCAAAAATTTCACATGATGTAATTTGCATTTTGCCGTAATGCACTGAAGAAAGCTTTGACTCATAGTTTCGGCCTGACCACTCAATACTTAACCTGAGTCGCATATCTTTTCTCTCTTGACTCTCCATTTTGAATCTTGCAATCTACTCTAATCTGTCCTAAATTTTCTTATTTGTAGTTCCATTTTGATTGAAAATGGAAAAGTTTTATGGAAATTAGTCCAGAGTATTATGCTGGTCGATGTGTGTAGTATGAAATTGGAAAGATTGAAAATTATCCATTCTAAACTCTCCTTGTACATTCTCTTTGGTCCTCTTCTTCCCATCTTCCTAACAAACAATCCTGATTGGGCCCTGTTACCATTGAATTGGTAATCCTAGATTTTTGCTCCCCACTACATATGATAAATAGTACGTACATTTTGGGAATGCTGTTGAATTTGATTACTATCTCAAGTGTTCTCTTTGTGCATTTGTTGGAATCTCATGATCTCTAAAATGTGACAAGTCATGGTTTTAAATCTTAAGAGCACCATTTAGAATAATTTTTGCCATTTTGTTCTTTCAATATTTAAAAAGGCTTATTTGGATACTGTGACGTTTCCTCTATTAGGCGAGGTGAAAGCCTTGAGACACATTGAGACATAAGATTTAAGATATAACAATAAATGAATTCCAAATAATATAAAAAATACATAAGTATATTTGTACTGTATCATAGACACTTTGAAAAAATCATAATAGAACTATTTGACAATTTAATAATAGAAGTTCTCAAAATTAAAATCATGTAACAAAAATATACTCTTATTATAAGAAGTGGAAACAACTTAAAAAATTCTTATATCATCACTACTAATATGGTCTTTTTGAGGAGTCGTTAACATCTAAGTTGCATGGACATAGACATGCACTTTGGACACAACACGAACATGTTGAAATGTGATATTATAAATAGTAGCACATGGACATACTGTGAACATGAAATTAAATTCTTTAAAATTTCAATTTACACATTATATATTTATTTTGAACTTTTTAATATATAACACAACATTTGTCATGTTGTCGAGCACTTGCCTTTATATAAACAATAGGACACAGCATTTGGTTTATCGAACTCATTTCATGGAGTTTTAGTGTTCGACATGATATTAAAAATGTAGCACTTGGACATGCTGCCCAATAGGAGTGTTGTACATCATAACATCATTGTCATTATCCTTATTGAAATTATCTTTTCATTCTTTATCATCATCCGATTGCATTGATGTAATTTTTTTTACCTATCAAGAAAAAAATTATGTATTATCCTTCCGTGTAGGGAGAAAAAGTAAATAAAAAAATATGTAAAACATTTTAGGTTATAAAAAAAAACCCCAAAAAGCCAAGGCTAAGAATTAAATGCTCAAACAATACAAGACAAATGGATGGACACCTTAGTTGGCCCGAGGCTACGCCTTACAAATGGCATTTAAGGTGGGGTTTTTTAGGCGTAAGCCTCATGTGAAGTGGGATTCTAGGATTAAGTTTTTTTAACCATGTGTTCAGTATTCTAAATGGTGGAGAATAATATATCCAAAGATACGGCAACCTATAAATTTGTGGTCTGCCCAGTTTTCTAATTTGATCCACAACTACCTCTAATAATTTTAGAGATAAAGAAGAATTTCTCTTGGAGAAGCTACAAGGATAGAGGATTTGAGAACCTCGTAGATGAGAATTGAAATTAAAAAAAAATAAAAATTGCCTTTTTCATTCACAGATCTGTGGATTCAGAGCTCACACTTTCTACTCTTCCTCTTGCTGACATAGCTATAAAGTGCCTATAATAGGAGTTCCAGTTCGTTTCGTAATGTGACTGATTCAAGATGGGTGGATAGCTAGGTTTTTGAGGTTAAGATCAAGTATAGGTGGCTATGAATGAATTTTTAATGATATCATGCTAAATTAGGAACGTGTCTACTTAAAGAGAAACAACAATATTTGGATAAGCTACAGAATCGTTTATCTAAAGACAGGAACATCTTACAATGCGGCATTTAAAATGGCCGAATCACGTTATTTTGCATCCATGAGGTGATGTGTATAAGTTGTAAGCCTCATCATTAATCAATATAATAATTCATGACATTATGAAAATACAAAATTGTACTCCTTAAAATTATACACACTGAAGAATGTACACTAAAACATTTATAAAAGTCTAATTGACAGCTTGAAACATGCAGACAAGAACAGTGACTTGGTTGAGTATCAATTTGGATCTTAATTAGCATCTGAGGGAAACTTTGTTCTCAATGTATTATGCCCCGTTTGGCCCCCATTATTTGAATTTATAATGAGGGGAATGGTATTTTATCGAAGATTGTGTGGTTGAAAAGTTTTCGATTTAAGTGTAATATTATTTTATCGAAGATTGTGTGATTGAAAGTAGGAGAAAGAAAAAATTAAATTGAATTGAAGAGTTTTAAAGGGGGCCAAACGGGGGCTATGTCTTGATGTCTCTATTTATTATTGTTAAATAATATTTTCCATATAGTTAACACATATACGGACGTTCTCATGATCAAGAACTTTTTGTTTCTAGAATTTTTTCACTTTATGTTCGTGACTGAACTTTGTGGAGTACTAATTTCGCCACGTACTCAGATGCTAAATATTGTGATTGTTTGCTCACTCATTTAATTTCTTGTATACGTTTTTACTGGTTGGTTGTAGTATCAGTGCCGTTAAAAAGTTATATTACCTGACACATTTTCAAGAATATTTCATTATGGATGGAAGTTGACATAATGCTTGTTTGTTCTGCATTGGTTGACTTAATATTGCCCAGCAAACTGTAGTTATGCTTTATGCTGATGTTTAGTTCTTTTATCCCATTTTAGATGGAAAAATCAGAAAAAATATCTCTACCATCCACTCCACATTCATCTCAAAGTCAGCAAGTGAACTCTCATGCAGGAGCTGAAAGCTATGGTACACCACGCAGTGTTCAGATGCCTCAGTCAGATAAACCAGTTCACATGGCAATATCTTCTGGAAATTTTAAATCTTCCTCACCTTTGGGTCATGGCACTCCATCAAATTCTACATCTTCAACATATCAGCTTTCTACTAGTGAGATAAGACCAGGAGTTTCCAGTACTTTGCCCTCAAGTCATTTGGGTTCAACGGCTTTGCCTAGAGTTGACCGTCCTCTTGCTAGATTGGATGGAAGACTAAATGGCTCTCTTTGCCCTTCACAAGTTCAAGGTCACACTGATTTCTTGCTCTTAATCGTAATTGATCGCAAAAGATCTGCTCAATCAAATTATTTTCTGAAGAACCTTGATTGCAAGGTTCTTGTTAAAAGTAAATTAAGGTTCATATTGGCAATAACAAACATCACATTACCCTTAATGCCTGTGATCTTGTGAGCCAGAACTTGCTTTATTTAAAATTTAGAAGCATTTGCAGCAACGCTACAATGCTTTTTCTTTAAAACTGAAAATTGCATAGTTGAGTATGGATTTTTTCGTGGAAATTCATAACGTAAGAGTATAATTATCTGTTTGAAGACTATTTCATGCCGTGAGATTTCTCTTTATGGAATTGGTCTTACTACGGCTACATTGTTGTCTGTTGATTTTTCTTCATAATTCTTTTATCGTCCTTCAAATTCTGGATTCTTTTACGCTGTGAAGAGTATAATTGTCTGTTTGAAGCCTATCCCATGCCACGAAATTTCTCCTAATGGGAATTGGCCGTACTATGTTACTGTCTACTGATTTTTCTTCACATTTTTTATGGTCCTTCAATTTTCTGTACTCTTTCACACTGCAGTAAATTACACTGCTAACTCAAGTGTGAGAACTCCAACTTGGTCGGTGCAACCCCAATCTGGCTCATCAGCTAAAATTTGTTTAGATACTAAGGTGCCAGTGAATTTGTCTGTTAAAGATGGAGGAGTTGATGGTAAGTCTGGATTGACCCCACAAGCAACCCCTAGGCCAGTTGTCACTCAGAAAATTACTGGGCCACCAAGGGTACTTCCGACTTTACAAGGAACGAACTCTGTTCAGACTCCTTCATTGGGTAATACACATGCTGAAATTAGTAAGATCGTTCAGAAATTATTGCAGTCTCAGGATCTGAAGTGTCCTCCTTGGAAGCCTCCTTCTAGGGATTACATGAACAAAGCATTGACGTGTCAGATGTGCATGTCTGCCCTTGTGGAGATAGACAGCTTACTTGTTTGTGATGCTTGTGAGAAAGGGTTCCACTTAAAATGCCTCCAGACAACTAATCAAAATAAAGTTCCTAGAGGAGAGTGGCATTGTGGAAAGTGCTTGTCACTAAGCAATGGGAAACCTATACCCCCCAAGTATGGTCGTGTCATGAGAAACATTAATGCACCAAAGGTGCCTTCGAATGCAGCAGCTGTTACATCAACTTCAACTAAAAAGGTTGAGGCTTCAGATGAGAAGATCGGTCAGCCGAAGGTAATGGTCAATGTGAACACCTCAATTCAAAATGTAACCAATGATACCACTGAAAGTAATTATAGCTATCAAGTATCTGGAACAAAAGCGGAAGATGCTAAAGGAGTGCAAGGGAATGGTATCATATCGAGTGAGGCAAAGGTGGATGACAAATTCTCTGAAACTTGCCCAAATGATGTGATGAAAACCTCAAATGCTGCTCGTGTTACTCCTGTAAATTCATCAGCTGAAACATCCTTTGATGGGAAAATGATTGAATTCATATCAGATCCTCCTGAGAAGTCAGACGCTGTTCCTACTTTATCTGATAACTCACGAACTCCTGCTGACGCTCAAGATAGTAACCTAAGGTCAGCTAGTGATGAAGTAAGTTCACCATATCAATTTCTTGAAAATCATATGGTGAGTAGGGATTCAACGGAATCTCATGGTAAAGAAACTTCCAACAATAACATAAATCAACTAAAGGATGAAGTTTTACGAGAAAATCGTACAGAAACTACTGCCAGTACTGGAGTTACAGAGCACAATATTTCTGCACCAGATGGCTTACATGCTGTATATTGGGGCGGCGACATAATGAAAGTTGTGGATAAGAAAAGTTATTATCAATCTTGCTACATCAACGGGCATATGTATAAAGTTCAGGAGTATGTTCTTATTCGCTTTGACAATGATAGGCTGATCCCTTCAAAGCTTCAGGTGAGCAATCTATCTTTGCATTTAGGTTTTGTGAGATGATAATTTTATTGACATCTTCCAATCGCACGTTCAAGAATTTTTTTGAGTCAATTGCTACTTTCTTCGCCGGAGTACAGTAAGGTGGTTATAGTTGAGCAATTTTTGTCAGGTACTTTTGTCTTATAAATTAATTTGGAACACACAGAATTAGTTCTGTTTCAGTGCCGTTGTTAGTTTGGCACATTAAAACACTCGTATCTTTTTGGAACGTGTTAGTTGTGATTAATTTTAAGGTATGGGTGTGAGATAAACTAATTCTTCCTCAAATTTTTTGTGTCCTACGTT
>NC_036257.1:13677360-13680318 GCF_002742605.1 Olea europaea var. sylvestris | reverse complement strand
TCCTTCTTACTTCCTGTCTTTTCTTGTTAATCGTATTCCAGGTTTGCTCTTCTCATAGCAGACCCGTTTCTATGTAATTTCCATTCATCAATGAGAATTTTGCTTTGTTCCAGCATTCAATTGCTTTATAAGTGTGTTGGGTAAGTTGACAATATTCCAGGTTCTTGTCACATTCATGGTAAAAGATGGAAATGTTAGCAGAAAGTGTTTACTGGTCCAATATTTTGAATCTGATATGTACCCCCTCTCCCATGGAAGGCAATGGCTCAGATGTTCCCCTAACCTATCCAGGGAATGGACTGGAGGGAATCTGAAGTAGCATCTGTTCTAGATTGTCTGATTCCACAAAAATCCTTACTATTCAGACTTGCCAATCCTTGGGATGTGATATTATCATTTTGAGCATTGTGATTCATCATGCATGTTTGGTTTGGATATTTGAATACCATTTGCCTGCTTTTTTCTGTTTGCCTTGCTGTACCTCAACTGTTATGATACCTTGATCAGATTTAGTTACCACCAATTAGAACTGTTGCTGTAAATGTTCCTAGTTGCAAGCACAGAGAATGGGTTTCCTAAACCATGTTGCCCTGGTAATCAGGCATTAAGACTTGTTTTTATTCTGCAGGCCATGTGGGAGGATAACAATACTAGAGCAAAGTGGGTAACAGTACATCGGTGTTACTTCCCTGGTGATTTGCCTGAGGCTGTTGGCCGCCCTTGTGGCCTAGAAAGCAGTGAGGTGAACTATGTTTATCCTTTTTTGAAATGTTTTGCTTCAAGTGCAATGATGTATGAACAGAAAATTTAATATAAACCCAAATCATCATTAATCACAAGGACCAAGTTTGCATGAGTAGTGGTTCTCCTGTGTATTTTTTGTGTCCATTATGACGTGTCTTAATGCTTTTATATGTGTATAAAACTGAAGAGTATTGGTTTTACTTAAGTTTTCACCCATGCATCTCTCAGAAAGTTCACGACGTCATTTAAAAATCATTATCATCATCAAAGATAAAAGTGAACTCTTTTGAGCTGAGATAAGCTACAGCATAGAAAAGTTTCTTATTGGTGCGCCTTGAATGTCAACAGTAGTTCTGATGCTAAGACTTTGGGCTGTTTATCAAATATTTTGCTCTTAATTGTATTGTATTAGTTTTACTTCAATAATCACCCTTGCATTTGGAAAAAAGTTGAAGGAAGCTTATCAAAATTATCGATAAATTTTGACAATAATAAGTAACCTTTTTTGGACTGATTTACTGCTAAAGCGTGATGAAGATTTTTGGTGGCTTTACTCAGTTGACAAATAGTTCACTTTTGCAAGAACAGCATTTATTAGGGATTTTTTGACATCTGTTTAAAGATGTACCTGAGTCGAGACTAGGACTACATTATACTTTTAAGGATGGAGGCAATAGTCGGCTTGTAGGTGAATGGTGTAAAGTTAAATTAGAAGACACCGTATAAATGTCACATGTTATTAAATTGGTTTTTGGTGCTACCTCTGGTTATGCTAATTGATAAATTGAAAGATGTAGATACCTTCTGATTTGTTTGTATACTATAGTTTTATATAGGATAAATCTGAAAAGATGTGTATAAGATAAGATAGGAAGCTTATTTTCTATATAGAGACTAAAATATTCATTGATATCAGAATTCATTTCATTTATATTTTTGCATATTTTTCATTTTTTCATTTGTTAATTTTTGCCTTCTCTTAGCTTCTGTATTGGTTGAGCTAAAAATCAGATTTTTAGTAAATTTTGATAAAAGTTGATGAAATGTGGAATTAAAAAATTGTGTCCCAAGAAATGTGTAGTTGAAAATGCGTTTTAGAAAATGACGACCAAACAGGGGCTTAATGTGTTCCAGGTCAACCGAAAATCAAATATCATATTATTCCAAATGTCAGCTTGCATCTTTGGGTCATTACCATTGTATTTTCTTGTTACAGGTTTGATTGCTGTCTATTACTGAGATATAACATGAATTTATTTCTTGATGCATTTTTTATAGGTCTGCGTGTCTAATCGTGATAGCACATTAATGGCTGGTCTAATACAAAGCCCATGTGAAGTCCTTCCGCCGAGAAAGTTTGCTGAAGAAAGTGAAAGGAGAACTCATTTAAGGCCACAGCCAAACCGTCGTTTACCTCCACTTTATCTGTGCAAGTACGTCCATGGAGTGTGCATTATATTTACTTTCCAGTTGCATATTTTCTGTGTAGGATTGATGTGTGGTTGACAAATGTTTTCCTGTATGCGCTGCTCTTTAGTTTTTTCATCTATCTACTATCTACATTCATTTCTATGTTTCTTCTTGCAGATGGATATATGATGAATCAAAAGGTTTATTCCGTGACATTTCCTGTTAATTACGGGTTAGGCATACCATAGGTCAATACATGGATGCTGCCCCTGTTCAGTCACAGTTTAATCAGGTGCATGGCCTTTCTCTTTGTCTGAAACTCCATCCTTAAATGTACTAGTAATTTTCTTTGAGTGAGTCTCTTTACTTTTTGATCATGTCTTTTGTACAGTTCATAAAAGCCCCATTTTGCATGGCTTTTAAAAAGTCAAAAGTAGTTTTTGAGATTAAGAAACTATTTTTTTGAACCTGTTTGGATAACTTTCTGAAAGTGCTTTGTCTACGTAGTATTTAAAATAAGCTGAGCTAACATAGCTTTTTCAGGAAACTCTTCTACAAAATGTAGTAGTAAAAGCCTTGCAAAACGGGCCCTAAATTTCCGTCACATCTTCTCGAAGATGTGGAAAAGGCGCACATAAATGTAGAGTACTATTAGTCATGTGCTAATGATAAACCCCAAATACGGTTTACATATTTTAGAAGACTCAAGGGGGGAGGTGGGCAGTAGAAACAGAATTCTGTTAGGCAGCAAATGGCAAAGGGTGAAGTAGTTAGGAGTGGGCTATAAATAAGAACGTAAGGAAG
>NC_036257.1:13666551-13670731 GCF_002742605.1 Olea europaea var. sylvestris | reverse complement strand
AAAAAAAACATAAAACACAGATGGATTGAATTTTTCCATTTCAAAATTCTGTATGAATTATATTAGTTTTCCCCATGCTCGGGAAAAATCCTTCAATTCTATACGGGAGCACTTAAAAGTGATTTGGTTGAACCAAATGCTCAGGTTGGTGTTTCTATGTATAAGTTTGGTGCACAATACCAAACTACTAAAATTGAACTTTCTTTTCTCCTTTTAAGTATGTTTAGTCATGTACAATATTGTAGGCCAACCATGTCCTCGTTCCAGCACCGCTCAACGGCTTTACTAACAAGGACACTGGTTTATCATGGGCAGAAGTGAACCACCATAAGCCAACACTAACAAGGAGTGGGCCAACTAATACTATCAGAGACTAGTTTTGAGGTTTACTTTATCAAACTTCCCTCGTATGGATTAGTCCACATGCCAGATCCACAAATGCAAATCTTACAACTTGTTAGCCTAATGTGCTTCAGCAATTTTCTCTGGTATAGGCTTTCAAACGAGCATTTATTTAACTAATCCATAGTTAAATTTTAGCAAAGCAAACCAAAATGTACATAGCCGACGTACTTATTTAATGCCTTAATTCTGATATTATTACAAATTATACGACCACATACAACCATAGTGCCATCGTCAATTTGAAATCTAAATCACTCATATATCAAACAACTGTTCTACAGAAACTACGCTGATAACCAAATAGTAACAAAACAGATACTCCTATTTTCAGATACTTACGGTGTACTTGGAATATGCTCAGTCCCAGAAATGTGAGATGCTGCGTCCTCCTTTGATATGGCGACATAGTTTACAGGAGCAACTGGTCTGGTCTTCCCGTCTCTATTTATAGATCTGGAACCATTTTGATGAGCATTAAGAGAAAGACGTCTGCTTGCAGTACCATTGGTGCCTCCATTGGCTCGTGGACCTACCACCTTCTTGGTACTAAGTTGTCGCGCCGGGCTCGGTGTTGCACCAAAAATGGCTTCTTGTTCTTTACTCATCTGATCGTGGAACTTTTTCTGATCCTGTGAAGTATAAAATAGAATTTATGTAACAGATACAGGAATAAAGCAAGAAGTTAATAATGTTTGAAGTGATTGACACAGAGTAACTTGCTTCCACTTCCAAGGATTGGCTTTCCAAACAGACTTCTCACACGGTAATGGACAGAGAGACTTACCCTCAACCTCTTTTTCTCCTCTTCTCTATCTTGTCTGAGCATTGCATATTCATCTAGCATGGCGAGGAGAGGAACGCCATCATATGTGAATGTTATACCACGATCTTGCTCCCATGCACGAGTTTTAGCAATCAAGGTGTCAACAAGAGCTACAATAGCCAAAAAATTTTAAAATTAAAAAATCAATCTCCCCTGGAACATGACTTGTGAAAGGTACTCCAGACGTAAACTTCTAATTCCCTTTTCACAAGACCAGCTATCTATTATGTAAATCAATTTGAACATAAAGATATTTCATAGTTTGGCACATACCTGGAATTTTATTGACCAAGATCCGTGCCTTTTCGGCTCTCTTCAGATTCAAGTGTGCACCTCTGCTAGCATTGTACCTGTTCTCATCCTGTTTCACCAATTTAACATCAGTGGCACAATATTTAAGAGCAAGGTTACTTTCATGCCATTTTGTAATAACTAGCCAATCAAAGAATTAGTCACAACAAAAAATAAAGATTTCAATATCAAGATTTAGGGCCTGTTCGGTAATGATTATAAGAATCAATTTTTTGATTGTTGGAGAGACAAATGGGTCTCATCCGTGAGTGAAAAAGTCAAAAATGACGGCTGACTCGGGGAAGTAACGGTAAAAAAATTGATTTTTTTGGGTGAAAAATCAAAACCAAACAAGGGCTTACTTTACAAGAATGTTGAAACTGTAGAAGATAGCTTTCATTTATACCAGAAGTCAATTACTAATTGAAATAGAGATGTTGCAGATATCGTACCAGAAGTCAATTACTAATTGAAATAGAGATGTTGCAGAAATCAATGTTCATTGCAGCTGGCGTATTGATATTAATTTGATTCATAACATCAATTGCTAGAGAAGGAACAAGGCAGTTAATAGTGATTCAATATATAAAGATGCTTCCAATCTATTTATTCTCCTCCCCAACCCCTTATTCACGTCATGGTAAAGAAAAATTGATTGATCACACCCAATTTCTCAAAAGGAGATACTATCATATTCAGCCACTAGCATAAGCATTTTAATTTATATTCTGGACAAGTTATCAAGTTTAAACCCTAAATCAATACAGTTTAATTACAGGCAGATTAATGAATTGTCACAAAAATATGCACAATGAAACTAAATTACTCGTATGTAACGAATTGTCACAAAAATATGCACAATCGAAGGCTGCCTAATCCTAAAAAGTAATGTGACTAGAAACATTATCATCACAGATACAGAAATGACTTTCCAACATTTCTGTATTGTTTGTGAATACTTGTGCGAAATAAATTTCTGAGTTTTCAAGTACTGCCTACATGCACATAAGATTTAGAACGACGTAGAGTGAGCAAAGGGTGAAGAAGGATAGAAATATAATTACCCTATTGTAGTCTTCAAGCCAGCTTTCTTCTTCACAAGCTGACATCCATTTTTCAACCTTATCCAGTATATCCCTTCTGCTCAGAGCCTCTTCTTTTGCTCTTGTGATCTGATTGTCCATGTCAGCCAATAATTCCACAGGCTCAACATTCCCTGAATCAATGAGTCCCAAGATTTTTTCTCGAGCGGCATCAGTATCAATCTCTATGTGAGCACGAGCAAATATCTCTTCTAGCTCACCCTGCCTCTTCAGAGCAATTTCCTTCATTCTGCTAGCTTTTAGCTGATCAAGCCTTTCAACTTCTATTTCAGCCTTCACAAATACAGAAATGACTAAATTAACCACAATAGTGTTGTACACACGAATTTAACTGACTAAATCAACAAAAATTTTGATTGTACACACGAATTTGACTTTCAAATAGTACAGAACTCTAGAAACCTGTTCAATGAGGTCCAAGGCAAGAGCCCCAGGAATGGAAACTTCATCCACTGAAGCTGAAATATTACAAGTAACATGGTCAAATAGGCTTCGTTCTTCTTGGGGTGTGTCCATTAAATTCCAAAGATCAATTAGCTGAGTTGCTAATTCTTGAAGCTGCAAATAAGAACACGATTCAAAACACAACTTTAGTTTGCATGGAGAAGATGAACCTCGAAGCAACAAATAGTAAAAAGCAAAAAGATATGAAAGCCAAGTAAAGAGGAATCTACGACAATAAGCATTTTCTAAATAATAGTCATGTTAATTCTCTATAATCCATTGAGAACTTCAATAAAGCCTATTAAAAACACAATAGATAAAATCATTAAACTAATGGTTAGACTTGACTGTGAAGATTTATCTTGTGAATATATTCTAAACCATGTGTGTGTTAAAATAATTGTTTCCCCAGTATATAGATAGTGTCCACACGACTGATTCTGCTGCACTAAAAGATCCTAATGCATTGATAAATTATTTTTAATGCAAAGGAGTATGATTTACATGAAGTGAAATTTTCTACAGTATTTGATAACATGCTATGGCATAATATAAGAAGGTTGAGCTTAAGCTGGTGAACATCTGTGTCAACTTCTCTCACAAGGATCAGCTTGGATTTGAGCAGGTACCTTTTGTAACCTCTGTTTCTTATCTTCCTTAAGCACTAAAACAGTTTTTGCCAATCTAGACAGCGTGTCATTGCTTATGCTTTTAGACTGTACACCTGTTGAGTCATTCAGGCTTGGATGCACTTCAGTGACAGTCATAAAAAAGTCCATGCCAAGGACAGCACAAAGATCATGTACGGTGCTCACAAATTCAAGAACTTTGTGCAACCTTTCACTCTGCAATATCAAGAAAAAAGGATATTACAAATCAGCACAACTGTAGCAGCTAACCATTGTAAGATAAAAGACCTTACCTTCTCTTTCTGAAGGTCTTGGAGCTGAGCATGAAATTCTTCCAATTTCTTCAGGGATAAATCAGTCTCGTCAACACTTGGACTCTCCGAGTGCTTACTGTCCCCAACAATTTCTGCACATATCTTTTGTATCTGAGACTGAACATCAGAAAATTCTTTAATCCTCTCCTCCTTCAGTTTCCATAGTTTTTC
>NC_036257.1:13664566-13666460 GCF_002742605.1 Olea europaea var. sylvestris | reverse complement strand
AAAACGAAAAAACGAAAAAGAAGAAGAAGAAAGAGAAGAGGGAAAGATAGTTTAATCCGCGTTCCTTCTACTTCAACAACACCACTGAAACGGAGAAAGCAAGATCAAGCACAGTACACAATTTCAACAACTGAAAACAAAATATCAAGCAACACATCCCACCAAAATACCGTTCGACCAAAAAACCCTCGAGTAAATAAATAAAAAAAAAAAACTCAATTAAACCCTGATATTCACACAAATGTGCTTAAATCCAGAAGCACTACACACTCCATTCACTAAAGACGAGTATCAAAACCACTTCCCCAACACCCGGATCTCAATCCAAAACCATTTCAGTCAAGTGAAAACAAATATACTCAGCAATCAATCACATTATGCACACATTTCTATGCTTTTTTCACAAAAATCAGAGAAAAAGCTGCAATGAAGAGAAATGCTAACCAGATCGTACTTAGTGGATAGGGTTTTCGAGAACTTGTATATCAGATCTGATGAAATTTTTTATTTTCTCTTTGCTGCGGTGTGTGAGTGTGTTGACAGGACAGTGAGACTGGAAAATTGGAAAGAAAAGGACAAAGAAAGGGATATATCCAGAAGAGAAAACGTTCCAATAGCAGTGAGTATGGGACCAGTATATACGTCGTCGTCTCTGACCAATTTATTATTAATCTAAATATATTCCCACCACAATTTTTATTAATTAGATTATATTTAATTGTACAAAAGATATAATATGTTTAAAAAATATCACATTTATATTTCAAACTTTTTTTTTTACTGTATTCTTATTTTCAAATTAACATAAATTATTTTTTATTATTTTTCTCTTCAAATTTTCTTTAAAATAAGTAAAAATATTCATTTGTCCATTGTATTTTAAGGCATCATTTGGTAGTAATTTTTCACTCTAAAAAATTGACTTTTAGACCGTTATTTCACTATTTTCGCCATATTTTTTACTTCTTCATTCATACGTTGGACTCACTTTTTTTTTTTTCAACGATCAAAACATTAATTTTTATAATCACTACCGAAATGATCCTAAATAAAATAAATGAATAATAACGTAAATATTTGACCCTCGTTTTAAAGCGTATTAAGCATTCTTTTTGAAGAAAATCATGATTGCAAACAAGATTTTCCAATTAATAAAATATTAAAAATGAAAATGCGATGAAGAAAAAGTTAATTATACAAGTGTGATGAATAATTTATGACATTTAGCCCGTGTTTGCCTTTCATCTTTTTAAAAACTTATTTTTAACTACACATTCTCAAATTTTGCTACAACAATAGGGAGGCTGACTGACTAAACCCCACAATAGTTCAGAGAGGCTGTCAGCCTCCCTGTTATTTTAGCAAAACTCTACATTCTCCTATAATATAATGTTACACGCAAATTTAAATTATGTCCTTTTTTTTTACCCCAACGTTATCCAATAAAAATATTATTACAAAATGCATATTGGCAAAAAAATAGATTCAGACAGGGGCTTAATGTAATTAATTTTGGTGTATTTGTTATAGGAAAAAATGTTGTGCAAATATAACTACTCTTATTATTATTGTTAAGAACATTGTTCCATGTACACTATAGTCTATACTTTGCCACGTGTCATTATCGTATTAGACATTTTAAATTTCAAATAGTTTTTTCATCCAATTGACACTTGACAACAATTTAAGTGTCAAAAATCAATGTACAAATAACAAAGTTCTTTTGTTAAAAATTGAAAGATCTTTGGTATAGATTTTCTCCTGTGTTCATGGAGTTATTTGCAGAACATGACACAATGCTATTTGGACGCACGGACATTTTTACCCTTTGAGCTTGGCTTTCTCCCAATTCTGTTTGGCGATGATTGAAATCATCAATAGAGACGTTAAAATC
>NC_036257.1:13627293-13662017 GCF_002742605.1 Olea europaea var. sylvestris | reverse complement strand
AGGGTACCAATCTTCCAATTTTATATTGAATTGTATCTGATCGGTACATATTGAAATGCATATTGAATTTTAAGTAATTTTACTTGTTAATGGGCATTAGAAATAAATCCAACGCACGGTAATATTTATTTACTGAATTTGGGAATTGCTTGTTGCTCATTACTGTCTCCTTGGGACTTTTAAGCCTTTAATTTTTGGTATCTGATGCTGGTGGGCCTTGGAATGTTAGGATATTGAGCATCAACTCTTCGAATCTTATCTTAAGGGAGAGGAAAATAATAGAAAAAGGAAAAAATCTGACAGAAAAATTAACTAAAAATTCCCCCCGCCCCCTCAGAACTTTTTGTATACTGTGATTGTTAGTAAAGCATAATAATCACGTGCATCAAGTGATTATTATCTATTACTTAACGTGTAAACTCTAGTTTACGTACATTTCTAAAATTTGCCCTGCTTGTTATCCATGATCTTGAATGTGCTTCTGTAAATGTGATGTAGCAAAGTGGATCATTTAGGATGTTATAGTATATTTTATCGCATTTAGTTTTTTTCAGAAAATAATTGCGACAAAGCTTTTGAGGGAGTTGAAGTTTTAAAAAATGTCAAATTTTTACATTTTTCTTCTGTTTTAGTTGATACCGCGATGGTTTCATCATAACTCCATTGTTCACTGGATATCAAAGTTTAGTTTTAGATTCTCTATAAACATAGTGGCACCATGTAGAACACAATCCGAGAGGAGAGAAAAACTGTTACGAGTTCGAGTTTCCACGTTAGGTTTTGCGTGAATTTTGCTACCTGATTTAATATGTCTCATGTTAAGGGATAAAATCTCACGTCAAATAAAGATGGAAATATTGACCCATTTAAAAAGATATTGGACTACTCATCTTAACAAGGTTGACCTTTTAAGATGAAATTTCAAATCTTAACATGGTATTAGAATCCATTAAGCTCCAACAAGTGATCCGATCCGATTAAAACTCAATAAATGAGCATACGAATTTTAAGATTGGTCTACTCAAACGAGCCACCATCTTACAAGAGCATGTTAAGGGATAAAATTTCATATCGAATAAAGATGAAAAAAAAAAAAAAAAAGAAAAAAAATTGATAGAAAAATTCATCACATGGATAGAAAAAAAAATACAATTATGTGGGTATGATATTGGAGAGATCCAATATAAACATTATACAATGAATCTATCTTATCCATCTATTTTCAAATTAAAAGGACGCTGAGAGAACGTCTTTATTAAGAATGAAGATTTATGTTGCGGTGTGGAATGAACGAAATAGGTGTAAGAGACAATCAAAATTCTAGACAATGAATCACATCAATTCAATTCAATTCGTAAATATCCGAGCTCGTTAGCCCTATGAATGAGTAGAGCTTGGCTCGTGTGGAATGAGTCGAGCTTGAATTGGGCTTGTGAGCCTCACAAGTCAAAACGAGTCATCCACGAACCAAGACGAGTTGAGGCAAGTTGTTTTGTTGGCTCATGTCCATGAATACAAGTGAGTCGGTTCCTGAGCATGAGCCAATTGAAAAAAAAAGAAAAAAGAAAAGTGAGTTTAACTCGATTCACAAATCATCTCAAAACGAGGTCAAGTTTCCGAGCCGCTTGACTCATTTTCCACCCCTAATGTCTTATTCAGATTTTTATCATTAGAATTTTATAGATCAAAAATAATTTCATAGAAACATTTTTTTAAGCCTGGTGAAACTTACCATGAAAATCTCCTTTTCGTTTTTATTTATTTATTTATTTAGTCCAATCTCTCGTCTTAGGGAAGGACATCCTAGTTACACGTTCCCGCCCTTTCCGTCGATTTCGTTGATCCAAAAATTAATAACAATAATTTAAAGGTGAAACTTGAATGCTTAAACACTAGTTCTCACATTATAACATTAGATGATATGATTTCTGAATTGTACGTTTGTATCGGAATTCGATGAACAAACAATTATCCACAAATTTTTGCAGAAGGTAATCTTTTTTCCGAATTCATTTTGCTTGTTTGCCACATCTTTAATTCTTCGCACTGTTTTTATTGACATAACTTGGTCGCAATTCAATCGCATTTCGATTGGAATGCCTGAAGATCATTTCGTGTTTCCCGTGTGCGAGGGTACCAATCTTCCAATTTTATATTGAATTGTATCTGATCGGTACATATTGAAATGCATATTGAATTTTAAGTAATTTTACGTGTTAATGGGCATTAGAAATAAATCCAACGCACGGTAATATTTATTTACTGAATTTGGGAATTGCTTGTTGTTCATTACTGTCTCCTTGGGACTTTTAAGCCTTTAATTTTTGGTATCTGATGCTGGTGGGCCTTGGAATGTTAGGATATTGAGCATCAACTCTTCGAATCTTATCTTATGGGAGAGAAAAATAATAGAAAAAGGAAAAAATTTGACAGAAAAATTAACTAAAAATTCCCCCCGCCCCCTCAGAACTTTTTGTATACTGTGATTGTTAGTAAAGCATAATAATCACGTGCATCAAGTGATTATTATCTATTACTTAACGTGTAAACTCTAGTTTACGTACATTTCTAAAATTTGCCCTGCTCGTTATCCATGATCTTGAATGTGCTTCTGTAAATGTGATGTAGCAAAGTGGATCATTTAGGATGTTATAGTATATTTTATCGCATTTAGTTTTTTTCAGAAAATAGTTGCGACAAAGCTTTTGAGGGAGTTGAAGTTTTAAAAAATGTCAAATTTTTACATTTTTCTTCTGTTTTAGTTGATACCGCGATGGTTTCATCATAACTCCATTGTTCACTGGATATCAAAGTTTAGTTTTAGATTCTCTATAAACATAGTGGCACCATGTAGAACACAATCCGAGAGGAGAGAAAAACTGTTACGAGTTCGAGTTTCCACGTTAGGTTTTGCGTGAATTTTGCTACCTGATTTAATATGTCTCATGTTAAGGGATAAAATCTCACGTCAAATAAAGATGGAAATATTGACCCATTTAAAAAGATATTGGACTACTCATCTTAACAAGGTTGACCTTTTAAGATGAAATTTCAAATCTTAACATGGTATTAGAATCCATTAAGCTCCAACAAGTGATCCGATCCGATTAAAACTCAATAAATGAGCATACGAATTTTAAGATTGGTCTACTCAAACGAGCCACCATCTTACAAGAGCATGTTAAGGGATAAAATTTCATATCGAATAAAGATGAAAATATAGATCCACTTAAAAAGGCCTTGGGCTATTCCTTTTAACAAAGTTGGTATTTTAAGATGAACCTCAAATCTTTAACACCTCATTTATAAAATTCTAATAAATAGGTACTGACCTGTGATCTTTTAAACAAGTACACCTTTTTAGTTAAACACCATTAGCTTGATCTAATTCATTAAGGTATATGAATTAGCCTACCATACTTGCTATAGTTTGCAAAATAGTGTCAGTTTGTCTTCTTTTGCTCCTGTGCTTCTTTCTTACTATTTAGTTTGAGCAAACAACACTATAATTTTCTTATTTTTTTAATAAATTTACTCTAATCTCACACGTTATATATTTCATTCTTATCAGCTGGTAACGACCTGAGCACTCCAATATTCTCGCAAGTTCGTCCTATATAAAGCAACTCCCGCCCCTGTCCACTTTGTTGACTTACTACTGTAAGGGTTTTCTTCTGCTTTCAATTATTTAAGGTGAGAGTAGAGTAAATACAATGCAGAAGAGCAAAAGTCCCCCTTTACCTTCAACACCTACTTGTCGAATTCGTCATCGAAGACGTTGGCACTCACACGAGGTAAGCAGTACACAATTTCCTTTCTGCAGTTGGGCAGAGAGGGTTCTGACTGACATAAACTTTTGCACTTCACCATAGATTTAATATTTGAAAAATAATCACATATTCTTCTGTGCATGTTCTTTCTACAGCTATTTATTCCAATGATGCTTTTTCTGGGTCTGTGACATCTTTATAAAATAATTTATTACACGCGCAATTTAAATAGTTGTACTATCACAGATTCACAATTGACGTCCATAGGGACAAACAGACAAGGGGAAAAATGAAATCTGATCATTCTTCGTCTTCTGTCCTTTCATTTGGAAGTTGAACATCCCTTCTCCTAAAGAGGAGTTTCAAGCTCTTCTCCTGCAAATTCAGTTTCAACTTTCAAGTTCTTTCATAAACCACTATTGCTATGGCAGCAGTTGGCTTCAAAATTAGCTTTGGAACACCACTGTTAAGTCGTATCTTCTCGCATATATATGGAAAAACATCTAATATATGTTGACACAAGTCCTTAGGGAACAGGGCCACCTGATGCCTTGAGCTCCATATGCTTCTCACCTGTCAGTCTGAACTATTATGGTGACAATGCCGCCTTATGCCATGAGCTCTACGGCTTTGACCTCTCTATTTTAAACTTTAGTCACCATCATTTAATGGCTATTTTTATTTTTCTGGTCCAACTTCGGTGACATGAAAACTTGAGTAAGGTTATTAGCTTGCCTTATCTGATGATGTGCATTGATTAATATAGTGGAACACCATTTGACATCTATGACCGGTAAGTTTCATTAGTGGAATCATTCTTCTGTCACTATCTATTTTTGTTCTAAACAGATCACAGCACTAGAAAGATATTATCTATGATCTGGGGAGGGTTGGGGATTGAAGAGGAGAGGCATTTTGTTCATCCAAAAGCTTGTAAAATGATTTCTTTTTGCATGTGATTTGAATGGTTTACTGGGGCTAAATGAAGTTGACTGAAAGAGGTCATTTTTACTTAGAAAATGCGGCTCTCATGTTTGGTGCCAGGTTTTTCCTGATGTAAGCAAATTAAATGGAAGCCTCTTACTGGTTAATGATCAAAACAAATACAGATCTATGCGGATTCGCACATTTTCATCGTTGTGGATGCTTGGGAGCGTCATACTGATTCTTTACTTGGGCCATCTTTATATTTGTGCAATGGTAGTTGTCATCCAAATATTCATGGCATCCGAGCTGTTCCATCTGCTTAGAAGAGCTCACGAAGATAAGCGTCTTCCAGGATTTAAGTTTATCAATTGGTGAGAAAAACCAAAGTACTTTTTTGTAGAACTTTCCACCCAAAGTTCCTGCATTGCTCCTAATTGTTCAGGAGCAGATTTCATCTTTTTTCTATTGTGACTGTGTTCAATATTTTGTGTCAGGCATTTTTTCTTTACAGCAATGCTTTATGTATATGGCCGCATTCTCAGTCAACAGCTCGTCAATACTGTGACTTCAGATAAATTTTTCTATAAGCTCGTGAGCGGTCTTATCAAGTATCAGATGGTCATTTGTTATTTTGCATACATTGCTGGTCAGTTTATTTTGAATACTCGCACAGGATTTATCGGCAAATTTTATTTTTATTTTTATTTTTATTTTTTTTTCATCTTAGTGCCTCTATTACTTTTACCGTTCCTGTTAATGGCATATGATGTTTGAGAATATGAAATTTACTCATATCTATCACAGGAATGATGTGGTTCATTCTTAGTTTGAAGAAGAAGATGTACAAGTATCAATTTGGTCAGTATGCATGGACGCATATGATTCTTATTGTCGTCTTCATACAGTCCTCTTTCACTGTTGCTAATATTTTCGAAGGAATATTCTGGTAATACACCTCCGAAATTATTAAGTTAAACTAGTCTCTTTGATATACAAGGGTGTAAGCATGTTTTGGCAATGTGTATAAATGGTTTAAATTATAACTAGATAGAAATGAGTGGTGGACCCCTTGAAATATGTGGATAAAATGTGGTTTTGTTTATAGACAGATTATAAACATAAGATAAACAGAGTCTTAAATTTTTTATTCTGAGAATCGGATTCTATTCTTTTAAAACTCCTTTCAATGCATCTAATTATGCAGGTTTCTTCTTCCGGCATCCCTTATAGCTGTCAATGATGTGGCTGCGTACTTTTGTGGCTTCTTCTTTGGTAAAACACCATTGATCAAGCTATCCCCAAAGAAGACCCGAGAAGGGTTTATTGGAGCATCTGTTGCTACCATAGTGTCCGCATTTCTGGTAAACATATTATCACTTAGAAACTATAAATAATTTGAGATAGGAATGTAAAAAAGAATAATGTAACTTGTATAATTGTTATGTCCAAGAATTACAGAAGGAAGACTCTATTTATGGGATTACAATTAACTAGAAAGAAAATTCACTACACTAGCTATGCAATCAAACTAACAGGCATATAATCAAACGAGATCCAAAAATATAATAATCATATAGAATTACAGCATTGTGGAAAGGTATTTATGGGAATGTCACGTTTGATATGCAGCTTGCAAATATTCTCGGCCGTTTTCAATGGTTGACATGCCCAAGAAAGGTAATTCTTTTATAGGGTTTGTAACAAAATAAGATGGAGCTGCGGAGAATTACTGTCTAGGAAATGACTGCAGGATCTATCAACTGGTTGGCTTCAGTGCGATCCGGGACCACTGTTCAAGCCGGAGTATTATACTTTACATGCATGGATTCCTCAGTGGGTAAGTTGATCTTCAAATTTTGTAACAGAGTTCTTACCATGGTCAATACTGAATAGATATTTCGTGGAATTTCTCCAGTTCCCATGGAAGGAAATCTCGGTCTTGCCCGTCCAGTGGCATGCTTTATGCCTAGGTTTATTTGCATCAATTATAGCACCTTTTGGAGGATTTTTTGCTAGTGGTTTCAAGAGAGCCTTTAAGATCAAGGTGCAGATTCATTTCATTTTCTGAAGTAGGATAAACAATTACTTCCATTAACTCTTCCTTTTCAACATATAATTTTCCAGGATTTCGGTGATATCATTCCTGGACATGGTGGTTTCACAGATAGAATGGATTGCCAGGTAGGCTGCTCAAACTCAGACATTCTTGTTCCGATGCCTGAAAGGTGGCATTTACTGATTTCTTTTAAGCAGCAGTAAAACCGTGTTGCGACTGAAAAAAGGTTAACACGATATGTACATCTTTAAGTGATACAAAGGTGTACTTTAAAGTAAAATTTCGTAGTCTTTTCTGTAAATTCTTCACTTGATTTTGGGAAGTTATCAAGCTAACAGATCTTTTAATAATAGTAGTTATGGTGCTAGTTTATTTTAATTCCTGTGTTTCAAATAATATAGTTACGCAACCCCTAATGTTGCAACCTAGCAAATGATATTTATTTTCCTTTTTCACCACGCCCATCATCATTCCTTAAGATGGATAGATGATTTATTACACAACTAACATATTTTTCATATACACCCAGATGGTTATGGCCATATTTGCCTACATTTATCATCAGTCATTTATCATCCCCCAAACCAACACGGTCGAGATGATCTTGGATCAGGTTAGTAACTCATGATCATAACTTACCAAAGAGTGGAGAATCAGTTCTATGTCCATGTACTGCAGAACTCTATGTTACACAGAATCGACTAATTTCATGAAATTTATCCATTGCAGATAGTAAGAAACCTCAGCTTCGAGGATCAGGAAGTACTCTATTTGAAGCTAGGCCAGATATTCCAATGAACAGAAATTTGGTAATCGTTGAGACAAATTTTTGGCGGCCGATCACCAATTCATGAAGAGCTTTACCATACCTCCAACGGCACAACTCCTGGAAATCTGGTGAATGCTTACAAATCTCTTACTTGTGTTTTGCAATTGCCTTTACCAGATTTAGGAAAGAAGGGATGAGACATAATTTGTAAAAACAGCATTTTTTTTTTTCATTCCTTTTAATATCGACCCATTTTTTGGGGGATTGAACATACTAGGATGTCTCCCAAAAAAATCACTCAATTTGAAAAATGGCAGAGGAAAATACCAAGGGGAGCTTTTGTACCTTGAAAACTAGTTTAGGATATTACATATTGTTATTTGATTACAGCTCAAAAATACAAAGATCAGGTCTAAACATGATGGACATGGTATAAATTATTGGAAAAAGTTTAATAAGATGTTAATTTTTTTTAAATCTCTAATATTATTCATTACTATAATATCATCTACTTACCAAACAACGGCATTTGCCGATGGTTTGTCATGAATGATAAGGTACATATCATCATTCATACCCATTACCGAGATAGTATTGCATGAAATATAACCTTATATGATCATTTGTTTTGAGTATATGAATTATCTTAAAAGGTCGGTCTTTTCAAGTGTAGTAAAGTTTGATTAACGTTCTTATATATAACCGACATGAGATTTTACTCGTTAACATATCTCCTCAAGATCGTGACTCATTTCCGATTGCAAGTCTGAGCTATTAATGGATCTAATGACTCTGTTTTACACTATAAGCTTTGATATCATGTTAATACTTTAGCTTCCATCCTAAAATGTCAATTCCGTTAAGAAGAGTAGCACAAACCTTTTAGTGTTGAAGAGCTTAGAAATTTTGTTCGATCCATTCTTCACACTTGTGGCACCTCTCCACATTCTGATGTCACTAGAAGATGATCTTACACCATTTACTCTGATAGTGCTCATCACACAATTTCTTTCTCAGAGGTATCAAAGGGTTATATTTATTGACCCCACTAATATGATAAAGTGAGCCATGAAGACCGGAGTTTTTATCAACGAAGAAGAGACATGGGTGAATTATTTTACTTATAATGGAATTTTTGTTTATAAAATATTTTTTAATTAATATTATTTTTAATTTTTGCGCTACTTGTTATCATAAGTGAAATTTTTAGTATTTATTTACCTGTAAGTAAATCTACTCATTTTAATTATCTATTTTTTTCTTAATTCACTAGATCGACCTCATATAGTGTATTAATTTCATATGATTGATTAAAAGAGGATAAACAACCAAGATTAATTTCATCCATGTAATAATACACCTAATGTCAAATAAGAATTAAAATAATTATAATCAATCTAACAACTCTTTCCAATCGTGGCACGACTGTTAAGTGTAATTAGAAATTAGTGCACGTTTGGAAAGTGATTAAATTACAATCACTTCAGATCAAATATAATTTTTGTTAACATTTACTACCTAGTTATTATCTGCACATTCGGTAAAAATTTTAAAATTTACCCACTTCGCAAACATGCAATTGTGTCAAGCTGCGATGCTCCTGATCCTAATATATAAATCATAGTTGATCCCCAAACTTTCTTTAAATTTAAATCTTTATTACAATTCAGTCACTGAATTTACCGTCGTCAAAATCAACATCCTAGAAAAGCTGTTTCTCTACATTTTCCGCCAAACACAAGATAATGTAGGTCTTGTTGATAAGACACTTGAATGTACTGCACGGCAACATTTTTAGATTTCTACCCTAGATGTTCACAACATTCGGCGACATCAATCGTAGCTAAGAAACGCAGCACAAACGGAACATAAAGCTAATTGAAATAAGGAACGTCGTCTTCTTCCACGATGAGCACTTCTTGAATATTTTGTGTATGGGGGCAATGTAAAGAGACTTTCTCAGCCTTCAGATCATTTATCTGCATCCACATTGTCCACTGCTACTGTCACACCAACTTCCGCAGGCCGTATAACTCGGTCATGGAGCATGTATCCAGCCTGCATCAGGAACATAAAGAATCTGGTTGGTTCAGCTTAGGAAACATAAATATTGACAATCTTTTTCCAATTGGTGGCTATATTATAAAAATGGAGAAAAAATCACCCAACCTCCATGTGGAGAAATTTTATATATATATAAACTCTATCTCGATCCCAACCATCGATTTTATCCTCCAAACAGACAAATGAAAGTCTGCATCTAAGACGATGCTTACACAAAAAACGTATCCAACTGTTTATTTTTTGTAAAATAATTCTCTACTTTTTAATAAACCTGGAGATTTAGCCCCTGGGACCAAACAGGGGCTTATTAAGATCACTGTAAATAAGAGGTATACAAAATGTACATACCTTTAGAACAACTGCAACATGGTTTGCTGGCTTTGAAGCATCTGGTACTTGGAAAACAGCATTATGCCTGTTTGGATCGAATTCTTCATTCATAACATCATATTTCTCTACTCCAAACTTTTTGAATACCTGGAGATAACAAGCATGTGATTTCACCAGTAAACAAATGTTGATCACAAGGCTTCTCACCATATGACTCAATTACATGATACTACAACTTGTGAGGAAACACTAGAATCCAATCAGTATGTCAGATCAACCATGTTAGAAATGCATCTGAAGAAGATGAAGATAACCAAAACAATTTGATTACTACACGTGTGTTTGCAGTACCAGTGTCGATTGAGCATTAGCAGACAATGTGCACACTCTCAGTACAAGATGGTACAACTAGTTTAATTCTTCCATCAATATTTATCCAATGCAAAAGCATGCATGGTAGCTTTTCATTATATTTTCTCATGATCAATTCTCTGCCAAATTACCATGACGCATTTTGTTTATGGGCTCTTACTTCTAACTATTATTATTCACTCTGTCTTCGCAAATAACAAATAGATCAACACTTTTTATTGGTTGCATTTGTATGATTATTTGTGTGTGCATCTGTTCATAAACGGAAGAATTCAGAAACCATTCATGTCTTTATGCCACTCTGATAAAGAAGCAATCAGCTTATCATGATATATTACAAGTGTCAATATAAAATTAGAAATACAAGTGACTATTCATAAAAATGTTGACCATTCATGCTAACAAATCCAGTTGGTACCCAAGATATGCATGTAACAGTATTAAGATGAACCCAAAGGTGATCCATGGAATTTGCTACTCTGATTTTTATAAATTTGAGTTTAACATATTAGTCTGCCTAAAATACAGTATTATCAGCAGGTCACACATCATAAGGAAAGAAAGAGGATACAGCTAAGACCCGAAATATAATACCTCTATTAGTTGTTTTTCAGTCATCTCGACACCTTCAAGAAGTGTTTTAAGTTGTGTAACGGCTCCAGGAGCACCATTGGAAGTTTCGATCTTCGAAAAGCTCTCTTTTGCAGCAGATGAAGCCCTACCCAAGTTATCCGCCACATCCAAAAGGCTCTTTGCAAAATTCTGCAGCAAAATTCAAATTTCAAATTAATACTTGAGTAAGAATCAAACAAATGGCACAATGAACTGAAAGGATATTAAGGAGGCGCCTGTAGGTCACCCGGACAGCATTAATACTAACTGAAATACAAATCCATAAACCTGAATGGCAAATTTCTTAGCATTGTCTGCTTCACGTTTAGTACGGTCCTTCACATTCTCCATCTCTGCAAGAGTCCTCAGAACCTTATCCTTCATTTGCTCATGCTCAATCTGCTTGACTTTCAGAAGTTCTTCCTTCTCAGCCAGAAGTTTCATCAGGTCATCTCTTGAAAGGTCACTCTCCAAATCTGAATCAGAATCAGAAAATGCAAGTCGTTTAGTTCCTCTCTTCCTCCTTTTCACAGATCCAGATGTGTTAGATGGAGGTTTCATTTTAAGACCTGATTCATCTTTCTGGTCTGACACAGATGCTTCTGACTGATCAGGAACATCTACAGCAGCAGCATTAGCACCGTCATCTCTCTTATTTTCTTGTTTGTTTTCAGATTCAGCATTTTCCTTCTCATTTGGATGTGGGGATGCAGATGACGAGAATCCAAACCACTGAAAGGTGGATGAATTTAGAGTTGAATGGCCTAGCAGAGACACCTGAACAGAGACCATCTACATTAGAAAAACATGGCCTTGGTACTCATTCTTTGACAAGCAACAATTTTATTGCATTAGAGTAAGAAAGAAAAAAGACTAATGTAAAATTCAGAACAGGTGCTGACGGCAGGTGGCTGATTCTGCACAGATTCCACCTAAGCAGACACCAGATGTTTGTCATCTATGAAAACTAGCCAAACCGACAATACATTACGTCATTGGGCTAGGAACAAACTCACGTCAAGAAAATTGAAGCCGTCCATGTCCAGAAAGAAAATCGATTAACAGAGAGCAAAATGCCAACATAGTTAAGAAAAAATCGTGAACAAAGGTAGGACCAAAACAAAAGTCTCAAGACTGGAATGTATTTTAATCCGGTAGTCACGTAAGATATACAACTTCACAGCAACCTAAACCTCCACCAAAACCACGGAGTAAAAGTCTAAAACCTTACAATTGATTATTTTCACCAAATTACCCGAATTGCGAACAATGTGCTCAAATAAACTTGTTTTTGAAATAACAGAGGAACAAAGACTTGGTACTCATTCTTTGACAAGCAACAATTTTATTGCATTAGAGTAAGAAAGAAAAAAGACTAATGTAAAATTCAGAACAGGTGGCTGATTCTCCACAGATTCCACCCAAGCAGACACCAGATGTTTCTCATCTATGAAAACTAGCCAAACCGACAATACATTACGTCATTGGGCTAGGAACAAACTCACATCAAGAAAATTGAAGCCGTCCATGTCCAGAATGAATATCGATTAACAGAGAGCAAAATGCCAACATATTTAAGAAAAAATCGTGAACAAAGGTAAGACCAAAACAAAAGTCTCAAGACTGGAATGTATTTTAATCCAGTAGTCACGTAAGATATACAACTTCACAGCAACCTAAACCTCCACCAAAACCACGGAGTAAAAGTCTAAAACCTTACAATTGATTATTTTCACCAAATTACCCGAATTGCGAACAATGTGCTCAAATAAACTTGTTTTTTGAAATAACAGAGGAACAAAGACTCAACAAAGTATTGAACATTCACTTTCATTAGCACCGTAATCACCAAAACAATAATATAAAAACAGTTCAATTACGAATCTCAAAATTATACCACTATATCTTCTCTGGAGAAAAACCTACCAACCAAATTAGGAAATGGAACTATACCTGCAGACTGTGATAAGCCCTAGCAAAACACTGAGGCTGACTGTATAGGAAAACAAAAACAGTAGTACCTTTTCCTGAGAGCCCGTGGGGGAGAGGAATTGATTCGAGATAATCCGAAAGTACATCTGGTCATGGCGATCGCAGAGGAGTTGCGAGCTGCGGCACTGAGTCAACACGGTCCTGGAAAACCGACTCGTTATTCTGCCAAGCGACATGGCTGCGAGGCCCTGGATTATCAAAACTTCCCTGGGATGGAGAAGAAAATAGAGAAAAGTAATGGCAGTCAATGAATGAAGAAGAAGGCAGGGTTTTAGGAGGGTTTAGAGTAATTACGAAATGATAATAGGGGTAATATCGTCTCTGTAAATTACCGATTCAGTGAAGAGGTTTAGAAGTATCCAGAAACTTGTAAGATGAATTCTAATCAACTAACGATTCAGTTTATTTCCAGTCCTAAACGGAGCTATTACTAGATAAATAGAAAATTAAAACGAAGTAATAAACCAGCACCAGTGGTCTAGTGGTAGAATAGTACCCTGCCACGGTACAGACCCGGGTTCGATTCCCGGCTGGTGCATTATGTACAAGAGGGGCAGTGACGATTTGTCTTGCGCTTAAGTGGGACTTTGGGGTCTCCACGTATGTCTGATATATACACGGACGAAAAAAATGCGTAATCTGAGCCCTTCTACATTTTATTTTTATTTCGTCGATGGGAAAAATTTGCACAAATATATTTGGTAAGGTTGATTGAATGAAATTAGACCCGGGTTCGATTCCCGACTGGTGCAATGTAAAAGAGGGGCAGTGATGATTTTGTCTTGCGCTTAAGTGGGACTTTGGGGTCTCCACGAACGTCTGATATATGGACGAAAAAAATGCGCAATCTGAGTCCTACATTTTGTTTTTATTTCGTCGATGGGAAAATTTTGCACAAATATATTTGGTAAGGATCGATTAACAGAGAGCAAAATGCCAACATATTTAAGAAAAAATCGTGAACAAAGGTAGGACCAAAACAAAAGTCTCAAGACTGGAATGTATTTTAATCCGGTAGTCACGTAAGATATACAACTTCACAGCAACCTAAACCTCCACCAAAACCACGGAGTAAAAGTCTAAAACCTTACAATTGATTATTTTCACCAAATTACCCGAATTGCGAACAATGTGCTCAAATAAACTTGTTTTTTGAAATAACAGAGGAACAAAGAGTCAACAAAGTATTGAACATTCACTTTCATTAGCACCGTAATCACCAAAACAATAATATAAAAACAGTTCAATTACGAATCTCAAAATTATACCACTATATCTTCTCTGGAGAAAAACCTACCAACCAAATTAGGAAATGGAACTATACCTGCAGACTGTGATAAGCCCTAGCAAAACACTGAGGCTGACTGTATAGGAAAACAAAAACAGTAGTACCTTTTCCTGAGAGCCCGTGGGGGAGAGGAATTGATTCGAGATAATCCGAAAGTACATCTGGTCATGGCGATCGCAGAGGAGTTGCGAGCTGCGGCACTGAGTCAACACAGTCCTGGAAAACCGACTCGTTATTCTGCCAAGCGACATGGCTGCGAGGCCCTGGATTATCAAAACTTCCCTGAGGATGGTATTACGAAATGGCTGCAGGGTTTTAGGAGGGTTTAGAGTAATTACGAAATGATAATAGGGGTAATATCGTCTCTGTAAATTACCGATTCATTGAAGAGGTTTAGAAGTATCCAGAAACTTGTAAGATGAATTCTAATCAACTAACGATCCAGTTTATTTCCAAGTCCTAAACGGAGCTATTACTAGATAAATAAAAATTAGAACTAGGTAATAAACCAGCACCAGTGGTCTAGTGGTAGAATAGTACCCTGCCACGGTACAGACCCGGGTTCGATTCCCGGCTGGTGCATTATGTAAAAGAGGGGCAGTGACGATTTGTCTTGCGCTTAAGTGGGACTTTGGGGTCTCCACCAATGTCTGATATATGGACGAAAAAAAGGCGCAATCTGAGTCCTCTTGCATTTTATTTTTATTTCGTCGATGGGAAAATTTTGCGCAAATATATTTGGTAAGGTTGATCGAATGAAATTAGATTGCTTTTAGAATAATCTCAACTTCTCCAAATCAGAATTATTATTATCATTATTATTTTATTTTTTTTTTCAAAAATCTCAAAGAGGATACCATTGCGTGTTGAAAACCATTCGGGCGTAATATTTTGGCAAAGAATACCATGGACGTGAGGCCTCCATGTTTGGCAGCCGTTATAGAATGTTTTCCGAGAAGTCATAACCCAATTGAATGCAACTTGGTACAAAAGGATGAAACTTACAATAAAGCCATGTTTGTCACCCATTTTTTAAAATTTATTTTTCCTCAAATTCATTTTCAACCGTACATTTCATCAATTTTTATCAAAATTCATTAAAAAAAAATGAGTTTTAACTAATTAACAAGGGGGCTAAATGAAAAAAACCCAAAGTTCCATTTGTACAGCACAGCCTTAATATTGTACAAATTTGCTCACTAGGAGCCTCAAATAATATAATTAACTCATGGTATAGAATTCAAACGAGAACGTATATATAATGAGCTACACTCCCTGAAAAGCATTGGTTCATCCCTAACAGTATGGATTCCAGAAATTCCTTAAAGTTCAGGGATGTCATATCCAAGCATTTCATCAACAGCTTGTATCATTTTTTTGGTTTCAAAATGTCTGCCTTGGCTCTGAAAAGCATTGGTTCATCCCTAATCGTACGGATTCCGGAAATTGTTTAAAAGTTCAGGGATGTCATATCCGAGCATGTCATCGACAGCTTGTATCATTTTAGGTTTCAATTTCTCAAACTTATCGATGCTATATCCGCTCAAAACCTCCTTAAAGTGTTCGACGTGAGGGAAATCCCCAGCCGGTAGATGGTGTTCCCTTTGAACCTGCATAGTCGAGAAGTCAAAACATTATGATTATGCTCGATGTATAATCTCACATAATCGTGCAAAACATAATGTAAAGAAGCACAGACGCCTCTGTGTAGAGGGAGAGAAAAAGAACCTTAGCAAATTCATCAGCCAGATTATCGATGAGTCTCTGCTGAGTCTTAGCTTTGCCCATCATCGCAGGCATTTCCCTTCTCAGGTGACTGATAATATAAGCATGTATCTTGGCGGCCCTAGCACGCTTTACAAATTCATTTATCTGCATAAGAAGGAACATAAGAATCTCTTTTACCTCGTTTTACATAACAAAACATGATAAACTGCAACACATATATAAGAACTCCATAATATGATGATCTGAGACTCACACGACGATCACAAGCCTTCTTTGGTATGTCTTTCAAATCTGTAAGAAGGTTGTCCTGTTCTTTCTCAAAAAGTTCTTTCCCAATTGGACCAGCAGCAGCGTCGTTAATAGGCTTGTCATTAAAAGATCTGTCAAGCCAACAGAAGAGTTGTTTTAAAAAATAAAAAATGTAAGAAGAAAAATAGAAAATATAATTAATAGTGATAGAGGAAAGGAATAAGAGTAGGAGCAGCAGCAGAGAAAAAATAAATTAAAAAAATAATAATAACTAACAGATAGTTTCAAATCAGACTTAGGGGGTGGCTTATTTTTAATGTGCACACTTTTGGAGCTTATTTTTTAGTATAAGCCACCCCAAACATGCTTTTAACCTTAGCAGTCCTCAACTACTTGGAATGAGGTTTCATCAAAAGAACATGAGTTTTTTCATCAAAAATGAATTATTGAATTATCAGAACAATATTTTAATAATAAAAAGATTATTATAGTCTAAAGAAATAATGGAAGGCATATAAAAACATGTACGAGGTGTTGTCTGCATATTCATTACATCAAGTTTTACATCCACGCTCGAGTGCGTTGGAGCAGATCGAAGGAAGGAAGCCATATTCTTGAGAATCATCAAATGAGGAAGAGCAACACGAGTGGAAGAGCAAAAAGATCCCTTCTCCAACACGGGGATAACTGAGAGTTTTAGGTATGCAAATACAAGAGCCTAAAAGCTGTGTCCTGTCTTTCAAATCTGTAACTGGTCAAGTTTTTGGCCCTAGGCTTTCAATGCGCGCCCGATAAAAATTCTAAAATCCAAAGCGGATATGGTTTGTAACCAAGTGACATTTTTAACTTCAAAAATAGTGCTATATGAAAAGAAAAAATTATTACCCACTTAATACTGATTACACAATAAACATGTAAAATTGAGCATACCCAATATAAACACGCATGACCTCAGGAGTATTCAGCACTTTGCCTAGGGACCACATTAACGCTCCATATACCCGCATAAGCTGTAATTGATGGCCAACTGGTAGAATTAAATAACTTGAACATATGTGATTTTCCTTGTGATAGTTGAGGAGTAATGAACAAACACAGGTGCAAAAGAAACAACAAAACAATTTCTCTTACTTGCTGCGTATCAACTTGGTCAGCCTTGTTCAAAACCACGCGTATTTTATCATCATGACCCCGTAAAGATGCAATGACACGTCTGAATTCATCACTTATATCAAGTTTGTGGGGGTCAAACAAAAGCAGGATGAGGTCGCACTTTGCAGCAAACCAGGATGTTACACCAGTAAAGTCATAGCTTCTTTGAGTTCGTTGTTTTTCTCCTGATAACACTCCAGGAGTATCCACGAAAGTAATATGTTCCAGCAGCTTTTAGAATTCAAAATACGAATAAATTTTAGCAGGAACAGAAGAAAGCTAAGAATTTTCTCCTGACGCTCTTAAAAAGCCAATTAAAACGAAGCATCTAACTCACAGGATGTGGCATTTGAGAACACTCAAATTTTGACAGAAATGCAGTTCCAAAAGTTGTCAGACCACTAAAAGGCATATCTGCTTGAACAGCAATTGTATTCCCTGGAACACTTCTTTCATCTGGTCCATTCTGTATTAAAAACGATTCAGTAGCGAACACTGGCAGACCAAAAGATCCATTTACGAGCAGAAGCACAGAAAAAAATAGGAAAAAAATAGAGAGAGAGAGAGAGAGAGAGAAAAAAAAAAAAATGAGAGAGAGAGAGAGAGATTAAAAAAGAACCATGTGATAGGTACCAACACAGATTATGAAGCAAAAGAACAGAAACTAAAATTTGTATTTAAGCTACTGAATGAACTGGAAAGGAATTACAAGGTTGATGAGCATTCTAGAGGCTCATCTCTCGCCCAACTTGTCCCCATAATTCAGCAAGCCCTCACAGGCTACCCATCCTTTACCCAAAAAATCATTTTAAAATATCAAATGGTATGTAGATATAGATTGGTATCAAATATCAAAAAGACAAAAATCTAGAGGACTTTTTCTAAGTTATTGGAACTTATTCATGATTAATTGCATGATAAGGCATTCAAAATAAGACAGGAAAATCCAAAAGTACCATGACAACGACAAATCTATCTGTTGTAGGCTCTGGTCCAATGTGAGCTCCTGTGAAAAATAATAACATAAAAATAACAACCTAGTTAATGAAAAGAAATTAAAGATACATGCTCCCACCAAAGCAATCGTTTATAAAAACGGAAAGAGAGCTGTTAACATACCTGGATAACTAGTTTTGAGCAAATGTTTAATAAATGTTGTCTTCCCAGTGGAGTACTGACCCAAAAGCATCACCATTGGTTTAGCATCAAAGTCACTATTTGCCTTCCAATCAACAATGCAATAACAGAGAGTTAACCAACGACTAATCAATTTTCATAACAATAGATCATCAACATTAGAAAAAGCAAAAATATGATCAAATTCTATCTACCTGAGAATTCTCAGAATGAAGAAAAATGCAATACTTACCAGTAAGGGCGAAACAAAATCATTAAATTGGTAAGTAACTTCCAGTGGCTTCAGCTTCTGAACATACAATCTTTTCAAACCATCAATTATCGATGTAACAGAGGCCAAGGATACCTGACACAATAATTGAGAAGGAATCAAAGAGATAATAAAGACACAGTTACATCTAGGAAATGTATAATAAAACCGGTGGAAAGAAGGGTAACATGAATGGAAAAACTAAACCTATGAAAACAAGGGGCAGTACACATTCAAATTGAACACCAACATATTGAACTATAAACTTGCTGTCAGTTTTCTTCTAAAAAATGCATGAAATCAAACGAGGGAGGTCACAAGAACTGTGAACTCAAGCAATTGGAACAATAAGAGAGTTTTTAAGTGTCAAGATATTTAAGTTAGAAACAACTCAGTCTGTCACTCAATACCAGGTATAGATCAACAAAACCTTGCCGATCCCAACAAAGAAAGCAAAATTGTGACTAAGGATGACAATATAGCCTAAAAGAAGGAATTGATAGAAGTTTTGATGGATAAATGTATTGATGCAAACAAAAGAAGGTTAAAATTTCCAATTACATGCCAGCTTACCTTCTTTGCAGATTTTGAAGAAGTAAACCAACTAGCTGATGGGGATGATTGCACTTGAGGATTACCTGAATTATAGCAAATTAGTATACAAACACTGTGAAAGTAAACAACAATACTCTTTTAAATGAAATATCATCTGTCTTACCATTCTGTTCGGGTTCACTTTTAGGTATATGCTTTCTCTTCTACAAAAAATAATAAAAAAGTTATAACACGCCTAACATTTGAACACTAATTGAAGTATAGAAAAAACATGTAGTAGACTTACAGCTAGGAGAACATCCAGTCCTTCCATGGCTGGAGGTTGTAAATTTTCAAATTCAACTGCAGTTGATTAAAATATTTAAACCATTGCAACGTCGCCTTCTAACACAAATACACAATTTTAAAGAAACAGAAATATCAAGCAAAAGAACCTAATACTCTGCTTATTACCTTCAGTGTTTAGAATATCACCAGTTATCGCATGCCCAGCTTGTGCCAAGGAGACCAGCTACAAGTTAGAATGCTAAGATAGATCAGACTCTAAATAATGATCATTATAGCAGAACACCAATCAAGCAGAGATATCAACCTGCATTGAAGTGATAAACTCTTTAAAACCAAGAAAACCTTGCCTTTTCGAATCTGCAATTGCCCACACCTGGTGGAATAGAAGAAAAGCAAACCCCTTTATTTATTATCCAACATAAATAATCAAAAACAATATGAAGATAAAGCATGTTTGGCTATTTTTAGAAGTTACTATCTATAAAATTACTGCTTACTCTCTAGAAAGATTTGTTCGGTTAGAAAAAAATGTCATTTTGGGTGTTTAATTGATAGATTTCCAGTTCAAAATTCGAGAATTTCAAAAGGGCTATGAATTTGCACGATCACTTAGAAATTCTACCGAAAGCATCCCAATAACTCTGTAATACTGGGCATCATATTTAAAGCTCCACTCCACATTTCATTTTACAAAGGTAATTTTTTAACCCGTATTCAAACTAAAAAGTACCAATAATAAACGTTGTGAACAATAATATTAACAAGGAAGCAGTTGAGGCTAAAATTTATTCATTCTGAATTAACAAAATGAATTACGAACTACAGAACCTGCTTGAGATCTTGACGAGACACGTTGGACATGGCAAAGAAATTTGTAGCATCGGCTCCAGTCAGACGCCCATCTCCATCTGATTGTACGAATTCATTAGCAGCTTATTTTAAAGCCAAATATTAAATTTGATTGAAAATACATAACTTAGTACCTGAATCAGCGAAAGAAAACCATTCTTGATAGATCTTCTGGTGCTCTTTCGAGCACCGACTAATCGAAGCCGAATCAATCTCCATTTTCGATCTGAAAAATTCCCCAAAATTACCTTATTCTGATTTGAATTTCAGAACGTTTGGAAGTTTTTGGAAGTTTAAAATTTGTGAAATTATTTTTTAGTCACTCTGCCTTCGGTTTTGGGGGAAAAACCCAGCCGTTTTGTGGACATATGGGCCCGTTTGAACTGATTTTTCATTTCAAAAAATTGATTTTTTTAATGTTATTTCATGGAATTACTCCAGGGTAATTTTTTATTTGAGAAAAATTCATATCTAAGTTGTATTGTTTATATCAATTCACAAATCAGGTACAAAGTTCAAAAATTCAAAATTCAGATTTCTGTATAATTAATTGAAAATATTTATTAATTAAATATATTAAAGTCACAGCTACACGATTAATGATCACAAATTCATAATTATTAGTCACAAATTTACCTATTGATCACATATCGTCGAATTAATTGGTTATAGATTATTTCGAGTTTACAAATCAAAAATTTTGTAGGTCACAGATTATTTTAAGGTTACAGATCAATAATTTACAGGTCACAAATTATTTCATTAGTCACGGATAAAAAATTTTGTAGGTCACAGCTTACATAATTGGTCACAAATTAAAAAAACTATAAGTCAAAGGTCACACATTTTCAAATTTGACGTTCACGAACTACTTTTTAATGACAAATGATCGAATTTTAATGTCACAGTTTACAGTCATAGTCACATAAGGGACCAAATAGTTGGTCACAGACATTCAACATCCAATTCTGACACCACCACTACCACCACCAACAACACTAACAATTGGTCACGAGTCAACTGGTCGGTCACATACCACCATCAACTCCACTACCGGCACCGCCACTTACAACAACCCTCACCGTCACCACTGCCACAACCACAACACCACCACCACTTCACCACCAACAAAATCGTCGCCACCAGAAACCACCACGACCGCCTCCACCAAACACATCAATAATACCCAATTTAATGGTCACAGTCGACTAAATAATTTGTGACTACCATCAACGCTTGTGACCACCACCTCAAAAGCCCCCAATAGCACCACCGTCACCGTTGCTGCGAAAACCACCATCACCTACAACAAATCTAACACATTGTCAAAAAAAATAAAAAAAACCACCAAATCGTCACACCAGATTCACTGTCACTTCACCACCACAACCACCAACAAACCACCATTTTCAACTACAAAATCACAACCTATCAACACATCCATGCCAGATTCACCACCACCAACAAAAGCCACCCTACCACTAGATCTACCACCACTCTAACACCACCGCACCCAAATAATTGGTCACAACCATAGTCAATCGCCACCACAAACCATAGTCAATCACCACCACAAACCATGTGGATATAATGCACCGAGAATTTATCAAAAGCACGAGAAATTTACAAAATAGCTCATCATCTGAAAGGCTGCACAGGTTTCGTCTCTTCGAGGAGTACAGCTGCCTCAAAACATTCAGCGGCCTCCAATGCCAATGCCCCACCCTCATCCTTGTAAAGGATGTCAACATTTTACCATGCCGAAGTATTCATTCTGTCGAGTCTTAGTGCTTCTGTTAGAAGGCTCCGGACAATGGTCGAACACTGCCTGCAGATTTGTCTAAGAAGCACTGCTTTGCAGACTAGACTGAGGACGTGCGTTGGATCAACATCTCCGTTGCACTCTTGTAGGGACACCGGTCTTCTTGCAGCAGCGCCGGTCTCGCATCGGAATCAGCGCCAGTCTTTAGAGGGTCGTCGCTACAGTGCGATGTGCTATCGGCAAGGAATTTTTCAACGGAGATTGTGATGGAGAGAAGGGAGAGACAGAGAGAAGAAATGGTAGAGAGAGAAATTGTAAGGAAAAAATTGATTAGGGTTTGGAATAATTTGGGGAAATATTTAATATTTAATTATTATATTGATACTTGATTTATGAATAGTGAAACTTCAACCCTGATTTTTGAATTGTGATCTTTAAACACCTGGAATTATGTAATTTTCCCTTTTTATTTCTTCTCTCATATGTGGATCCCACTTTTCTCCTAACGGTTAAAAAATCAATTCTCAAAATCACTATCGAACAGGCCCATGATCTTTTCATGCATAAATAATTAAATAATTTTATTTCTATTTACAGATGATTTATTTCTATTTTGTGAGAAATCTTCATAGAATAGGAGAATCACTACTATCTTAAAAGAGCCAATACGCCATTTACTATTCATTTTTGAAGTATTTTCATTTCCCATTTTGTCCTTAAACAATTAACAAAATCTCTACTCTTTTTCAATATGCCATTTATATTCATTTTTGAAGTATTTTCATTTCTCATTTCACTACTATCTTAAAAGAGTCAATATACCACTTATTATTTATTTTTAAAGCATTGTCATTTCCCATTTTGTTCTCAAACAATTAACAAAATCTTTACTCTTTTTGAATATGTCACTTACTATTCATTTTTGAAGTATTTTCATTTCTCATTTCACTACTATCTTAAAAGAGTCAATATACCACTTATTATTTATTTTATATATATATATATATATATATATATTTAAGAAAATGATGTAAATTGTATTAAGAAAATTGTAGCAAAAAAATAATTAATATTAATAAAATAATTAATTTTTTAAAGGAAAAATGATGAGTTATATGCATTTTTTAAATCATTCGATATGTCTATGATATAGTTCTCGAAATGAATTTCGAGAGAATATAAAAGATTTGTAAAGATTTATGGTAGATTTTTATAAATAAAAAAACCCAAATAAATCACCCAATGCAAAAAAAAAAAAAAATTAACACAAAAAAAATATCAATCACTCAATGAAAAAAAATAACAAAAAAATGACACTAAGCATCATTTAAAAAAAATTGTGTCACGGAGCAACTTCGTGTATCACAGAGCATTTGCTCCATGATGCACGGAGAAAATTGCTCTCGGGTGCCAGGAGCAAATTAATTGCTCCGTGATGCACAGGGCATTTTCGTAATAATTTTTTCCCTTTTTTTTCTTGGTGATTGATATTTTTTTTTATTCAAATCTATCTTACCCTTATAACGTGATACGGAGTATGTTGAATCACGTATATTATTTATTTCTTAAAAGCAGTTGCCATAAATGAAAGTAAAACTTAACACAATGTTGAAAAAATTTAATGCTCAATCAAAAAAATGTCGATTAATTTATTTGACGATATTGAATATTTTAGATGTATATAAATTTTGGAGGATTAAATCAAATATATCAAAATTGGGTGATTAAATAAAAATCTCAACCACATTTAAGTGATAATATTATACTGTGGCTCAGCTTGTGTTAGGCTCCAATATATTTTTATTTTTTTTCATTTTCAATAGCAGAATCTTTGATAAAGTAGTATTACATATAAATAAATTTTTTCTCATTAAATTGATTGGATATTGAACAATAAAAAAAGATTCGATTAATTACACGACTTAATTATATTGAATATAGTCATCATCAAATACGTCATTTATATATAAAATAACCAGTCAAACTAAAATAATGTTTGATATATAAATTATGAGCTCCGAATTGGGTTTTTAATCCATGCATCAAGGGAGCATTTATCCTATTTCTAGAAAATACATTTCAATTATAAACACACAAAATTAAGGCCAACTAATTTTTCATCTTAATTATTTTAACATCTGAAAAAAATTTATATATAAAAGAAATTCGATCATTTTTAAGAATTTTTTTCTTATTGTTACTTTTTCCTCGCGATCAATTAATTTTTTAAATAATATAATAAAATTTTTAACGTCATTTAGAAAATTTTCTAATAAACTTTTACATTTTTTTTAATGTCAAAAGAGATATTATTTAAAAAATTAAAAATTTCGATAACAAACTAACTTTAAAAATTCATCGACGATTGTATAGTAGTCAAATGCATAAATCTTCTATATTCTCTCGAAACTCATTTCGAGAACTATATCATAAACATATTGAATGGTTTAAATAAATATTGAAAATAGTTAAACGTATATCAAACATGTGTGTTCAAAAAATGTTATATATAAATTTCGGTAGCTCTTTTTTCATATATCTTATGTGTATTGATTATTTTGGACAAATATGGTCTCTTTTGGCTTCAACTTGAACTCTCAAGTACACTTATGTATATTATCAATTAATAATAGTATATGATGATGCAGAGTGTGTGTCATATATAAAAATTACATTTCCACTTATCATTTATAACAATTAATCAAATTTATAGATTTATTGGGAGAAATGAATAGATATTTTGACACATTAATATTACTTAAAAAATGACATAGCCCGTGCATTGCACGGGTGCAAAACTAGCATATATAGAAATGTTATAAAAAAATGAAGAAAAATATATATAGATGAAACAGTGAGAAGACTCAATCAAATGTTAATTTATGGAGAGAGAATAAGAAAAAAAAAATATTTTTTAGATAAAAATGAAATAGTAATTTCTTGAATAGTAAAACAATACTTGAAAAATTGGATATATAAACATAAGAATAATACTATTTCCAATTTCTCACTACCGTAATCGTTCTACGTAGCATATATGTGACTGTTAGTGATTTGTTGTATAAGATAATAAAATACTGTCATATTAATGTATCAAATTACTAACCATCACATAGATGTCATATAAGACAATTACGACTGCGAGCGACTGTAAATAACATTATTTGTAAACATAATGTAATACAAAAGGTATGTTGTTTGTTTTTTTGCTACAGTTTGGTAGAAGTTAAAATTGAAATTTTAATTCAACTTAAAGCCAACTATTAATTTTGAACTTACGGTTTATGAGATTCGTAATTTCCAATCACATATTTTATCAATTTCTATCAAAATCTGCTAAAAATTTTGACTTTAATTCCCATCAAACATGAGCTTTATATTATATGTATTTTGATCTATTTAACTATTTCGAATGATAAATTTTTAGCAATACACTCTATAAAATGTAGTGTACAAAATGTCAAATTCAATTAAAAAAATACACATATGGTGTATAAAATATAAATATATCCTAAATAGAGGGTGTATTTTATATATTTTTTTAAAGACATTAAATTTTAATAAATACGATTCGCATACGAGTGAAAATGGCTTATGCTAGGTGGGTTGACAATGAATTAATTGTTCCAATGGTCACTAACCTTATGCCCATGTTTTTGATTGGCCACTGAAATTTAAAATATCGAGTTTTGATCACTAAACTTAGCCTAAGTTTTTGATTGCTCATTGAAATTTAAAATGTCGAATTTTGACTACTGAATTTTGAAAAATATCGTACATTACTCACTAGCATAAGTATTGAACTTTAAAAAATATCGGGTTTACAGTAGGTAATGTACAACGTTTTTCAAAGTTTAGCAGTCAAAACTCAACATTTTAAATTTCAATAAGCAATCAAAGACATGGATCTAACTTTAATGACCAAAATTCGACATTTTAAATTTCAGTAACCAATCAAAGACATGTATCTAAGTCTAGCGACAATTGGAACAATTAACTCGTTTTTTTACGTAGAAAGGAAAGTTTTGCCAAAACTAGAAGCAACTTACACAACCTGACCACACGTATCAGTTAGGAGCTGAGTTGGCGGTATAGACCCCAGTTCACAAATTTGTTACAGAAGTCTCACACCATGTGGGGTCGGAATATTTTTTATCATTTTTTTATTACATTGGGCTCCGCAATGGAGCCGACCTTATGTGAGAAATTTGGTTTGATTTTGTAAAATGAATTCTGTATAATTAGAATTACTCATCAGTTAGAGGGAAATTTGAGATAGATTTGTGAGGCTACAATAGAATTTGAAATGGAAACATTGAAATATGTATGCATCTTGTCAAATATATTCAAATTGGTATATGCGTTGATGCATTTTTATTTTAACAACAATCATATTACTTGTACAATGTATTTTACAACTTGATTTACAATGCACAAGTTGACAAATATCACATCCATCTATTTGGAAAACTATTTTTAAGATCAATGGTCAGGATTTGTACAACACGTTTGTTGCCAATCAAGTTGTGCAAGTACATTATACAAGTGGTTTTATTCTTTTAACAAACACAATCTCTTGCTCCTGCCATTTTCTGACTTCTTCACGGGATCCTAAGCCCTGGATCATAACTCAAAAGACCGACTTTAGAAACTTTTTCACACGCTGAACGTGATTTTAACCGCTTTATCTTCACACAACAAGCAATTTATTTCCATTTCTTTTGAGCAAGAAAAGAAATGGGCGAAACTGGGAAAAACCCGAGAAATACTAAGGTGAGATTCATCAAATGCTGGAAGAACTTGAAGAAACTTGTAGCCTTCTTCAAGAAGGCGAGCAACAGCAGCCATATGCACACAGCCTCCATTCCTTTAGCTGATGCTGTTTGGTGCCACGAGCTTTTTAAACTCTCCAATTACGCAAAATTTCGAGGCATGGAAGCTTGTGTTCTTCATCCAGCAATGGCCGACTTTGTAGCCCAAAGTCACTTCTGTATGAATCCCAACATTGGCATGTGAAAGGTATCTACTTCCACGTCCTTATTTCAAAGAGTTCTTTGTTCTGAATATATCTGTATGAAATTGATCTCTTGTCAAAGAGAACCATAAGTTCTCTTCCCACATTAATAGTGAATAATTATTATCCTAATGGGGGGCAGGAGATCAGGGCTGGCATATTTGTATACAGCATTCAAGCTATCTTTCTTGATTTAGTTCACCTCCATACCAAAATCCTGCTATCAAGGGAAATGACCTATGAGAATGCCATGTTCTAACTTCTAATACAACAAGTACCTTTTAGCAAATGGTTGAATGGGGTTGAGCTGATGCAATTTTTATCAAAGTTCACCAACGTATTCTTAAATCACACACGTATACAGGATGACGAATGAAAATTAATCACAGGATAATCGAGTCGTTCTATATAATCAACCATCAAAGAAACCTATGCGTGCAGCCTAATGGCAAATTCTACAATATGAGACAGAGGACAAAAGTACATTCTCGCGCACACTTGCACACAGCTCTTCCCTTTTGACTTCAAGATGCCAGCTTAAAAAAGAATAAATAGGCTGAAACTGGACAAAACCAGATTAACAACCTAATGAATGAGGTACGAATATGACATTTCAAAAGAAATGAATGAAATTCTCATCTGATTCTAGATGCCAATACAGCAACGACTCATGCACCACATAACAAAGCACATAGAGTAGAGATTGATCGTATTGGCAAATCAGCCCAACAATTCCAAAAGCAGTGCACATGATCATGTGGATAAGATGAAGTAATAAACAGTATTGATCTATGAAATAGTGCTGAAATTATCAATATATTCACATGTTTCACATAACACAGAGTGATCGTATATGATACTTACATCCATGACATCCAGCACAAGCTTTAGAAAATGTTATTTGTACATCATTGTGTATATAATGGTATACAGATAAATGAAAAGAGAAAAAAAACAAAAAAAGTAGAGTGGTTGTGCTACATATACATAATAGGTTTACGTATACGTGATTTGGTGATGTGATTGGGCCAAAATTTCTTCAACCATTAAAAAAAAAAAAACATTTCTACTATCCTTTTGACACATGTAAACCATTATATAACTGTTTTATGTACAAGTAGCATTATTCAAAAAAGAGAAGGAAATAAAAGAAATTCAGTTACCATCTCTCCCCCCCATGTCATCTATCTATCTGTACACCATTATAACATTACTCCAATATGGATTGTACTCTGGTTGCTCCTACACAGAAGTACTAGTTTATGCTGCAAGTAAAACAGATGTAAAAGTCCTATACTAATGTGCATATATACGAACTGAGATTGCAACTTATGTAGAAGTTACACGAAGGAAAACAGAACATAAAACACAATGCATGATTGGAATGGCAAAAGTTAAAAAGATACAGATATATATAGAGGCAAGCAAAACTGAAAAAACGTGATGCACACATAGATCGTGCTGGTAAAAGCAAATAAATGTTGATTTCCAGTATAATCCAATTTTGTCGTCATATTCATAATCACATAGATTCTTAATTACAGGTCATTAACGAATCTATGATCAGTTGGCAAATGTTCACAAAAAAGGTAAAGCGAAAAAAACCACAAAATAATAATTACAAGGCATTAATAAATCTACGATCAGTTGACGAATGTTCACAAAACACGCATAACCAACCATACAGGCAGAGATTCTACAGACAGAATGTAAGGTCCTAACGGACATAATAACGACACAATGATTGATAAAATCAAATCATAATGATCAGTCAACCAAGATTCATGGAACATGTAAAAACATACATGCAGTGATTCTCAATGAAGTTACAATCTCAGCGCTGCACAAGAAAATAAGGTAGGTTTGAAAGAAAATAATATAGCACTCTGCTTATCAATTAAAAAGGGAAAAATACTTTTCTTGATAAGAACAGAACCACCAGAAAAAATATTACTCAACAAAATCTAAGGATTCTCAGACAAAGGCAAGTCCCTAAAATCTCACAAGGATCTCACAAGGATGCCAGACCAGGAAAAGAATTAACAAATTAGAACACACTGATCAAGCCGGTTGAAATTCCGCTGTCTAGACCAGATACAGCAATTAGACATTGTAAATTAATAGAAATGCAGATTGTCACATAAACTCATAAAGAGCAAAATTAGAACTCTTTGACAAAGATTCATACTAAAAAAATATGGCTTCAACAACAAACTTCATAAGCATTCCAAAGAAAATCACATGATAGAAGATTAAATATCACAGAAACACATCAAAATATCCATCATAATGTCTCCTACTGTCCATAATATTAAAGTTTATAATTTAAAAAGAAGTAAATTCTCTTCAAACAACAGCCACTCATAGCAGACAGACCATAAGAGGTCCCTTAGTTTTTCTAACACCTTAGTTTACCCTGACTATGAGCATTCATCCCTCCTTCTTTTCTTTTCTTTCTTTTTTTTTTTTTTTTCACTTTTTTCTCCGCAGATAAAAACCAAAATAGGTTAACAGAAAAACAAGAAAATTAAGTAATTTAACCAAATGGGTTCTTCCAAATGATGCGAGCATCACTGGAGACACCTCAGAGCCGGAGGGCCGTGCATGCAAGCTCGTCCACATCAGCGGCATCCACAGGCGGCATCTCATTGAGATCGAAAAGCAGGAGCTTTTTACAAGAAGATGAGGCGATGTCACATTCAGCATCATCAACCACGGAGGAGGAGGAGTCGCAGTCGCTATGACACTCTTCCGGGTCAAACGGCGTCCTGGGGTTACTCCGATGCTGCATGAAAACCGGAGGTGGCGGTGGAAGCTGCCTGGGTCCGCTGAATGACTCAACGGTGCTGCTCATGCTGCTGGAGGTGGGTCTCTGCTGGGCGATGATCTGGTGGTCCTGAGAGTAAAACCGGGGATCCATAAAGGGATCATTAGGGTTATTATTGATCTGTTGTTGATTAGGGTTTCTAGGTTTGAAATTAGGGAAGGCGTTAGCATCTGGAGGTAGGGGGAAGTTTGTCTTGGCTTTAGGTCCACGGAGGGAGAAGGCAGCGGCATCATAGGCCCGGGCAGCTTCAATAGCAGAATCAAAGGTGCCGAGCCAGAGGCGGACTTTCTTCTGTGGGTCTCTGATCTCAGCAGCAAATTTTCCCCACGGCCTTTTTCTCACCCCCCTGAATCTTATCTCATTAGATCCTCCAGATCCATTAGCTTCTCCTCCGTTCACCACCCTCGCCGTCGCCGCCGCTACAGGTGCTTTCCCTTTCCTCATGACCTCAAAATCGAAAGATTCAGGCACAAAAAATAAAAGAAAATCCTTCTCTGTAAAGAGAAAGAATTCAGGTACAGAGAGAGAAAAAGATGAGATGAGATGCCTAAGAAAAATCCATATTTACATAGAAAAATTAATACAGATGAGATTGTGATAATATAATTTTCTCTCTCTACTGTGTGTTGTGTGTCAAACAGGTAGGGGTAGAGAGAGAAGGGAGGCTGAGCGCTCTTTTATTTATTTATTTATTTTTTCCATGAAAATTAATTCTTCTTTTTTCACGCGCTGACACGCACCTAAAGAATCCATCTCTCTTCCGATGCAATAAATAAAAATCGTATATTTTAATTGCATTTTCATTTTACTTTCACACGCTTTATATAAAGAGACCAATATAGCCTTTTGGATTTTTTAATTTTTTTTTTCTTTTGTATTTTGTTCTGAGTATTTTGTTGTTAGGTCAATTTCCATAATTCATAATTCACGTGAAATAGTAGGAAGGGATGGGCATCAATGTTCACCACAGCGCATTAAATAGAGGGATGGAATGACTATTTATTTTTTTAACATTCATTAGAGAGGAAATATATCTTGCTTATTTTTGAATCTGAATATTTTGCAAAATAATGTACTAGAAATATAGTCCATGTTTGCCCCTGTTTGGTTTCCATTATTTTCTCGTTAAAATAAAAAAATGACCGTTATTCATTACATCAAGCCACAAAATTTGAATTTATATCTCTTGTGTGAGGTCCGTAACGACTATATTTTTCATTCTCATTCTTCCAAAAATGAGAAACAAATGGGGGCTTTGTTTCTCATTTTTTCCCCATTAAAATGAAAAATATGACCGTTATCCATAACATCAAGTCACCAAATTTAAATTTTTATCTCTTATGTTGGGTCTATAATGATTATATTTTTCATTCTCATTTTTACAAAAATAGGAAACAAATAGGGTTAAGCATTCGTTAAGTACAGTTACCTATTCCCGATGTGGTTGAATAAAATTTAAGGAGTTTACAAATTTGTGTAGAAATTTAGATTCTGTTGAGATCGAAAAAGATTTTGGTCAAGATGTAGGTAGGAAAGTATCTATCTTTGAGTCTCGTTCTTTAAAAATTCTTTCCTTTTTTTTTTTTTTTTTTTTCACAAATTCATTTTTTTACCTACATTCTTTCAATAAAATAATTACACTCATACTTTTTAACTACTTATTCTTCAAAAAATCACTATTTGCAAAGTTTATTCACCCAAAAATAAGCTCAAATACACTAATATTCAGACACATTGTATGCAATATGTGTGCATGGATATAGATCACAAGATATCGAAACTAAACTTATCAAATGTAGTCTGTTAAGATATTATGTACGTATTAGGATCTAAAACTTAGGGGTCGATTGGCAGGATTTTTGAAAAATCAAAAGTTACTTCCAAATGTACAAAATTGCATTTGAACATATTTGCATAAATTTTTAAAATACTTTTTTTGACTAGAAGAGTTTTTAGAAGATGTTTGCCTGATGTAATTCTATTCTCCAAGAATTTGAAACGAAAATGGAAAAAGGGCCCTTAATGTGATTAAGCCACATTATTTCAGTAAAAATGAATTTTCGAATAGTGTACTGATGGGAAGTGGGTAAGTAAAAAATAAGGAAAAATTTTAAATTTACGTGTAATATTATTATATTGAAAAATGTGTGGTTGAAATGATATCAAATTACTATTTAAAAATACATTTTTTGAGGAAAAAAACGTAGGTCAAACACGGGGCCTTAGAGTACAATAAGATATTAGTTATAATCGCACTTCTTAAATTTTGTCGATAAGATGATGGCGCTCCAAAAAAATCGAGCATAGTATTTAATCAAGAAAGGGGAATAAGTATTTGCATGTAAGAAAAGGCAAATTAAAAATAGTTCGAGATAATTTTATCAAACTTACCGTCTTTTTTTATTCCGAGAAGTGCACCAGAAATTAATGCCAAAGCGCGCGGGGGCACACATATATAACGATGAATTTTGAAATAAAATCAAGCAATGAAGATAGGATTTGTAGTTGGACATAATTCATAATATTAATTACTAAATCATTCACCAAATGTTTTTACTGCCAAAATAAACACAAATTTATTAATTAAAATTCAAATGATTCTATTTATGATTATTATATGCTAATGAAAACCAATTCAAAAATCAGATTTGTGTCAAAAAAATTATAACCTCATTCCTGTCTTTTGCACCACTAGATTATGCCCCGGAGGTATAACAGGAGCTTATTTTGATTTACCAAACGTGTCATGAGCCTATTAACTATTGATGTACTCACAAAAATAATAGGATATCCACCTAAAAACATATATATTCCATCACAAGTGATTCAACGACATTATTTACTCCTTTCATTTGCACCTACTCACCAAATGTATTTATTGCGACATAAATAATTGAAATTTTGCCTATGCATCACTCACCAAATGTATTTATTGCAATAAAAGATAGAACACCAATAAACAATTGAATTTTTAATGATTTAATATGGAGAACCTTTTAGAAATCAGTCATATTTGAACGTACGCTGCATGTTATTTTAAAATATTTTATTTGAAATGTTTTATAAGTGATATAAAAATAATATCTGAAGTTGTGAGAATATAAATAATAATTAATACTAATTGTTTATGTGGAATAAACTAGTGATTTAAATGAAATAAAAATCAGTTTGTGGAAATAATTTAAATAGTTGAGGAAGTCAATTTGACAATCCCTCCATTTACCCTTTTGATGTCAATTAAACATCCAAGGAATATCATCATTTCTTCATAATCACTTAATATGCATTGAACATATCAATTAAAATTATATATTATAGATATGCATTTTGTCCTCATTTACCCTTTATGTATCTTATTGAATAAATCAATTGGAAGAAGAATTTAAAAATATTCATATTTTGTTCCAAAAAAATAAAATTAATGAATTTAATTTACTATCCAATCAAGTGGATTGAAATTGTCAAATTTGTATTGATCATAACTAGATAATTAACAAAATAATACATGATAATATTGTTCAAATGATTAAATAAATCAAATATATATTGCAAAACGAAAAATAAGATCATGAATATGTCAAATGTACATTCATCATAACCAAATAGTTGACAAAATAACTAATGATAATATTGTTCAAATGATTCAAATAATTAATAAATTAAATACATATTGAAAAACGAAAAGTGAGATATTATTGAAATAATTAAATTGTATTGAAAAATGAAAAGAAATGTATTTTTAAAATAATTGAATTATAATAAGGATATAATAGTCTAAAAAATGATTCTCACTAGATATAATATTTAATATATTATAGATTATAGACGTTGTTCTCGTAATTACATAGGACCGCTCCATTTAAATTTCTCTAAAATTACAATATTTTTATATCTTTTTCCTTTCCCCTTTTCCCCTTTTTTGGTGGTTCGAAACATGATCATTATACGCATCTAAAAAGATATGTTTAAATGTTAAGTTGAATATTATTAGGTTAAACAACTAAAAATATCTCCTTTTTTAATGTCTAATCATATGCACCAAACATATTATAAATTTACATTTCTCGATGGTAAGAATTTCTTACTATTTATCAGTCCACAACAGTTTGTGCGGCATTTCATTAGAAGATTTGAGTTCTTTGCTAGTGATATCGAAATATTTGAATCCGTTTATGCTTATGCACTTTGTAATTTATTCCATAATTGGCTCAACGATGGAACAAGTAATGGTAACTCGGTTGTCAATGTGTCGTTTGTCAGTTATTAACAATATTAGAGGCAGCTCCAAGCGAATACATTCACTAGAATTTGCAAACGCGGATGATTTTTAAATTTGTAACTCCTATCGTTTTAGTAATCACTCTTAGATTATCTTGTTCTATGAACAAGTAACCTCTACAATTGGAGGTATAAACATAGACAATATTATCTAAGTTGAATCGATGAGTCTGAATAGATTGTGTTATATATCAAGCTCAAGAGATAGTTTGATGTAATTCCATGGCCAACGGCCTCGAAGGCTTTTTCAAAATTTCTCAAATTCTTTGTGTTCTTTAGAATAATAACTAGAAGTAAGCCCCCCGTTTGGTATTCTTTTTTTCAAAATGCATTTTTCTTTCTCTTATTTTCAACCACACATTCTTTATTAAGATAATATTACACGTAAATCAAAAAAATTTCCTTATTTTTCAATCACACACTTTTTTACATAAAAATGGCTATTAAACACCTCC
>NC_036257.1:13589565-13627263 GCF_002742605.1 Olea europaea var. sylvestris | reverse complement strand
TACACCCCCCCCCCCCCCCCCCCCCCCCCGAGTATAATTTTAAAAAGGGTGTTCGCTTGACCAGTATTTTTTGATAGAGTTACTTGACAAGTAATATCAGCCCTTAAATTTAATTAATTTGATGATATGGTAACATTTTTTATTAAAAAAAAAGAAAAAAAAAAGAGAAAAAGAAAAGAAAATGCTAATCATCTTCTTCATTACACACCCCTCATCCTACTTACAACCACATATATACCAACATTGTCGCCTCTTTAATCAAGAGGAATTTCTTCGGTGAGTTGGGAAGAACACAAGGACGTCCCTATTATATACAAATTGCACCGATTGATCCGGGGGGGAGGGGGGGAATCCACCTTGAAGCACCTCCCTAGTTCATAGGAGTCGCAAATCACTGAGTAAAAATCTTCCTGAATTTGCAAATGACGAAGTGATTTTCCCTTGTGGACTTAGAGGGATTTCTTTCCTGTTTGTTAGAGAAATCGCCCTTGATTAAGGAGGCAATAATCGTATGGTGGTAATGACGACGACAATAGTGGTGGTGGGATGGGGTGGAGTAGAGTGGTGAGGGAGTGGAACAGAAAAAAAAAGAAAAAAATAGGTTTTTTAAAAAGTTAGATGTAAGAATAAATTAAATTAATTTAATAGGTTAAATTATTTTTCAGATAATTTTGTCAAGAATATTGACACATTGAACACTTCCCAATTTAAAATGTTACAATTGATGAGCCATCCAATGAAAGTTTGACATTGACCAAGCTTGTTTGAGGGCAATAAGATCCATTAGACTCATTTTACACTTCTAAATGCGATCGAAGTAGTGAAAATACTAAAAATATTTGTATGGCGGAATATGAGACTTCTTGTTATCCTTTGTCCCCATCAACTATCATCGATTGAAGAAAAATCTATTTTAAGTTTACAATCTATGAGTAATTCATTTTGTCGTATTTTAAACTTGTACTTTTACCACATTTATGTTTTGAAGGATATTCTACTAAATTATATCTTTTTTGTGAAGGAAATTTAGCCTCAAACATAATTAAAATATGCTTTTTAGTAGATTTTGATAATTGTTGATGAAATGTATTGTTGAAAAGTCGTAGATCATATAAAATATGTGGTTAAAATTAATTGTTAATTTTTATTTAAATTAAAATCTGAATTTAAATTCAGACAAAATTGGAGCTTAAAGTGAAATGGATAATTTTACAGTTGTCTAATCTTGACTAACTTGTTTAGAAATGAATGGTTGATAGTATTTCATATACAACTCATAGAAATGACCAAATTTGGGGATTGGGTACTTCGAAAACATCATTTACTCAAAGAGTCATATAATGTTAATTTACTATGTTAACAACTTAGATCATATTTGGCAAATGTTTAAAAACTGTTTATAATCGATAAAATCACTTTTTTTCTACATATTTTGTGGGATATACAATTAATATTCACTTATTCATCACTCAATTTAATCTATTTTTAATTTAAACTTCTTGACCTCAAAATCTATCCAATCTAGTTGCCAACAAATCTCAGCCACCTTCCTTCCATCTCATGCATCACCTGCACACTAACACATTGTTGAGGTTAACAAAATGAATTTTAGACAACCCTCGAACTTGTGTTTAGCGTCTTTGATAGGCTCGTTAATAGTCTCATTCTCTCTATTTGGGAGAGTTAACTCCTTATTTAAGAGTTCAATAGACTACCTATTTGGTATTGTTGGATTTGTACAAAAAAATGCTTCTCTTTAATTTTAATTATATCTCAAGATACTCTTTAAAATAAAGAATATTGTTGGAAATGCTCTTGAATAGAGCGTGGCTTCCATTTAGACGAGCTAACTCACAATATGTTTCATATGGTTTGGACTCAATAATATAAAGAAGCCTAAGAAAAACGTTGATATAAAACAATTAACTTTGAAGCTGAGTGCGTAGAAATATTTTTGAAGTTTTAGCTAACAATTTCTCTCTCTTTAGAGCGATTTTAAAACCTAACCACTACCTTCCTTAACAAAAAATGGAAAAAATAAAAAATAATAATAAACTTATTTTCATTTGATATATCGGCGTTCAATAAAATCTTACAATGCTAAAAAATATTTATCGCACTCTTATCATCAACATTTTATTAATTAGCATATATTTTCATTTATAGCAGCTTTCGTTCAAAAAGTCCATTATGGGGTGAAAATTTTATTTGCCCCTTACATTTTTAAATAAGAAAAAAATTTACAAATGTGCGACAAAATATTTGCTCCTCATTTTAAAGAACACTAAAAAAAATTGCATATTAGCTATCACCTGAGATTGAATTTTCTAATATTAATTATCGTCGTAATTAGAAATACAAATAATCTTTACAAACTTCATTAAAATTTGAGCTCTCAAATCTGTTTGAGTGTGACGAACACTTGGGTGTAAGTTTATTGAGTTGTACTACAAACGAGTGAAGTAACTTTAAGTCGATACAATTTTTTCTTCAATGAAAATGTAATTATCACTAAAATATGCATTACCAATAAACTTCAATCCCATTAATTAAGAAAAACTATCCCAAATGCTTCTTTAAAAAAAAAAACGGCAAAAGAAAGCCAAAGGACAAATATGTCATAAAGGAAAAAAGAACGTGCCCCGTTAAAACTTTGTTGCACCGTCCACAATGAAGCGGGCCCACCAGAATTTATTAGCCCACGCCCCAATTTCTTGGCCCGACAAAGTCCCACAATGTTCACACGCCAGCAATGAAAATCTCAGTAGTCAATACTCGATTTCCCAGCTTCACTTTACCGGCAACCGATTAATCCTGCACGATTTAACAGACAAGATTGCCGGGTTCACGGGTTGGTTTATCCTAAATGGCTGAGAAATCACGCCATTTGAGGGGCGCCAACCGACAACTAGTCGTAGCTTTTGGGCGGCGCAAGTAATTGGTGACCGACACGTGTGCTTGTGGGCCTGGGTTGTTGAGTGGGTATAATGCTTCTATTTTTCGAATATTCGCTATTGCTAATAAGCAACTCTTTTACACGAACGGAAAAACGTGTTTTCATAAATTTTGACCTCTTATTAGAATTTAAAAGCCATTGGATGACTTGTTAACGCTAAAGTCGAAGAAGAAAAATGGCAATCAACACAAGAGTGGGATTATGAAGAAACATATGCAGCAGCGGATCCAGCACCCTACGAATCTCGCGGCCACTCATGCTGGATCTGTCGATAATAACTTTTTTTGGGACAATGTATACTATTCTAGACATATACCTGGTAATTTCATCAATTTTAAACTTATTCTCGTAGCTCAATTGGTAAGGAATTTGTTTTGTAACCTGAAGATCATGTGTTTGACTTTTTACAAGAACAATCATTTATTAATTATTTTAGTTTAATATTTTTTATCATTTTGAAACATTGTCATTATTAAAATCAATGCAAAGGAGAAAAGATTTGAACTATGATATCCTTTGGAATTCACAGAAGTTTGACAACTATGGCATTTGATAGATGTTAATGACAAGCATAACATAAACATATACGTTCAGATTTTGAAAATATTTGAACAAAGAGTGAAACATGTGCAATAGGAAAGATTTGAATCGCGCTCATGTGTAAAATTTTGGAATGCCTCGCCACTTTGGCAGTTGATGAATGTTATAATCAAATACAACAGTAACACAATAAAATATATATATATATATATATATATATATATATATATATATATAATGTTTTATTGCTGTCATTGTCGATGGGCGGTCAACGACCGCTGATGCTCACTCAATCTTTTAAATTCACCCTTGAACATATGGTGCTGCATGGGATCTTTCAAATTCATTTATTGAATCGATGGGGGCTAGAGACCAACCCCAACATGTACAGTGAGTCTCTTAAATTGGGATGCGAGGCTCATGGTTTGGAGGGGCCTTGGGCATTGTACTCACCTAACTTGACCTTTACGATGGAAATTAAGCTTAATAAGGATTCATAAGCTGACAAAATAATTAAATCGTTGGGTTCTGTAAATAGTTTTCATGTTGATAGTAATGGGCATTGCAAAAGGGGAAAATTCACATCTCAGGTGTTGTGTTTACCCCAATTCAAAAATGAGGTAAATTGTTTGAAAATTCAAAAATTAGGTTTGTATTTAATTAATTAAAAATATTTATTAAATAAAGATAATAAAATCACAGTTATACGATTAATGACACAAATTTATAATTATAGGTCACAAATTTATTTACTGGTCACATATCGTCAAATTAATTGGTCAAAGATTATTTTGTGGTCACAAATCAAATATTTCAAGGTCACATAGATCACAACTTATTTTTTAATCACATACACCTAATTTTTAGTCACAAATCAGCCAAATAGTTGGTCCAGACGCCTAATTGTTAGTCACAGACACTCCCACCTGTCACCTCACCAACATGAGCATCACCGCCTCCTGCCACCACCATCATGAGCACCACCGTGCTAATAACACGACCACAATACCATGCCCACAACACAACAAAAACGCGCCGAAAAATCACACCACCACTACCAACAAGGCACCAGAAACACCACCGTACATAATTACACCCACGCAACAACATAAGAAGAAGACCACCACCAACCATATTTGACCCCACCACACACCCACCACGCCACCAACATCATCGCACCCATACCCATCACCACCACATCCAACCACACCACCCATCTCACAGCATCTATGTCCACACCACTACACATATCACATAAATAAGCACAAATACCACAGATCGGCGCTCGGACCGACGCCATGACGACTTCGTAGTCGCGATGCACAGATTTCGACCAGCGAATCGTTTTCATTAACACGACCACCACGACGCCAAAGACCACTGTCGCCACCACCATTAACACCTCAAATCGACGCATTGAAGCTCGTTGCGACGCTCAAATTTTGCAGCAACCGCGACACCGAAGCCCGTGGCAGTACTTACGCTTGTCGTGACGAGGTGAGGCAAGGGCTCTCAATTTCCCAGTGCCGACAGAGAGAAGGCCTATGGCGGTCTCTGATGATGGAGACGTTAGATGGTGAGAGAGCACAGTTACGAGAGACGTGAGAGACAAAATGAGATGGAGAATGAGGGGATGGAAATAGGGATTTTAATTTTTGATACAAACTTGATTTATGCATTATTAAACTTTGTACTTGGTTTCAGAATTGTGGTTTCTAAACACCTGGTTTTTTGTAATTTCTTCATTGCAAAATGTGGATTGATAGGCTATTTCAGGTATTTGCAAGCGATACCTAATAGTGCATCATGGGGCTTCGTGGGATTCTATTTGTGGTTGAGTTTGCCGAAAATTACAAGTCTATTATATCTCAACAAGTAGCATGAACCAATGTGAAAGTTTTTCAAGGAAAAAAATGGCAATCAAAACTCCAAATGTTGAAATTCGAGTAAAAAAGTCATTTTCCATAAAAAAAAATTACAATCAAACATACCCTCATAGTCAAGTTTCTAGTGACTTATGATTTTCTTGGTCTAGTTTCCAGAACTCTGTAGAAACCCAAATTTAAAGTGTCATCACATATTTTAAAATTATCTTCTGGTCGATTCACCCAAGTTTAAGTAGATACGCCCAACAGTGAAAACAGGCTTTTTTCCATAATATAATTGTTCAGGAATTTTGATTTCACTACGACGGTACTTGATCTACTAGCAGTCTTGAGTACATTTCTAATTGAGGAAATTACATCACAAGAGATATTTAAAGATTACAATTCATAAATCAGGTATTAAATTTATTTGTTCAAATATTAGGTATTAATTTAATTATTTGTATTAATAATATTATTATAAAATCTGTCCACCCCACATTTACTACCCAAACCCTAAAACCGTTTAACAAGAGAGATAACACTTTCAATTTCATTGCCCAGAAACCCATTTCCTCACCATCTCCGTCAAATTCACTTTGCATAGATAGCCATCATCACTTTCAATTTCTATGACCACCAATGATGATAAAGCCCCAATTCCGACGAAAAGGAAAAAGCCAAGTCGTAAGCGCTAGCTGATTTGCTTGACGATTCTTTCGCTAGTTCTTCCATGGTTGATGAGGATTTAAATGTTGTCATTTTGGATGCATCGGCTTTGTCTAATTCTTTTGGAAGACGAAATGGTGGTAGTGGTGAAGTCATTACGAATTTGGCAATAAAAAGGTCTGTCAACCTTTCCAAAGTGCTCATCGTTAGTTGTAAATGCAGAAATTGTTTGTTAGTATGGGCAGAATTGTTTTGAGTAGATCTGATAAATGTGGTTGTCACGATATTTGTTGGTAGTATATTGGATTTGGTGTTGGTGATTTGTTGGTGGTGATGTTGTGGTGGCGGCAAAGCAACGTGTAAGGGTGGTCACAAGTGGCTATGGTGATAGTGTTGGTGGTGATGGTGCGTGACCCACTATTTGGTTTATATGACCAATTATTTAATTTATTTGTGACCAACTATTTAATCGTGACTTTAAAATTCGATAATTTGTAATTAAAAAAAATATGTGATCAACAAATTTGAAAATATATGACCGATAGATAAATTGTGATTTATAAGTTTTATGATCTGTAATCTTGAAATAATCTGTGATCAATTAATTTGATAATATATGATCAATAAATAAGTTGTGACTTATAATTATGTACATATAATCATTAATTATATAACTGTGACATTATTATGTTTAAATAACAAATTATTTTTAATTGGTAAATAAATACCCGATTTTTGTATTTTTAAATTTAAGGCCTGAAAATTAATTTGATAATACTTAATATCTGATTTGTGATTTTTTCCCCTTTCTAATTTCTTTTATTCACCATTTTTCTTATTATGAGTGAAATCGATTTATAAAATATTTGAATTGTGATAAACCATGCACCATGTGAACATCTTAATTGCAATTATTGCAATTAGTAGATGTGCCTGCTTTAATACTATTGTTGGAGATCTCAGCGAGAGCCATCTCAAATGGTAGTTATTGAAGTTTGAGAGCTTAAGTCTGTATCAATTTGTTGACAAATAAAAATTCAGCCCAAATCGAACGGTTTAAGGAATGAAACCCAATTGGAGGATCCCCAAATCAGATAGCCCAAAGAATGAAGCCTAATTAGACAATTTAGGATGAAAGTCCAAATAGGGAGGCCTGTGAACGTGGTAACACTATCGCCCAAGCTTGTAAGTTGCCCAGGATCTGAGCGAATGGAATGCCATGCAGTCGCCCAAAGCTGCTACTCTATTCTCGCCCAAACCTTCGAGTCGCCCAACTTTTTAGCAAACATGAAGTGTTATGGTTATCAAGAAGCGCAGTTATCAAAGCAGTTATTAAGCAGCCCTATCACGTTCCACGATTCAAGGAATTCAATCGAAAACGGTTAAACGACAAAGAGTAATGGCAGCAGTTAAAAAAGGCAGTTCCATGACAAGTTGGCCATTACGAGGAAAGTGGACAGTTATAGAATGATCAAACAGTTTTTAGGCGGTTGATCACAAAGAGATCATCCAGAGAGTATAAAAGGAAGAAAAGACATAGAGCAAAGGACCCCGAATCAAAAACTCTTAAATAGAGAATATGTAATTTTAAATTTCTTAATTTAGATTTAAACACTTCTTTCACAGTAACTCGTGTGCTTGCGCCCCTTGGAGGCATTCTGTTTTTACTTTTCGATTGTAAAGTCATCGCCAATAAAAAATACCCATTTTTGGGACTTTGTCTCAAGAGGTTTGTCCCTTACACAATCGTTTGATCCCTTTTTAATTGTTAGCGACTAACCCGTGCGAAATAATTTGACACGTCCAGTGGGACAGTGGTGTTTGGTGTTGAAAATGCAAAAGGTGAAACAATATGCCTCAGAGATTCGATAAGGAAGCAGCAAGTCAGGAAGGAGTCCAGCCTGTGATCGAGCGATATGAGGAGCAGCATGCCTTTCCACGAACAGATGGATAGAATCGGAGCAGTAACAGTCGTTACGAACCAATGACAGAGTTGAGTCCTCGAACTATGCGTGCACTACTTGGAGAACTCACACAAGATGTCGTTGAACAGGTAAATTTTCGAAGTATTCATAATATGGAAAGATTTACTCAAAATGGGAATGCACATTATGACAACATGGCCAAACAACTAAACACTTTGAACGAAATAATGAATAAGTTAGTAGGCCAAATATGTCAACCGGTTATGCCTCTTGCAAATCACTTTCAAATTAGGACTATTGTGGGACATAATCCCCCAGTCCTAAATCCGAATTAAGGGATAGAACCACTTTCTGGTCCCTCTACTTCAAACCAAGAGGGTGGTGCAGTGTCAAATCAGAACAATGGTAGTGGTACGCCTAACTTGGGGGGTAATCCAAATGTAAGAGATAATGTCCTAAACAATGGACAGAATACCCCACGTGTTAATGAGAGAATAGATGTTCAGGCTAATGGCAATGACCCTAATCATGGTAACTTTGTTACCAATCAATGACCAAATATCAGGCCTCATGCAAATCAACAGGTTAACCAACCTGTAGGAATTCTATATAACCCCAACGTTATGTTGAGGAATCAGATTATGGAAATCGTACAGGATCAGATGGCTTTTAGGGTGCGTCCTGTCATTAGGCCGACTTACACAAAGTCATATCCTGATTGGGTAGACCAAGCATATATGGCCTAGAGGGTATAAAGTGCTAGAATTCTCACTGTTTACCGGTTTAGGAGAGGTGTCTACTCTAAAACGCATAAGGCGATTCACATTGCAAAGTGGTGATGTAACTGATTACCATAAAATGAGGTTTTTTCCTAGTTCATTAACAGGAGTAGCTTTCTCCTGGCTCATCAACTTGCTAGCGAACTCTGTTCAAACATGGCAACAATTGGAACAATTATTCCACGCTCAGTTTTATAAAACTGAGTCCGAAGTCACTTTGGTTGATTTGGCGAATCTACGTCAGATGCCAAACGAATGGGCAGAAAGTTTTCTCCAAAGGTTCAAGACAGCAAGAAGCAAGTGTTTTGTACCTCTACCCGAAAAAGAATTTGTCAAAATCGCTCAGGGCTGTTTGAGCTTTGATTTAAAAAAGAAATTCCAAGACAAGGAATTTCCTGACCTTTTTCAGTTGAGTGCAAATGTGATTAGGTATGAACAACTGATAAGAGAAGAAGAGCAGATGAAAAATTCTAGTAAAGAGACTTATTACAAAGACCCAATTTTGACGTTCATACCATCAGCGACGAGTCATATGATCAAGTCGAAATGTGTTTGGCCAAATTGGTCAAAGGAGACACGTATACTTGTCCTATAATGGCTAAGTCTAGACTATCGGACAAAGATGAGCCCATGAAAGATGGAAATATAAAGGCTAGAACGTTCTCGTTTGATGTAATCAAAGCTGATCTTATATTTGATAAATTTATATAGGGATAAGCAGATAAAGCTGAGCGATAAGCATAAATTGCCAAACCCTGAACAAATTAGGGGTAAAAAATATTGTAAGTGGCATAATGCATGGTCACATTTGACTAACAATTGCTTGGTTTTTCGCCATGTATTGCAGGATGCCATTGAATCAGGACGAATTACGTTCGACGATAAGAAGAAGATGGCAGTGGATGAAAATCCTTTTCCACAGTCACTTGGAGTGAATATGGTGACGTCTGGTTTCAAAAACAAGTTGCCAAAATTCAAGTTGGTCATAAATGATGGAGAAGAGGACCCTGGACCACATCCCAGTATCTTTGAACGAATCAAGGAGAAAGAGCCAAAAAAGGACGAAGACATCTTGTGTGCAAGATGTAAAAGAGAAGTGAGTGGGAACACGGAGAAACTAGGGATATGACAGCATCCCCATCGCCCTACTTTCTTCCCAAACATTCAGCCTGGTAGAGGGCGAGGTACATCATTCTATAGAGGATCGCCTTTTAAGAGACAGTTCAAGCCAGTAGATAATGGGAGAACATTCAGGCCGCAACCTCGCCGGCCAAATGTATGGCATTCGTTCCAGTATAATGCAGGAAGGGCAATACCCTTCGATGAGATGACTAGAACCCAACAAAGGCGTTTCCAACGAAACTATGGACGAATGATGAGGCAGCAACAGGGAGTGCCACATCCTAAAGCGCCTAAACTACTCAAGGTAGCCAATCAAAATGTTCTCAAAAATAGTGAAGAGGCCAGTACAGATGAATCAATGAAAGAACTGTCAGAAACTTCTTCTGGGAGATCAAAGTTTGAGAGAGACAGAAGGGATGGAGAAGATTCAGATCAGCCCCTTACTATCCAGTTCGGTACGTTACCTCCTGTCGTGGCTAATAATTACTTACTGGCCAATGAATTCAAGAATAAAGAAAAAGAAGAAAAAGAAAGGGAGGACAACGAAGGAGAGGCTTGTGTGCTGGAATGTGAAGAAGGCCAGACTTCTAGAGAGGCCTATAATGATGAAGAAGACGACGGGATGACAGACATCGAAGAAGGAATCGACCTAGAAGCAGAAAGAAGAAGGAGAGGAGTATCGCACAATACTTTGTTGAAGCAACTACATCGAGAGGGAGTTCGCGAAGTAGACTTGTTGGGAGAACCATCTGGGTGTCCTTTCGATTTCTAAATACTGTACGGTACTCCCAAAAGGAAGAAGAGAGTGCCTCGCTCTGAAAAGTATGGATCACCTCCAAGAATAATGCCCCTCCCACAGGTTGGATAACTGATGAGGAAGCATTAGAAAACAGTAAAGAGGAAATTCAGGAGATAGAGGCTCAGCACGATATGCTGCACGTCGACTTGTCACAGGGGGATAATTCGACAGAAAACAAGCAGGAAGTAGAAATAGAGGCTGCCGAAAAAGTTATTTTTAAACGGCCAGCCATGAAATTGACTAAACACTTGAGGCCATTGTACGTTAAAGCTCTAGTTAACGGTATCCCTGTGGCAAAAGTGCTTGTCGACAATGGAGCAGCTATAAACACCATTCCATCTAGGATGATGAGGAAATTTGCAAAGACAGAGGGTGACATGATTCCAACAGAAGTCATCCTTACGAGTTTCAATGGAGGAGCAACTTCAGCTAAGGGAGTTATGTCATTGGACATAACTATAGGGACAACTACTAGGACCACAGTCTTCTTTGTAATAGATGGTCCTACTAGTTACAATGTGTTACTAGGAAGAGATTGGATACACGGAAGTCGCTGTATACACTCATCGTTCCATCAATGCTTGATTTTTTGGAATAACAAGGGCGAAGCAGAGGTGGTACAGGCCGATCATAGGCCTTTTGTCGCAGAAGCAAACTCGGTGAAAAAGTTCATGTACGAAGAAAACTATGGGCCTGTCAGGGTAGTACAAGATGGGAAAGAAACCCAAGTTGTCGCGCAAAGTGAAGAGCCATTTTCAGTGGACGCACTCACTGAAATGTTCAGACAGATGAGGCCAAATATAGTGGCCCTAGAAGAGCCAGTAATTGGCAAAAGAATAATTAAGGAGTCTTGAATGAGTTCTAAGCAACAAGAGCAAACGGCTGATATTCAGGCCTTCAAAGCTAAATTAATGGCTTTCAATAAGGAATGCAATGACAAGGCGAAAGAAGAGACAGCCCTGAAAGCGCTGAAAGACAAATTAGCAATATTCGAGTTAGAACAAAGCATTGGCCGAGAAGTCAACAAGGTGGACTGTTTAGAAGAAGAAGTACTTACAAGGGAACTGGACAACGAAGTGATGCGGATCATCAAACCTGGATATGCTCAAGCACAAGACCCTCTGATCAAAGTGAATATTGGCAATGAAGGAGAAGATCGTCCAACATTCATTAGCCAAATGCTCGATCAAGAGGTTAGTGATAAATTAATCGCTTTGCTAAAGGAGTATAAAGATTGTTTTGTTTGGGAATATGAACAAATGCCTGGTTTAGATAGAGACTTGGTGGAACATAGGTTACCAACTAAGCCTAATTTTAAATCTCACCTAGACGTTTTGCTCCTAATGTTCTCCCTGAGATTGAGAAAGAGATAGAGCGATTATTGAAAGCAGGCTTTATTAGAATAGCCAGATATGTCGAATGGTTGTCCAATATCGTGCCAGTACTAAAAAAGAATGGTAAACTAAGGGTGTGCATAGACTTTAGGAATTTAAACATAGCTACACCCAAAGATGAGTATCCAATGCCCACGGTGGATTCTTTAGTAGACTCAATTGCCGGACACGTCATGTATTCTTTCATGGATGGGTATTCAGGATACAATCAAATTTATATAGTTGAAGAAGATATACACAAAACTGCCTTTAGATGCCCTGGGTTTCTAGGATGTTTTGAATGGGTAGTCATGCCTTTCGGCCTAAAAAATGCAGGAGCAACTTATCAAAGGGCAATGAATTTAATATTTCATGATATGATAGGCAAGTTTGTTGAAGTATATGTAGATGACATAGTGGTCAAATCCATTAAAGAAGAGGACCATTTCGAACAGTTAAGATGTTCGTTTAAGCGAATGAAGCAATATAAGCTAAAGTTGAATCCCTTGAAATGTGCATTTGGTGTTAATGTAGGGAACTTTCTCGATTTCTTGGTACACAAAAGAGGGATTGAACTTGATAAAAATAAAGCTAAGGCCATTTTAGAGGTCAAACCACCTAGCAACAAAAAAGAATTGCAAAGGTTTCTAGGCCAAGTAAACTTTTTAAGACGCTTTATTTCTAACTGTGCAGGGCGAACTAACGCCGCTCTTAAAGCTAAAAAATCAGGACGAATTCGTCCGGAAAGAAGAACATCAAAAGGCTTTTGAAAGCCTGAAGACATATTTATCAAGTCCACCAGTGTTGGTGTCACCAATCCAAGGACGGCCAATGAAAGTGTACGTATCGGCTGAGAAAGAATCAATAGCTGGAATGGTCACACAGGAAGACCAATTTGGTGAAGAAAGGGCAATTTACTACTTAAGTAGACGGTTAACAAAATGTGAATGTAATTACTCTGCTATCAAAAAATTATGTCTTGCATTGTATTTCACATGTACAAAATTGAGGGCTTATTTACGGCCCGTAACCGTTTATTTAATTTCTAAAGTAAATTTAGTTAAGTATATGTTCTCGCGCCCTATTTTACACCAAAGGGTAGGCCTTTGTACATTAGATTTATCAGAATTCGAGATACAATATATACCTCAAAAGGCAGTCAAAAATCAGGATTTGGCTAATTTTCTAGCCGATCATCCATGCCTTGACACGCCCGAAGAAATTGAATTAGAAATCAATTCGTTCGAGCTAAAACCTTGGGTGTTGTATTTCGATGGATCAAAAACCTCTAAAGGTGCAGGAGTAGGAGTAGCATTGATTAATCCTTTAGGAATTTGCTACAAGTTCGCGTTCACTTTAGACAGGATGTGCACCAACAATCAGGACTAATATGAAGCCTTAGTCGTAGGCCTAGAACTAATGATAGAAATGGGAGTAAAAAATGTGATCGTTAGGGGCGATTCTCAATTGGTAATTCACCAATTGATTGGTGATTTTAAATACCAAAGTGATTCCATTATAAGTCAATATGAGGTCGCCCAAGAATTGTTAGAAGAATTTAACCAAGTAGAACTTCAGTGCGTTAATAGGATATATAACGACGTGGCAAATGAGTTGGCCCAAATGGCCTCAGGGTACTCAAAGGTTTTGAATTGGAAGTCTACTTGTGAGTATGGAACCATATTGCCCGTGACCCAAAGAAGGACGAGAAGGATTGAACTTCACTGCATACAAGATGGGGATGCAATGGATTGGAGAACAGAGATTAAAAGGTTCCTTAAAGAACCTAATGGAGGGATTAGTAGGAAAATGAAGCTGTGTTTACTGAACTATACACTAATAGATGAAGAGTTGTTTAAGAAACGCTCTGATGGTGTATTGTTAAAGTGTGTAAGTTTGCAAGAAACCAAGACGATCATGGCTGAGGTGCACGAAGGGATATGTGGAGCTCATCAAGCTGGCCAAAGGATGAGATGGTTAATTATTAGGAGTGGATATTTTTGGCCAAAGATGGAAGAATTATGCGTTCAGTATGCAAAAAGTTGTTTAGCATGCCAAAAGCATGGTCCAATACAAAGGGCACCAGCACGAGAGATGGCACCTATTATTAAACCTTAGCCGTTCAAGGGTTGGGCGATAGACCTGATAGAGAAGATTTATCCCCCATCGTCCAAGCAACATACTTTTGTTATAGTTGCAACCGACTATTTCACCAAGTGGGTAAAGGCGGTACCTTTGAAAGAGATCACCCAAAAGAATGTCATAGAGTTTATCCGTGATCACATCATTTATAGGTTTGGAATTCTACAAGCGTTGATGGTAGATCACGGAACATCTTTGAATGGGGATCAAGTGAACAAATTTTTGAGCGAGTTTGGGGTTAAATTAGTAAATTTCACACCATATTACGCTCAATTCAACGGACAAGCAGAATCTTCTAATAAGATTCTAAAAAATATAATCAGAAAGATGATAGATGAAAATGTCAGAAATTGACACGAATGTCTGAATAAGGCCTTGTGGGCTTATAGAACATCACCTCGGTCAAATACCAAAATTACTCCTTTCCAACTTACTTATGGACGGGAGGCTATTTTGCCTATGGAAATCAACGTGCAATCGATTAGAGTTTGCTTGCAATATAAGTTAAATGATGATGACTATTCCGAATCACTAGTTCAAAATTTATTGGGGTTGGACGAATTAAAGTTGGACATCTTAGATAGATTGCAAGTTCAAAAACAGAGAATGGCTAAGTTTTATAATAAAAAAATCATAGCCAAGTCGTTCAGCCTGGGCGAATTAGTTTGGAACACGATACTCCCTTTGGATAGCAAGGATCCAAAGTATGGGAAGTGGTCGCCCAATTGGGAAGGACCATACAAAGTAAACAGTGTGTTGCCCAATGGAGCATATCATTTGGAAGATTTAGATGGCACCAAGCACGTGAGATTCATCAACGGCAAATATTTGAAAAAATATGTCCCTTCTTTATGGGAAAGTGAACAGATAAAAGCGTAATCAAAACATGTTGAACGATTAAGGATAAAAAGGTCAGAGCGAAATACGTTCAAATAAATTCCTTTATTATCAAACGTTCATTACAAAGTTGCAAGATACAAATAATAGATGCTCTACAAGCTACAATTAAAAGTAAGCTAATCTCCTGATTGATCGTCGATAGGAGGGTGGACTGGCCTCGCACCGCCTTCCTAAATGCATCGCTGCAATGACGGGCAAAGAGGCTGAGAAGCACTCTCAGCAAGCAAGGTGGCTCGCAAGCATCCCAAAAATTGCCTTCCATCATCGAACCCCTTGTAAAGAACAAAGAGACGATGGGAAGAATTTTGATGGAAAAAACTTCGCTGCTAGCCAAAAAATATTTCCTATATCTCCCATACCAAAGGTGACATCAAGACAAGTAGTAAAATGGGCGGACCAAACAATCCATTTTTACAGAAGACGAAGGTTTTGGATTAATTGTCAGAATGCCAAACAATGGTAGCAAATTGGTTTCGAAGAAGAGAATGAAAATGAAGATGAAAGATGGAAAGTGCGAAGCATACGTGCATTTATAGGGGGGTGGAGATGAAGAGATAAAATATGAACAGCCACATTCTGCCTAGTAAATGGAATTAAGTAGCCCAAAGTTTTGGGAAAAGAGGTGGAAATATCAAGAGAAAATGTGCAAGATTTTTAGCACAAAGCAGTTAAATGCTTGAAGGATTGGCGATTAAAAGACAAACGTCAAATAAATGCACAAGAAGTTAATATAGATGTTCATTAATGATGTACAAGGTTACAAAGGGAAAGTCAAATGCGAAATTACAAAAAGAAAAAGTTAAGGCATTATATGTCTTAATTACAATCCGCCCCATACCGAACGAATTATTTCCCTAAGTTTTCCCCAGTCCTCGTTTTGCCGAGAGGAAGTGATGTTCAATTCGGCCACGACATTATTATCAACATCCAACTTCTTGTACTGCTCGACCAAAGACTTAGTTCGCTCAATTTCTTGGGAGGCGTTACGCTTTTTAGCAGCCATTCTCGCCTTGCAGTCGTCCATTTTGGTTTGAAGTTCCTTTATCTGAGCAGCCAAACTAGCCATCAAAGAGTCTTCAATCATGACTTCGGAAGAGATTTCTTTCAACTCGTCCTCAACTTTGTTGATCTCCTGAAGCAAATACTCTTTTTCAGATACAGCGCGAAGATATTGAGTACTTTTGGCCTTCAGTTTAACATTCTTGGCCAGCAAGGAAAGGACCTCGGAATGGATAACTTTCAACGTCGCTTTAAAATCAGCAGAAAGATTGAGCGACAAAAGTGTCAGTGTTTGCTCCAACTTCGCATTCAACTGCTCAAGCTTATCCTTATGTCTGGCAGCACTAGCCTTACCAATGTCCATATCCATGAAGGACACGTACTCAAATATCAACTGCTTGAGGAACTTCATATCTTCCTCTGAAGAAGTAGCAGGACGACCAGCTGGAGTAGGGCGAGATGTCTTGACTTGCCCCGAGGAAGCGAACAAGTCTTGGATGGAACGCACAATCCTATCAGCATCCTGCAAAGAAAATTGTCAATATTGAAGATTCTCACTACAACGAACAAGATGGAAATAAAAGTGAAGCAAAGATTACCTCATCAATAATCTTGGAAGATGGCATATCCTCAGCCAAGTCTGCCACCTGTGGCTCCACCATTCGCGATGACTTCTCCTTGTTTGAGCGAGAAGATGTTGCTACAACGGGCAGACTCATGGAAGCATCTGCAGAACCCAAAAGCAACAAATCAGAAACCAATAGTACAAGTAAAGGTAAAGCATCAAAAAACTGAATTACCTTCTACTTCGATGTTTGGGGGGTTGACGCTCTGGGAAGAAGGTAGCTCATCCATTAGTTGTGATGAGGATTCTGGGACTGAAGATGTCTCTTTAAACGTAGTCCCTTCATCAGCCGGTTTGGATGAAGCAGCCTCAGCGGAGGATAGTGGAGCAGGAGCTGCCGATACCAAAGCCTTCAAAAGAGAGGCTGAACTTTTTTGAGAAGTCCAAATAAACCATCAGCACACAGAAAAGTTTCAAGTATGGAAAAGTACACTTGTGAGTAATCCAATTTAATTACCTTCCTCCTGATGATAAGAGGGGTATCATCATCATCATCATCAACATCATCCTCCAGAATGGGAGATGCTGAGGCTGGCCGTTTGCGGCTTGGGGCACTTTTGGCTGCAGTAGGCTTGGCAGGGAGAGAAGAAGATGGACGAGCAAACTGCTTAACGTGACGAGGAGGAGAAGGACTTCGGATGGACAAAGGGGTGACTAAAACAGGAGGAGGGGAAGAAATGCTCGGCTGATCCAGTGAATGAAAGGCACGATTGGCATCAGTCGCATACAATCTGTGCTTTACTGACGGTCAAAGCTGTTCAAAAAGGGGATGGATGGCACGACTAGAATTGAAGGGAGCTAATGAAAAATGGCTCGTCAAAAGAAGATTGCGAGCATTTATAACCTCTGTCTCTGCCTTATTAATAATATGGAAGCGGTCTATCAAGTTCCTTGAATAGTAAGGAGGAACAGACCAGGTTTGGTCGAAACCAAGTTGACGAGCAAAAAATTGGGGAGCATATATTTCTACCCCTGCCTTGGCATTGGTCCCAGTCAAAATATCATGAAATAACTCCCTCCCGGTTAAAAACTGGATCCAAATGATCAGAGAGGTGCTCGCGCTATCTATAGTGGAGGGAGGATGCACATAGTCTGGAGTCAAAAAGGAGGAAAAGGAAAGAAGGAAGGGATTGAATTCAAAGAATAAAAGAATGAAAAAAGTCCCTTCTAGACATATTTACAGTAGCCAGGGGCTCAATGACTAGCCCATAGCAGCTAGCAGAAGGACGAGAAATTGATGGACCACCAAGCAATGAAAAATAGGATCTCAACCACATTTGAGTGAACCAAAGAGGTCCACTGCCAGTGGGAGATGCACCATTCTTCAATTGAGTTTGAAGAGAAGCCATGTCTCTATAGAGGGCAGCCAAAAAGAAAGAACATAAATTCAGAGGCCTGTCACACACGAATTTGTGCGCTATGGGTAAATAGCTCAGGGAGCGCTTTATGCTTGGCACACACAAAACATATTTTCAAAGCCAAACCAGAAGAAAGGCCACTCGCTCAGTATGGGAAGGCTCAGCGCTCGAATGGTTATGAAGGGTTTGCAGGCTTGAATAAGACTCGGTGAGAGTTTTACCAAACTTTGGGGCGCCACCAGAAACCAAGATACTAGGAAAAATGGTATCGCTTAAAGGTGGCAGATTCACTAGAGCCCCAACATCCCTTAAAGCAATAGACATGGGGCCAAGAGGGAAAATAAATGTATTATATTTATAAGACAAAAAACTTAAAGCGATCGAAAAAAGTGCTGAATCAAAAGTAGGGGGTTGAAGAGAGATTTCTAACAAATCAGAAATCCTAGCATTATCAAAAAATGCCTTAGTAGGACCATGGTCCATAAGGCGAGCATGCCACCTACGAGAAACTACGTCAGATTTGGGCCAAGTGCGAATACCTCTTTCGCGAAGTGGCCCCAGCGGCAGAGAATTTAGAAATGGAGGGCCTTGAGTACAAGGAAACAGCTGGCCCACCGCCGCTTGTTCGACTGCCTCTGCATTGTTGAAGAAAGGACCTAAGTATAACTCATTGTGTTCGATATTGGCAGGTGCGAGAAAGTTCGGAGTTATATATGGACGATTAAGGAGTTTCTGAAAGTCTTCAAAACTAAAGGAGTCGCCAGATTGAGATTGTAAAGTAGCCATTAGGGACGAAATGGGGTTTTTCAGAGTTACGTAGCAGGGAAGCAAAGAGATAAACAGTAAAAATGTGATAGAGAAGCGCGAAAAAGTGAGGCGTGATTTAATTGTGCAGTGAAATTGCGTATTTGGGGGTTATAAGGGTTTGCAAAACGTCGCACCTTTTCAAAGCTATGGAAGAAAACAATAATTGAAATTCTTGAGAATTTCAAATGTTGCTGGAAACACAAAAGTGAATATGACAAAATTTAATAATTGGTATTAATTTTGCCATATTTGGGGGTAATTGTTGACACATAAAAATTCAGCCCAAATCGAACGGCCCAAGGAATGAAGCCCAATTGGAGGATCCCCAAATCAGATAGCCCAAAGAATGAAGCCCAATCAGACAATTCAGGATGAAGGTCCAAATAGAGAGGCCCGTAAACGTGGTAACACCATCGCCCAAGCTTACAAGTCGCCCATGATCTGAGCGAATGGAATGCCATGCAGTCGCCTAGAGCTGCTACTCTACTCTCGCCCAAACCTTCGAGTCGCCCAAGGTTTTAGCAAACATGAAGTGTTATGGTTATCAAGAAGCGCAGTTATCAAAGCAGTTATTAAGCAGCCCTATCACGTTCCACAATTCAAGGAATTCAATCGAAAACGGTTGAACGACAAAGAGTAATGGCAGCAGTTAAAAAAGGCAGTTCCATGACAAGTTGGCCATTACGAGGAAAGTGGGCAGTTATAGAACGATCAAGCAGTTTTTAGGCGGTTGATCACAAAGAGATCATTCAGGGAGTATAAAAGGAAGAAAAGACATAGAGCAAATGACCCCGAATCAAAAACTCTCGAATAGAGAATATGTAATTTTAAATTTCTTAATTTAGATTTAAACACTTCTTTCACAGTAACTCGTGTGCTTGCGCCCTTTGGAGGCATTCTGTTTTTACTTTCCGATTGTAAAGTCATCGCCAATAAAAAACACCCATTTTTGGGACTTTATCTCAAGAGGTTTGTCCCTTACACAATCGTCTAATCCTTTTTTAATTGTTAGCGACTAACTCGCGCGAAACACAATTACACACCAAAATTTCGTACTTTCAATGTGGGATTTAAATCAAACGTTGCAATGGGAATCATTACAAACAATCACATTGCGGTTAGTTGGCAGACATATATACACGGCTAAAAGACACAAAAAAAGGCAGTTGCTAGAGAAAAAAGACAGATAATTGCGGCTTACAGAAAAAGGGGAGTTTGCAAGAAAAAATATCGAGAAACAATGCTGAATTTGAGGAAAAAATGAGGTTACTTTTGGTTGCAATTATATACACATACAAAAATCGAAGCTGGAAGATGAAGATATATACAAACGCGTAAAATAGCAACTTGGGGTCCCTTTGAAAAGTCAAGAATTGAGGCTGAATTATAATAGATATACACGCACAGAGAAAGCAGACACGAGACGGCACGCATAGGAAATTTAATTATGTTTCGTTGATTTTTGGTGATGTCTTCTGTCTTTTATTTGTTAATTCAAACAATGTGCATGGCTAGATTTTTATATTGTTTGGGTGTGATAAACCTTTTTTATGAAATTTTTTGTTTGAATAATTAAATTGACATTAATTTGTTTAGTTATTTGGATGTTTATTATAATTTAATTTGCTTTTCATTTATTTGGCCATTAGTTGGATTGGTTGTGGATTTTTTTTATCATCAAGATAGATATAGAATTAATAGCACATAGTGATAAGCATTGTAAGATTCGATAGAAGATGGAAATATACATGTATGCTTTACATGATTTTTATAGATGTTCTAACTCGTTTAATGCTTTCTTGCACGTTCGTATTTTTTATAGAGATATAGGAAAATCACGTGTAGGATTAAATTTACTTTCTATCGAGATAAGCTTTTATATAAAATGGGAATATTGACCAATAAGCATGATTTCAAATTGTGAATTTAAATTGTTGAACTAAAATGGATTAGCAAGGGGTTTCTATATCTTAGCAATACGTCTCATAAATTTGATAAATCTTTACATTGCTTTCAAGTTAGTTAATAGATTTAATAGTGATAGTACAACTTGATTTTGCTATTCGATTAAGGAAATTGTTAGCTTTAACTCGATCAAATACATAGTCCTCATGGAATCAACACTTTACACACTACTATATTACTTGTTTACGATCTTGTTTACTTGCCGGTAATCAAACGATCAACCCACGCAACGCCACCCCATTTCCATCTTCTTTCCCCAAATCAAACAATAATCTAATCATCAAACATTTCTCCCCCCAAATCGTCGTCGTCGTCGTCACCTTCTTCTCCGAACTACCATCACCTTCCTCCACCATCCCATCATCAAACTTTTGGTCAATTTTCCTTTCCCACCATCGCCTAGAGTGGGCGAGACTACCGGCAGTGAGACGCGACCATGGGTGTGACTGTAGGTGGCAACTCGAGGGGTTAAGCAGGGCAACTCTTTTGGCTTTTTAATTTCATTTTGATCTTCTTGTGTTCTTGTTTATCCAATTAATTATGTGGGATGTGTATGTGGATTGAGGCCATCGGCTAGGAAAGAAATTTCGATGGATTGGTGGCTAGTAGTTTTTTTGGATTGGGTAACAACCGGAATTGCTACAATTTTCCCCAATAGAAAAGCTAGGTTTGATGTAAAGATGACAAAATAACTTGTCCCTACCTGCCCCGAATGGGGCCAAAAAAACCCGTCGGGCGATTGGCAGGGCGGGAGCCCTGTCTCGAGTCGTAAGACAAGCGAGGGCCCGTGAAGAAGTGAATTTTTTTTGTTAGTTTGAGCATTATTTGTTTTGGATTTAAAATTTTGAATTTATATTTTATTCTCTAATAATAATATAACTCGAAATTTTGAAAATGTAAATATATATATATATATATATATTAAAAAAAGGGGGCAAGCCACCGTTCCCCTTTGTCCCTTCCCACCCCGAACATGAGCCATTGCCATGTCTAGTTTGATGGTTTGATAATGATTGTGATGGTTTTGGTTTGATTTACAGTGAGATAGGTGGCTATGGCCAGTTGATTGATCAGTGGATGTGAGTTTTTTGGGTTCAATTTTGGGGTAAGGGTGAGGGTGAGGTGAAGAAGATAACCTTTTTGTTTGGTTTCTTATTTTTTGATATAATTATCCCTTATTATATAATTGTAATTATATTGTAAAATATAAATGTCATAGAATTGACGAAAATGCCATATCTCAATTGTGGTCAAAATATCCTTTTTTTTTTCTTTTGCAAAATCTTGGTCAACTAACGGGCAAATCCATTCATTTGGACTTCAACTGCATATTTATGAAATGTTAGGGACATTCGTTGGCATAAATTGAAGATTAGTGTAAAGTTCACAAAAATTGAAAAGATTAGGGACCATTGCAACAATTTTCCCAAAATTATTTCAATACAATGTTTTACGATCTCCCGTCAATTGTCATACATCTTGTCGTCTTTCAAATGAAACTTCTTTAACAAAAACTCAAATCTTTATCTTTATTCAAATATTTTCGTAGTTATTTTGATTCATGACATCCTACGTTGCTTAAACTAGTATAAAACGACATAAATTAGTTAGAAATTTGGAAAAAAATCCAACAAATTTTGTCCGAATACAATTCATTAAGGATCTTGTTATATGTACATCAAAATTTACATAATGAATTGTATAATACCACATAATACTCTATCATTTGTCAATTTAAAACATAATTAACTTTTTTCATTCAATCTTTTCCAGCCACATCATATTATGTAATCCATTATGTATTTTTTTTTTATGTACGAGTAGCAAAATCTATTAACTAAATTCATTATATACATTTTTTATGTAGGAGTAGCAAAATCCGTTAACTATAGTCCAATCAGTGAGTTAACTGAGAACTCACATTTGCTATTCTCTGCAAATTAAAGGCATGTTTGATGTTCACATTTTGCAAAAAAATAAAAAATGAAATAGTAATTTGATGAAGAATGTGTGAATAAAAAATAAGGAATAATTTTAGATTTATATGTAATATTATTTATTGAAGAATATGTAGTTGAAAAGAAGAGAGAAAAATGTATTTTGAAAAAAAAAAAAAAGAATCAAAGAAGGGCTAAAAAAACCAATGCTTTAAAACGTGGAATATAAACTACGCAAAGATTAAAAAAAATGAAAATAACAAAAAAAAAAATGTGACATAATTATTAAACGTGTGTAGTTTCGATTAAGATTGATTACTAATTATAATAATTTCAAACCAATGCTTGCGTTTATATTAAGCAAATTAAGAAATTTATAAATTAATTTATATTAATTAAAAATAGAAAAATTTAAATTATTAAGTGCCTATTTGGCCCCCCTTTAAAATTATAAATTTGCTACAGTATTTTCCACCACACATTCACACAATAAAATATCATACATACAAGCTAATAAATTTTATTTATTTTTTAATCACACATTCCCCAAAAAATACTATTCATAACTATTTAATTTCCCAAATAATGGGGTCACAAACCGGGGCTATTGTTGAAAATACTTACTTGGAGGTTGGGCAGTGACGGATCCAGGATTTTGAGTCAGCACGGGCGATCGTTGAAGGCCAAACGTCGGCCCAATAAAATATTACAAGCTCATTTGATGTTATTTTTTTATTTTTTATTTTGGCAAAAAATGCATTTTGGAAAATAGTGATTTGATGGAAAATATGTGGTTAAAAATAAGAAAAATCTTTGAATTTCGTGTAATAATTTTTTATTGAAAAATATATGATTGAAAATAAAAGAGAGAAAAATATATTTTGAAATAAATGAAAATCAAGCAAGACCTAAAATTTAAACATAACAATTATTTTGTCAAAATTCAACATATATAATTTTGTTAAAACAATAAACTATATTTATCAAATGACATTGTTGTCAAATTTTATATAATTCAAAAGAAAAGCACGAGTTCAAATTTGTATTGTTACATTAAAACAAACTAAGATCTAATATATATAAATTTGTTAAATATGCTATCACAATTCAACAACCGGCATATTGGTCAAACCATTAATAATTTTAACAATAGCCCCAGGTTCGAATCCCCTCCTCCTCATTCCATTAATTTTTGGTAAAAATTGTAAAGCTAAAAAAATTGAACAAAAAGTTGATTGAAGAAGAATCGAACCTGGGACCTGCAAGAAGTAAAAAACGGCACTCACCAACTTGGCCAGAGGGAATGATTGAATGGCAAATGATAATCAGAAATATAACCTAAAAATTCATCTATTCTCCAACAAAAAAAATGGCTGCCGGTGAACCCAGCACGCGCGGTCGCGGGTGCTCGCCAGGTGCTGGATCCGCCAATGAGGTTGGGTGACTACACAGGCTACACCTCCAAATTGTAGGCCTCACTTCCCCTTCCATGTAATATCTGTTCAATGCATAAGATGCATGTGCCTCAACTGCATCAGGATAATAACATGTGGCACCAGATTGAATCTAGCAGTAGTCAACTTTACCTTCTCCACAAATACAATTAAACTTCTTTGCCAAAAAAAATATTTCCACCCTTGTTGACCAATACTCGCATGAGAGTGAAACCTATGTGAATAAAAAAGATGAAAAAATTCTTGCCCCCTATTGTAACTTGTGAGGGGTTTGTCAGGAACGGTGTCAAACCCTTCCAGACAACATAGCAGAATTCCCACAAATATTATCCAGCACCTTTTTTCAATCTTTCCTCTCCTAAGATCACATTAGCTACACACCACGTCTGCCCACCATCATCGTAGTCGCTCGAAGGTTGCGCCACCACTTGACTTTTGCTCACATTCATTCCTTTCAGTGTGAGTAGAATATCATATACTTTCTCTTCGTTTGGGTAAAAAGGTCGTAGTTTCTCTCAGAAGTTGGCCCAATTTTCTAGTTTTCATTGAAGAGTGCAAATATGAAGACATTAAGAGGCTCATCCGGCCTCAAGGAGGTGCCACCACCCGTGAGTATTCTATGTACAAGGTTTTCATTATACAACGCTGCATTTTCATCACCTGCACCATTCTCATTCCTGTCACGCTTTGAAGGCCAACCAATTTTAGTAACCACCATTTTCATGTCGTTGAATCCAATGGTATTCATTGCTGCAAAAAACTGCATTAAGTTGAGCCTCCAACGAACTTTTATAAACAAGCCCGTTATTTAGGTCAGTCTTGCCCGTAATACTTTTGAACGAAAGCGTAGTATAAAGAAACGGTATCCGTTTTAGCAGTATACACAAAATACGAGTAGGCATTCATCATGATAAGATCCAGTTTGTTTTAGGAAACTTAATAATGGTTTCAAAACCAGTTCAACAACGTCCAGTTTGAATGAACTAATAAAGGGTGGATATGAATTATCGAGTGCACCGAGGGCTATTGGAGAGAACACTTTGATGGATCATGTGACACCATACTTGACTTGGGATGCGTACATGTTTTTCATGGTGGGTATGAGGAACTAGGTATTATTCTGCGGATCCGCAAATGCTTTTGATGGCAATAGCATTGATAAGAGTCTAGGAGTAATAAGGAATGATATATTGATTGCACCCACGTGTCATTGAAAGATTGGCTGCTAGCCGCGTTGGAAAAGCTGATCGTTCTAAAACCCGACAGTGATATATTTGAGATAGAGAAAGCTGAAGCTGATAGTACTGTGGTGTCAGTGTCGAAAACCTTTGCCTTGGTGATACCTTGCGCTTTGAGAAGCTGTACTACTTGACTGGGAGACGGTATGTCATCGGCCAAATGACCATAATTGATACCCATGGATCCTGAATTTGAAAGAGAGAATTGAAGTCGTGACAAAAAGAAAAGCAACAAGAAAAATGCATGAAAATAGTGTATAGGGAATGCCATGGCCATGATTTTTAGAGGAAATTGTTGGAAAAATTCCATCGTATGGAACCACACATGTATATATATTGAAATGTGTGTTGCTAATTATAAGGATTAGCCCGTAAAGTGATCTATTATGTTTAATTTTAGACTAATGGGTATTAATTATCATGAGAATAAAGCGTAGAGACCGAAAAATGTTATTTTGAATTGATGAGAGACCAATTTGAAATAATACAAAATTAATCACTGCCAAATTGCAGTTATATATTATGGGGTCATGGTCCCAAATTGTGTGTGAGTTTCACAGTACTCGGCATCCCCATCAATAGAGAAGAATATTTCAGGAAATCACGTAACAATTGGAAGATCAAAATTCAATCAAAGCACTAAAATTCACGGATTAAGGTACGCTTCCGCTTTAATCTTCTCTTTAATTTCAACATGGAGCATTTATGAAAATTTTGTGAAAGGATTTATAAAACTTTGGTTCTTTTCAATTTCCTACAGAAATAATTCTGAGAAGACTATGTCTTTGTTTGAGCCCCATTCTTTTGAAAAAATATATTTTTCAACAGTGTTATGACATCATTTCAACCACACATTATTCAATAAAATAATATTAAGATCCAGTTTGTTTTAGGAAACTTAATAATGGTTTCAAAACCAGTTCAACAACGTCCAGTTTGAATGAACTAATAAAGGGTGGATATGAATTATCGAGTGCACCGAGGGCTATTGGAGAGAACACTTTGATGGATCATGTGACACCATACTTGACTTGGGATGCGTACATGTTTTTCATGGTGGGTATGAGGAACTAGGTATTATTCTGCGGATCCGCAAATGCTTTTGATGGCAATAGCATTGATAAGAGTCTAGGAGTAATAAGGAATGATATATTGATTGCACCCACGTGTCATTGAAAGATTGGCTGCTAGCCGCGTTGGAAAAGCTGATCGTTCTAAAACCCGACAGTGATATATTTGAGATAGAGAAAGCTGAAGCTGATAGTACTGTGGTGTCAGTGTCGAAAACCTTTGCCTTGGTGATACCTTGCGCTTTGAGAAGCTGTACTACTTGACTGGGAGACGGTATGTCATCGGCCAAATGACCATAATTGATACCCATGGATCCTGAATTTGAAAGAGAGAATTGAAGTCGTGACAAAAAGAAAAGCAACAAGAAAAATGCATGAAAATAGTGTATAGGGAATGCCATGGCCATGATTTTTAGAGGAAATTGTTGGAAAAATTCCATCGTATGGAACCACACATGTATATATATTGAAATGTGTGTTGCTAATTATAAGGATTAGTCCGTAAAGTGATCTATTATGTTTAATTTTAGACTAATGGGTATTAATTATCATGAGAATAAAGCGTAGAGACCGAAAAATGTTATTTTGAATTGATGAGAGACCAATTTGAAATAATACAAAATTAATCACTGCCAAATTGCAGTTATATATTATGGGGTCATGATCCCAAATTGTGTGTGAGTTTCACAGTACTCGGCATCCCCATCAATAGAGAAGAATATTTCAGGAAATCACGTAACAATTGGAAGATCAAAATCCAATCAAAGCACTAAAATTCACGGATTAAGGTACGCTTCCGCTTTAATCTTCTCTTTGATTTCAACATGGAGCATTTATGAAAATTTTGTGAAAGGATTTATAAAACTTTGGTTCTTTTCAATTTCCTACAGAAATAATTCTGAGAAGACTATGCCTTTGTTTGAGCCCCATTCTTTTGAAAAAATATATTTTTCAACAGTGTTATGACATCATTTCAACCACACATTATTCAATAAAATAATAATACACGTACATTCAAAATATTTCCTTATTTTTTAACCACACATTTTTCATTAATCACTATTCAAAAATTCACTCTTCCCAAAAATGGGGCTCAAACAAGGGCTGTGTTCGTGCAAATTTATCATTTTAGCTTGTGTATATAGATTTGGTGAAGATAAATAGGGAGTTGGTAAAGTAGGTAGACAGATAGGGAGGTGAGGCCCAAATTTGCTGGCAATTCGCAAGGGGTTTGTGCGTGGAGACCTGGGTGAACCCCACAAGTATTTGTTATGATTATTTTAAGGAAAGAAAATATTTTTCAAATAAAATCTAGTGTAAGAATATTACTTATAATTATTTTTCCTTCAAATATGCATCTCACTTTTATAGTATTTATTCAATATTCTTTATCTGGTTCCAAACCTAATTATTTTACTTTTTAGGACAATTTAATTATATTCTTAATTTTCATTTTCTAAATATCATTAAAACTCAACAAACTTCAACAAGCTTATGACATATTAGGTAAAAGTGGATTAAATAACACTGAACGCAGTGGAGGATCCAGCACCCGATGAGCACCCGTGGTCTCCCATGCTGGATCAGTGGACATTAATTTTTTTGGGGGTTATATTTTGTTTGGATATATCGTTGGTAATTTCATTGATTTCATATATATTGTCGTAGCTCGGTTGGTAGGGGGATCCGTTTTGTAAGTTGGAGGTCAAGTGTTCGACTCTTTACAAGAACCAATGCAATGGAGAAAGATTCGAACTATGGTCTCCTTCGGAATTGACAACCGTTTGACTAGTATGACATTTGGTGGGTGTTCATAATAAGTGTAACATAGATACATATAGATACGTATGTTCAAATTTTGAAAAGATCCAAATAAATAGTGAAACTGGTGCAATGGGAAAGATTCGAACCACACTTCTCTATAAAATTTTGAACTACCTTACCGCTTTGGCATTTGATGAGTGCTATACTCAAAAATATATATATATATATATTTGATTGTTTATTGCGGCCATTGTTCGTGGACGGTCAACAACCACCCGTGTTCACTCGAGCTTTTGGATTCGCCCCTAATTGAACGCTGTGTTAAAATAAAATAAAAAGATTAAAAATTTTCAATTGCACTATAATTACTATATAAGAAATAATTATTTTCTAATAGAAGAATACAATAATTACACTTTCGATACAATACAAACGAACTCTCCACGAATATTATTGCCAACTTTGGTTGGAGAATTATACGATATTTTGATAATCACTATTGCCTCAACGATACAAAAGAGTCTGTGGCTATTATTCTTGAACTTAGCCTGCATCAGCGATACCCAGGTTGGTGGTTTGAACTTTGACGTATCTCTTGATTTTGGATACTCATGCTTTAGTACATCAAACTGAACTATTTTTATGTTATTTTCAATCCATCTCTATTTCACAGCAAATCTTTGACAAATATAATTTTAATTAAATTCAAAATATTTGTTCTCTACAATGCTATTTGGATCATTTCATCTATATAATCATACACTGACGGATCCAGAACCTAGCGAGCTCCCGCGGCCGCACGTGCTGGATCCACCAGCAGCTCTTTTTTTTTTTTTTTTTAGGTTGACAACAATCAGCATTTTAGGTTTTATTACTAGTAATTCGTCTTTGTTTCAATCATGCCTGTTGGCTAAGTTGGTTTAGACCGTGCATGTACATGATGCAGGTCTCGAGTTTGAATCTTTTGGCAACCGAGTTATTTTGCAATATTTTTAGTTCTAGAATCTTTATTTTTACCAAAATTAATTCAGCGCCAAAAGAGATTTGAACTTGAGACCTTGTGCTAAAATGATTGCAAGCTTAACCATCATGGCAATAGCTCTTTTTTGGGTCTAAGTTTAACAAAATATTATATGTCACATCTAATTTTAATGCAATTACAATCATCCAAACCTGTACTCTTCATTTAAATTATACGAAACTTGATAACAATGCTATTTGATGAATACAATTTATTCTTATAATAAAATTATATATGTTCAATTTAAACAAAATAATTATTATATTTAAATTTTAGGCCTTGTTTGATTCTCATTTATTTCAAAATACATTTTTATCTATCTTACTTTTAATCATACATTTTTTTAATAAAAGAATATTATACGCAAATTCAAAACTTTCATTTATTTTTAACTACACATTCTCTATCAAATCACTATTTTAAAATGCATTATTTTGCTAAGAAAATGACATCAAACGGGCTCTTAATATTTTATTACAATCGACAGTTGACGATCAACAACCGTCCGTGCTGATTCAAAATCCTGGGTCCGCCACTGTAATCATATAACAATAATATGATGGACATCTATCACGAAAGGAGTGAGAGATGTCACAATTAATAAGGTGGCAATTGGGGTGCGTCATTTTTTCTTGACTCTTGCAGCTTCAAAACTCAAAAGGATATTTCCATACATTATGAAATTCACACAGAAACGATAGGTCAAAAGATAGGACTTGATGGTTGTGACTCCCTTTTATTAGCAACTTAGCCGGATGGCCATGGCATTCACGTAATGATTTGATCTATGTACGATGTTATAATGATAAAAGTATTGATACTAAAGGAAACATTACCGTAAGAGATAGGGAAGGAATGATCAACCGACAGAGGGTAGGATGGCTTCCTTCCCTGTACGATGAAGATATAAAGTGAGTGCACTGAAAAAGACGGGGATCCGGGTTGATCTGAGGAGGAATTCATATGAGAAAGATTGATTAAATTATTACAAATGACAATTTATGGGTCAATAAATAATTTCTCTCTTTGAAACCCGTTAGAAGGGCCAGTGCAAGAGAAATCATAGGGAGAATGATTGAATCATTGATGTCATGAACTTCGAATCATAGCTTGAGTTGCCACGATAACCTTAGAGTCGCGTGTATGTTGTGGGAAGGTTGGCATAAAAAGAGTGGAAAGATATCTCTTGTATTAATGTACTACATTGATTTATATGCTAGTAGACAATAATAGAAAAAGGAAACATAACCTACATTCGATTTCAATTCTTTAAAATATATTTTTCTCCAAATTTATTTACAACCATACATTCTTTCAAAAAATGAACCTTGCACATTAACTCGAAACTTTTATGTATTTTTTTCGCAGGCGGGAAGGAATGGGGAGGCCTGAGCTTTAACCCAGGCACAATTCATTTTTTGAAGGTGAAAAACAAATTATGTATCAATAAGTATACAAATATTTTTCAACTTTTGGCTCTGCCCTTGCTTTTTCAACCACACATAAAAAAAAGCACTTTTAACAAAATATATATTAAAAAAATTGTAACTCGAACACATGCTAAAATTCGTCTTTGGCATAATACTCTCTTCATCCTATAAAGATATATTTTGTTTCTTTTTTAGTCTGTTCCAAATTATATACCATTTTCATATTAAAAAAAATATATTTTAATTTTCTAATATGTTTCTATTTCATATATCTTTCTATCAACAAATCAAATTTAAACCATTATTTAATATAGGGGTGCATTAGAAAAAATATACCCTTAATTTATATTTCCAATAATGTTAATTATATGGGTAAAACCCAACAATGATCACCCAACTTTATGTTTAGTGACAGCATGATCACCCAAATTTATACTTAGTATCACTATGGTCACCTAATTTGATTTTGTTTTAACATGGAACCTAATTTTTTCACCCTATTCACTAATTTTACAAGGAATAAAATGATAATCTTGTATTATATATATAAAACATATTTACAAAAAAAAAATTTATTTAAAAAACTTTTTTTTAAAATAAGTTTTTATTTTATTTTATTCTTCTAAGTAACTTTTTTAAAAATAATTCTTTATTTTATTTTTAAAACGTTTTTTAAATTAGTTTTTATTATATTTTTTAAGGAACGGTTTTTAAAATAAATTTTTTATTTTATTTTTATTTTTCTTAGTCAATTTTTTTTTGAAAAAAAAGTTTTTATTTTATTTAAGATTTTTTAAATAATTTTTTATTTTATTTTATTTTTAAGTAATTTTTTTTTTAGATAAGCTTTTATATTATTTCATTTTTAAATTAAATATTTATTTTTTATACATATAATGCAAAATTGTCGTTTTACCCCTTTTAAAATTAGTGACAATGGCGAGAAGAAATTGGTTGTCCATTGTGAAACGTTATATGAAATTGGGTGACCATGGTGAAATAAAATCAAATTGATGAGTTATGGTTACACTAAGAGTGTGTTTGATTGACATGAAAAATATCATCTAAAAAGGAAAATGTTTTTCATTTTTTGTGGAAAATAAAAACCACCTCTACCCAAGGAAAACGTTTTTCTTAAAAACAAGGAAAATTATGTATATTTTCAAAAGTTGAAAAATGTTTTCAATGGAAAAAATAGCAATCAAATACTCTAAGTAGAAATTTGGATGGAAAACTGATATTTTCCATAGAAAATAAATATAATCAAACACACCCTAAGTGTGAAGTTGGATAACAATTAATGGATTTAACCATAATTACATTCTCTTAATATGTGTGAAAATAGAAATAAACATATTTTTATTGGATAGATGGAGTAATAAAATTCATTGTTAACCTCTACGTAACTTTCCCTAACTAATTATAAATGTTATTAATTAATTTTTGAGTTGGATAATTAGCAAAAAATCACTATAGTTTGTACTCATTGCAAAAATGGTCCTAATAGTTTCAAACTTACCATATACACCCTCATTTCAAACCTTTCTTGTAGAATTGGTTATTTTCATCATATTTCGTTAAATATTCCGTTAAATATGTGTAACTTGACGCAAAACATCTCTATCGTTTGCTTTAATTGCTCAAATAGTCCCTATCATTATAATTTTCACATTTGGACACTCAAATCGATATTTCTTTGCTTGAAAGGTCCTTATTATATATTTCTCGACTATAACATTATAAAATGACTAATTTATCATCATTTTTAAATAAATAAATAGGAAAAAAGAAATAATATAAAAAATTGTATTTAAAGTTTCTATTTTTTTTTTTCAAATTACAACTAAATTTCACATAAAACAATTTAAAATATTCGAATAAAAGAAAAATATTTTATTTTTCCAATTAACCTACCTACGCTACGCATATCCTCCACCACCACCACCACCACCACCAAAATTACTAAAAAGAGAATTAAAAGTATAAAAAAATATTTGATCAGGAATAAGCATCATTTTGTTTTTATATTTTTTTTTGTTTTTCTATTTTTAATTCTTTTTTTCACTTTTATTATACTTTTAATTATCTTTTTAATTTATTTTGTGGTGGTGGTGGAGTGTGGGGGGATGGACATAGGGGTAAGTGAGTTAATTGAGAAGATAAAGTATTTTTCTTTTATTAGAATATTTTAAACTAATTTACGTGAGACTTATTTGTACTTAAAAAAAAAAAACAAGAAAGTCTAGCTGCAATTATTTTATATTATTTTCTTTTTACAAAAATATATTTTTAAACAGTGTTTTGATATCATTTCAACCACATATTTTTTTAATAAAATAATATTACATGTAAATTCAAAAATTTTCCTTATTTTTTAACCATACATTTCACATTAATACAATATTCCAAAATTCATTTTTCCGCAAAATGGGGCTCAAACGAGGGCTTAAAGATGATGATAAATTAGTCATTTTACAATATTGTAATAGAGAATATAGATGACGAGAACATATTAAGTAAAGAAAGGTCGATCCAAGTGTTCAAATTTCAAAATTGAAACAAGAGGGACTATTTGCGCAATGAAAGCAAACGATAGAGATGTTTTGCATCAAATTACACATATTTAACGGAAGAATTTAATGGAAAGGACCAATTTAGTAAAAAATGTTTGAAATGAGGGTGTAAATGCCAATTTTGATACGATAGGGATCATTTTCACAATAAGTACAAACAATAGGGATGCTTTTTGCTAATTATCCTTTTGAGTTCGAAAAAGCTATAATCTCTGCACATTGTATTTCCCAAACTTTAAGCTTACTGTATTCATGTACGCCACCAAAGGTCATTACTCATTAGAGACTCTACAAATTCGTCATCGGAGGCTAGTCGACTGGCCATGAAACCTTTACTTAAATGATGCAGCGGCCCTTATTTGGCCAAGTTGAAAATGTCGACTCCCAATCAAGAAGAAGATAAGAAGCCACAGTTATACTCGTCTTTCATCAGTCTCAGAGTCCAGAACCAGGTACCCATTCTTTATTGTTAATTTTTAATTATTATTCGTTTATTTTTGTGTTAGATTTACAAAAGCTTGGACATATATTTGCTTACAGATATTTCCCATATATTTATATAGCCACTTTATGTAGGTTGGGAATGAAGTATTATTTAGGATTAAGAGAAGCTCTCCACTGCAGTCGCTCATGGATGGTTACTGTGACAAACTAGCTACCGATTTTGACACCTTCGTGTTTCTGTTTGATGGCAGTAGAATTAGTGGGTCGCAGACTCCTGATGAGGTTTATTTATTTATTTATTTATTCATAAATGAGTGATCGGAGCTTGAATTGGAGAGGGAATACATATTTAGGGTTCGTTTGACAGGACTTTTGAAAGTTAAAACTGCTTCTGAAGACTTCAAAAGAAGTTTTATAAGATAACTTTTTTAGAAAACTCTTCTACGAGAATTAGAAACAAAAACGAAAGGCCTCACAAACGGACCCTTTGAATATTCCGCTCATGCACAGTTTTAGGTAGAACTTGATGAATCGTCAACTTAAGATTTCATTTAACAGCTGGAAATGGAGGATGAAGATGTGATAGATGCTATGGTATACCAGAATGGAGGTGCCCCTGCTTAGTGAAGGATTAATTTTCTTAATAAAGGCTTCGGTAGGAATTGTAATCCAGCATGCTGTTACTAATATATGAATGATGGCTTATGTAACTTATTCTAGCATTTGGTCTGCCATTGAATTTCAATTGCTTCATATCTTTATTTACTTTTTCGCAAAAACATATATTTCTTTATGTTAACGAGAGACAAAATTGCAATAATTTCTGTGTTTTGAAAACATGAACATTCATTAACTAATACCGTGTGGTAACAATCATATTACCTGTATAAAAATTTTTTACACCTTACTTTATAGATAAACACATGGCATAAAGTCATTGGCTCGTTTAAAAAGGAAAATAGTTTTTCCACAAATCAAAATATGCCAACTGAGAGGGGGTGGATTAGCGTATTTCATTAATCAATCTTCTCGTAATGTCTGATTTTTTATTGAGAGATAAAAATCTCCCACGGTGGCAAGGACGGTTTGACAACCATTCTTTTGAGTTTTTGACTAGCTAATTTTTTGAGAATGTGGATAAAAAATATGGAAAAATTTTAAGTTTGCATTTAAGTTTGCACGTTGTTTTTTTTTGCGAGAATATGTAGTGTAAAATGAAAATGAAAGAAGAGAAAAAATGAGTTTTGAAAAATTGCTAAACAGGGAAGCTCTTCGACCGGGGTCTAAATGTCATTTCAGCATACTCTTATAGTGTGGCCCGTGCGATTAGAATCAGCGAATCCAAACCGCTCATTACACCGCACTATCTCATTGACTTATCTCTGCGTCTTTTAAAAATCGACATTAATTCCTCGGCAAAGGTCAATCAAGCGGGCACGAATTTTTCTTTTCGAACGGCGAATCGTCGGCGACGGTGAAAATGTCAACTCCCGGTCAAGAGGAAGACAAGAAGCCCGGTGATCCGTCGGTTCACATCAATCTCAAAGTCAAAGGCCAGGTTTCTCTCAAATTTTAATCCTTTTTACTCTTTAATTTAATTATTGTTCTAATTTTTTTTACTGGATTTTATATTATTGAATTTCATTAATCGATTTGGAGGAGTTTTTCTTCAGTATTTGTGGGTTTGATTTTCTGATTTTTTCTGAACATGATTGATTTGCATAGAGAAGGATTTGAATTCCACGCTGTTTTCATTTTTCACAGCGCCTTTTGTTTTTAACTACTTTTGTTACTCTTGCTGTGTTGGCAGAAGTAGAATTGCTGGACTTATGGAATTGATCTTCTGATCACCTATACTTAATTTATGCTACGCTAAGCATTGGGTAACTTGGCACCAGTATAATCAATTTTGGAACTAACCATTATCTCTCTCCACATGTTATAATTTTTCAAGTCTACCGATGCTTAGCAGAAGCACGGGTCCTGGCTGGACTTATTCCCTGAGTGACTGACTCTACATTAAGAGCATGTTTGGCTAAGCTTAACATTTTTACTTTTAAGTAAATAAGTTTCATAATAATTATACATAGCAGAGGATGCTCTATTTTCATGATTAATCTATCAATTATTCAGGAAAAGTGTGAAGTTTTCTTTCATAGCCAATATTTGATTTCATTAGAATGGATTCTTTGATGTTCACAAGCTGTATATTTTCCTATCATGTTCGAATGATGTACTGCCTACTTATTGGTATGAATATTGTCGTTTACTATTATGGCCCTATTGATTTTTCCAGCATTACTAACTCAATAAAGAAGCTTAATGCAGGACGGAAATGAAGTACTTTTCAGGATTAAGAGAAGCACACAGCTAAAGAAGCTGATGAATGCTTACTGTGAACGACAATCGGTTGATTTCAACTCAATTGCCTTTCTCTTCGATGGGCGTCGCCTCCGTGCAGAGCAGACTCCTGATGAGGTCTTCTTTCTCTCAATGTCCTCCAATCCCTCTCTCTTTCACACACACACACACACACACACACCCCCCAAAAGAACCTCCTCCGCCAGCCCCCCGGGTCTGTATCTAAGACAAATAGCTGATATAGGCTATTCATCATTTATAACATCTAACCATCTCATGATTACTATCGACCGATTCATTGAGATTTTAATGGATTCTTCTAAAATTCACTAAAATATAGGTGTCCTCAATAACTTGTGGATTATAAAGATTTCATTAATGAAAGGATTTCAAGAGATTTGGATGGATTTCAAGCTTAGAAATACACATAACGAACTCTTTTGAAATTTCACTATTTTTAATGAGATTATTGTGAATTCTGTAAAAATCGATTCAAATTCACAAAATTCATCACTATTTATAATTTTATTTTTTTAATTTAAAATATATTAAAATACTAATTGAGGAAACCCATCTTAACTTTTGGAAATTCTTTTAACAGCTTGAAATGGAGGATGGGGATGAGATAGATGCTATGCTGCATCAGACTGGAGGTGCTGCTGCTGCTGCTTAGTTAGGGTGATTAAGTCTTTGTTAACGTCTTGGAGGAAGTTGTAATACAAAATTTCATAATCATTCTAGCTTGCTGCTACTATTCACATGATTTTGAACGTGTTCCAAGTACTTGATCTACAACCATATTTAAGTTGCTGTGATTTTCATTTCCTTTCGAAAAAGTGTATGTACTGTTTACTTTCTGATTCTGGTGGTGATATTGGGACATAAAAAAAGAGGGATGGAGTTTCTTTCTTGTTCGATGTAATGGTCTCTATGGGAGGTTGCACGAAATGCAATTAAAAGCCCTTGTTTGAGCCACATTATTTTCATAAGTATGCATTTTTTAAGAGTGTAATGATAGGAAGTGTGTGGTTAAAAAATAAGAAAAATGTTGTATTTGCATGTAATATTATTTTATTATAAAATGTGATATTGAAATGATATCAAATCACAAAAATGTATTTTTTTTGAAAGAATATGATTCAAACAGGGCCTAAATTTGAAGTTATACATTGATCCATTCAGGGCTGTGCATTGGTTTGGGGGGCCAGGGCCCTATGGACCCGACTTTGTCAAGTTTGGCCCAATTTGAAGTTGACACGACCCAATTTGTTGATGGAAACGAACCTGACCCAACCCGATTCAGGTCGAGTTGGGTTGGTGATTTGGACCCAAACAATCATGTTCTATTCTCCCAAAAAAAGGAAAAAAAGAAAAAAAAAATTCATTTTTTTTTTTTTCAATTTCTCTTTTCAAAAATTGCGTAAAAGCACACAAGCTTCGGTTTGTCGTCGACTGCCACAACAGCCGCTATCTTAATGGATTTTGAATATCAATTTTGATTCGTTCTCTTCTAACTTGCAATGATTTGCAACAAATTGGGAACGTTTCGATTCAAATTGTTGCCCCCCCCCCCCCCCCCCCC
>NC_036257.1:13586480-13589529 GCF_002742605.1 Olea europaea var. sylvestris | reverse complement strand
CAAGACAAATTGGGGAACGTTTTTATTTAAAAGTACTTTCAAAATGAGATGTAATTTTAAATATTAGTTTTCAAACAAAAATTACGATAATTTTCTTCAAATGCTCAAGCAAAATTAAAAGCTATGCTAAATGGGCTCATTGGAAAATAATCCGAACTATGCAGGAAATAAAGGCGAAAGGTCAAGAATACCCCTCGATATGTTTTGTTATTGACGCGTATAAAATAGAAATAAAAATCCAAATCTTCACACTACTTGCAAAGCAGACAAACGATTTGGGAGCGCCAAAAAACAGTTAGAGAAAGCGATAGAGAAAATGTCGAACGTCGAGGAAGGCAGGAGCTCCGTCACCGGTCCATCGCCTTACATTCATCTGAGAGTTAAGGGACAGGTATTAATCATTTCTTCTTCTTACATTTTCGATACATTTCTTCCGTTGAATTTTTGTAAGAATTGTTGTTTAATCATGTTTATGGGTGCCTAACGTTTCTTTTTTACTTGATTGACTTGAATTTAGTTACTTTATGCTCATCAATTTATAGTGCTTTACTGTCGTGTTCATTCTTTATGGAGTTGTGCATGATAGATTTTCTTGCCGCTAACTGTACGTATGTACAGAATAAGTCGTGAATTTTGTTATTAATTTAGTAGGAATTTGCATTCTTGTGGTTGGTAATCATAAAATCGATTAGTAGGTTAGGGCTTATGAATTTTGTAGAGGAAATATTTTTCGGTCTTAAAATTTGACTTCTTGCTTTTGAACTTGAAATTAAAGTTGTAGAAGAATTCTCTTTCAAGAATTGTGTGGATGATCGATCAGTTTTACATGTTTATTGCTCTACTAAATTCGGCTGAATAATTCAGAAATGGCGGATCTAGTTGTATGTTTTGACGTAGTTTATGACTTTATTCTCTGCAATTTTGCTTGCATTTCTTGAAATTCTTGTGATATTGGATCAACAAAATCCTTGGCCGTAAAATGTTTCTACAAGGGAAGGGGGAGAGTGCTGTCAATTTTTCCATTTGTCACAATTTTAATTTTGCGAGGGCTTCTTAGTTCTTCCTGCATTTTTATCCATGAGTATAAGCAAACTGGCTCCCCTCTATTTACTTTTGCGTGGCAAGTTAAATTTCATCAATCAAATTCATTTTGTGGAGAACTTATGTAATACTGGAAATCATGTACTTCTAACTCTGTCAGTCATCATATTATTTTGGAGGGTTGTTGCCAATTGTAATAGTATTGTTGGATTGAAATCATTTGACATCTTCAAAGTCGAATAGTTTTACAGTTGCTTTGCAATTCTTTATAGAAGTCTCTTAACAATAAACCGCAAATTAAAATTCTAAAGCAAATTAACATTCTTGAAATTTTTGTTGGGACTGTGAATTCCGTTTGTATTTCAAGCATGCAACATATGAAGCTAATGAGCATTTATTGTGTACGACTAGCATTTGAGTTCTAATACGTTGAATTTTGCTGCAATTTTTGGATTTTCAAAAATTATGTCTTGAATTTCTTGTGGTATTGGATCCAAAATACTTGTCCAGTAAAAAATGTTCTAGAAAAAGGGAAGGGGGTGAGTGCTGTCAATTTTGTCGTTTGTTGCGCTTCTTAGTTCTTCCTGCACTGAGTATAAGCAAATTGCTTCCCTCAGTTTACTCTTGCGAGAATGTGTAATGTAAGCAAATCCACCAATTTCAGTTTATTAACTGAATGATATTATTCATTTGGTGAACAACTTATGTAATAATGGAAATCACGTGCTTCTCAGATGGCAAAAATTACTTTGGACTTTCAGAAGAAAAAGGATCAGGAATAAGACTGAGCTTCTTTTTCCTGTCGCCAATGTGTAATAGTGTTGATTGGATCCATATCATTTGACATCTTCAAAGTTGAATAGCTTTGCAGTTCTTAATACAAGTCTCTAACAATAAACCGCAAATAAAAGTTTCAAAGCAAATTAAACTGTCATGAAATTTCTGCTGGGACTGTGAATGCTTTTTGTATTTCAAACTTGTTAATGTTTGAATATTGGTTCATTTCTGTATGTAATTTGTTACTTTTATGTAGAATGGAAATGAAGAGTATTTCAAGATGAAGAGAGGCTCGCAATTGAGGAAGCTAATGACTGCTTATTGTGAACGACAATCATTACAGTTTGATGCTACTGTATTTTTGTTTGATGGCCGTCTCCTACGACCAGAGCAGACTCCTGACGAGGTTACTTCTCTTCACCTCAACCCTCCCTTCTCTCTCTCATTCCTGAATTTACTTGTACAGTTCACTATTTCCTCTCCAAAATACAGAAACTTTAACGTAGGCATTTTATTCTCTACAGCTGAAAATGGAGGATGGCGATGAGATTGATGCTATGTTGCATCAAACTGGAGGTGTCGTTGGTGCTTCGTGAAGGATGAAGAGAAATGTAAGGCCTTGTGGTGTTTCAATACTAATCTGCCTGTCTGATTCTTCTAAGTGAAGGGGTTGTAGATATCTCGATTACTGGTCTATTGGTGTCGAATATCCATTTATGGACTTTGTCATTGAACTTGGTATATCACCGTATTCTTTCCTCGGGACAAATTAAGGAAACTCAGTAAAATCGGAATCTATAGTCTAAGATGGATATGGAGACATTTTTGTTCATCAATAGATGAAAATATATTAGTGTTTGTAGAGTTCTAGGTCGTTAGCTTTGTGTTCTTGGTGAATGGAGGCTAAAGGCCATTCTGGAATTACTATCCTCTTAACTGCATTTCAAAGATGACACTTTTCTTTGAGTTTCTTGTTTTGTTTTCAAATTTATGTCAAATTTCTTTATATTACTTAGGGAAAAATACACTTTATATAGGTTTAGTTATACTTAATTCTTTATTACGTAAATTCAAAAAATCCACATAATCTTTCATTGGTAAATAGTCGGCTTAAGATACTACAAGGTTAAAGACTTCACTTTTATACGTTGGTATCTTTTTGTCAAGTTTACACAGCCCGTCAAATGTTGGATTTAATGAAGATGTATTGTGCTCTTTTCATATCTTTTAT
>NC_036257.1:13528592-13585807 GCF_002742605.1 Olea europaea var. sylvestris | reverse complement strand
AAATGATAAACAAAACTATACAAGTAGCAAAATTTATTTAATAATATTAATAATGATGTAATTATACGATGTTTTCAAAGTGTTAAAATACATATTAACTTATTTTTATTGATATTATGTTGTTTATTAAAAAAAATTATTTTTAAAATTTTGACCCCACAATGCTAGACGTCTGGGTCCGCCCTTGCTCAAGGTTCTAGAAATTGAAAGTTTTAAACTTACCTAGTTTAACCAATCTAAATACTGCTTGAAAATTGACTTAAAATTACTAGGTCATCGCAAATTGTTGTAATAATCCTATATGAATAAAAGACGAAGATAGTTTAAAGTTATAAAGAAAACAAATCTTAACAGAAAGCCTTTGATTATATAAGAAAATAGAAACTTGCTTGAGGTACAGGGGTTTTATAGAATCCCTCTAGGTACCCACAGTATAGGTGAGGTGGGTGGGGATTTTGGCATTTTTTTATATAGGTGAGCCCCGCATGAGACTTGCCAACTGTAATTATCTTGTAGCGGTTCTATGAAACAAAACTTTTGTACATTAAGCAAAATTTAAGAAAATATGTACTTGTAACTCAGTTTATAGACAGTTGCTCTTCAGAATCTAAGATGGTACACATTTGTGTCTGTTTCTCAATTGCCTGGCAGAAATTCTGCACCAAAAATATTCAATTGAACAACGTGGCATTTATAAGCCATATTGCTACATAAATGTGTCACGTAGTGTACGCTTGACAAATCATGGTTCCACGAGAGCTGACTAAGCATTTGATAGTCCATCATTGGGCCTTAGAGCCGACCCAATTTGAAATTATGCCAAATATGCCTAGCTTACCTCGACAGGGTTGTAGTCGACCACGAATTTGCAATATATTTTGGATCGATTGTGAGGTGTCATTTCATGTTAACTGAGCATTTGGTAGTCCATCACGGGACCTCAGAGCCATCCCAATTCGAAATTATGCCAAATAGGCCTAGCTTACCTCAATAGGGTTTTGGTCGACCACGAATTTGCAACATATTTTGGATCGATTGTGAAATAACATTTCATGTTGACTAATGTAATGGAAGGTCTCATCTACCTCACTTGAAGGTATCCACCTTCCACTCATTCTTTTGTCAATATATACACAGTGTGTGTTTGAGCCTTTTTCAAATAATGTATTTTGAAATAGTAGATTGATGAAGAATATACGTTAAAAATGATGAAAAGTTTTGAAATTACGTATAATATTATTTTATTAAAACATGTGCAGTTAAAATAATGTCAAACCACCATTTGAAAATATATATTTTAAAAGAATGCGGGTCAAACGGGGTAATAGTTTATCCTTTCATTATAACGTTGTTATATTGTACGAGTAATATACCAATTGGATGAGGTTTGACTTTTCTGTTGACTTCTGAATCTGATTGGACTTCTGAATCTGATTGGATTTTGAGGTCAAGTATCAATTATCTTAAAGAACATATTCTGAACTAAAAAGTGTTCAAAAAATGGGGGTATGAATAGCAAAATCCCAATAGCTTACAAATTCCGCAGCGTATTTATTCTCAAAAGAAAAATGAAAAACGTAAATTTTATTTCCTAAATGAAAAATGCAAATTGTATTTCCTATGTGGCTTATCGACGTGGACGTTCGAAATGACTCACACTCACATCCGTAGGATCACACCTAAGACAATCTCAACCGTCAAACTTGTAACCACACAAATCCTGATTTATTCATATTTTCTATGTTTTAAAAAATGTAATTATATTCACACCACAAATTTTATTTTTTGCATTATATTTTAATTACACTTAAGATTCTTAATTTTTGCTCATTATAGCAATTATATTTCTAATTATTTATTATGTTATTCTTATTCTCAAACTTTTCATTAGTTAATACATTTTGTATTTGATAACAATTTTATGCTTAAAAGTCTGTTAAAATTGTATAAAATAACTTTTTCTCATTATTGTTTTAAAAATAAATAAATAAAAAGTATGAAAATGATTTTCCCATCATTTCAAAGTATAAAAACAAAGTATTTTAACATAAATCATGGGCGGGAACCCATTTAAGCTCGGGCGGTTGCTCCATTTACGTACTCGTTTGTTTTTTTAATAGTTTTTGATAATTTATTTTAATGTCCCATTTATTCACTTTGAATTTAAGATCTGGAAAAAAAAAAAAAAAACAAAGGAAAGAAAAGTCTTGCATTTTATTTTTTTAAGGTTGATTCACACTTTCTCATCATTGGTTAAGGGGGGCTTTTTTTTTTTTTTTTAAACCAATTTAGATCACGAGAATACTCTTGTTTTAGATGGTCTTCAAAAAAAAGTTGTCCGACAACATAAACCTTGTTGAATAGAAGTATAAATTTTTTATCTTGATATATCCAGTTAACGACTGGTTTTAGGAAAAATAATAATTTCTTGATTTTGCAGTTAAACAGATTCTACAAGGTTCTAGAAATTGAAAGTTTTAAACTTACCTAGTTTAACCAATCTAAATACTGCTTGAAAATTGACTTAAAATTACTAGGACTTTGGTCATCGCAAATTGTTGTAATAATCCTATATGAATAAAAGACGAAGATAGTTTAAAGTTATAAAGAAAACAAATCTTAACAGAAAGCCTTTGATTATATAAGAAAATAGAAACTTGCTTGAGGTACAGGGGTTTTATAGAATCCCTCTAGGTACCCACAGTATAGGTGAGGTGGGTGGGGATTTTGGCATTTTTTTATATAGGTGAGCCCCGCATGAGACTTGCCAACTGTAATTATCTTGTAGCGGTTCTATGAAACAAAACTTTTGTACATTAAGCAAAATTTAAGAAAATATGTACTTGTAACTCAGTTTATAGACAGTTGCTCTTCAGAATCTAAGATGGTACACATTTGTGTCTGTTTCTCAATTGCCTGGCAGAAATTCTGCACCAAAAATATTCAATTGAACAACGTGGCATTTATAAGCCATATTGCTACATAAATGTGTCACGTAGTGTACGCTTGACAAATCATGGTTCCACGAGAGCTGACTAAGCATTTGATAGTCCATCATTGGGCCTTAGAGCCGACCCAATTTGAAATTATGCCAAATATGCCTAGCTTACCTCGACAGGGTTGTAGTCGACCACAAATTTGCAATATATTTTGGATCGATTGTGAGGTGTCATTTCATGTTAACTGAGCATTTGGTAGTCCATCACGGGACCTCAGAGCCATCCCAATTCGAAATTATGCCAAATAGGCCTAGCTTACCTCAATAGGGTTTTGGTCGACCACGAATTTGCAACATATTTTGGATCGATTGTGAAATAACATTTCATGTTGACTAATGTAATGGAGGGTCTCATCTACCTCACTTGAAGGTATCCACCTTCCACTTCTCATTCTTTTGTCAATATATACACAGTGTGTGTTTGAACCTTTTTCAAAGAATGTATTTTGAAATAGTAGATTGATGAAGAATATACTTTAAAAATGATGAAAAGTTTTGAATTTACATATAATATTATTTTATTGAAGCATGTGCAGTTAAAATAACGTCAAATTACCTTTTAAAAATGTATATTTTAAAAGAATGCGGGTCAAACGGGGTAATAGTTTATCCTTTCATTATAACGTTGTTATATTGTACGAGTAATATGCCAATTGGATGAGTTTGACTTTTCTGTTGACTTCTGAATCTGATTGGATTTTGAGGTCAAAGAACATATTCTGAACTAAAAAGTGTTCAAAAAATGGGGGTATGAATAGCAAAATCCCAATAGCTTACAAATTCCTCAGCGTATTTATTCTCAAAAGAAAAATGAAAAACGCAAATTGTATTTCCTATGTGGCTTATCGACGTGGACGTTCGAAATGACTCACACTCACATCCGTAGGATCACACCTAAGACAATCTCAACCGTCAAATTTGTAACCACACAAATCCTGATTTATTCATATTTTCTATGTTTTAAAAAATGTAATTATATTCACACCACAAATTTTATTTTTTGCATTACATTTTAATTACACTTAAGATTCTTAATTTTTGCTCATTATAGCCTGAATCTGATTGGATTTTGAGGTCAAGTATCAATTATCTTAAAGAACATATTCTGAACTAAAAAGTGTTCAAAAAATGGGGGTATGAATAGCAAAATCCCAATAGCTTACAAATTCCGCAGCGTATTTATTCTCAAAAGAAAAATGAAAAACGCAAATTGTATTTCCTATGTGGCTTATCGACGTGGACGTTCGAAATGACTCACACTCACATCCGTAGGATCACACCTAAGACAATCTCAACCGTCAAACTTGTAACCACACAAATCCTGATTTATTCATATTTTCTATGTTTTAAAAAATGTAATTATATTCACACCACAAATTTTATTTTTTGCATTATATTTTAATTACACTTAAGATTCTTAATTTTTGCTCATTATAGCAATTATATTTCTAATTATTTATTATGTTATTCTTATTCTCAAACTTTTCATTAGTTAATACATTTTGTATTTGATAACAATTTTATGCTTAAAAGTCTGTTAAAATTGTATAAAATAACTTTTTCTCATTATTGTTTTGAAAATAAATAAATAAAAAGTATGAAAATGATTTTCCCATCATTTCAAAGTATAAAAACAAAGTATTTTAACATAAATCATGGGCGGGAACCCATTTAACCTCGGGCGGTTGCTCCATTTACGTACTCATTTGTTTTTTTAATAGTTTTTGATAATTTATTTTAATGTCCCATTTATTCAAGTGAGACAATAATATAGTTATTAAAATTTTTATTAATTAATTAATTTTTAAATGTTAAATCATCTTTTATTAGAATTAATGAAATTTCGTGGAGGTTTTTTATTTAAAATATTGAAATTTTATTAAAAAAATTTAATTTAAACGGGACAGGGTAGGGCCCGTTACCTGTACCCACCTCGGGGCGGAATTCCCTGCTCATATCCGACCCGATTACCCGATTCGTTTGGGGTGAGGCTCGTAGGTATCGAAGTTGGCTGGTATTTTTGTCATCCTGAAAATAAGAATCCTACGAAAGAAATTATGGAAATAATTGTTACAATTAGTAAAGATGATGAGCTTAACTATAATTAAAATATGGTGCAATAAATAGAAATTGTGATGACAATATAACCACCCTAAAAAATGAGATGTTAAAGTGCAAAGTAATGTAAAAGGTCAAGAATACCCTCTGATGCTACCAAAAATCGTACCTGCAGATTTTTTGAGCTTGATGATTCGGATTTAGCACGACCGTAATTTTCCGGTACCTGAAACAAAGGCAACGAGGTGTATTTTCGTCACCCCTCCGATGCTTAAGTTAGAAAGGGAATTATATGCGTGAGGCTATATACTAAAGAATAATGAAAAACGTATCTGAGTAATGGCTCAAGGTTCTGTATTTATAGTAGTAAGCGACATTCTCCTAGTGGGACTCAACTATCTGGACATTCTTATCTCTTGGAGTCCTGAATGGTTAAGGAATTGTTCAAATTCTATAATTATATGTGGGATAGAATCCCTGCGGGAGTCAAGTGTATGGTTGAGTTAGAGTCCTAATTGTATAGGAGTTTTAAAGGGTCAACAATATCATAGGTTTGTGAGGGGAGCATATGCTCGAGGACTGCTAGCGCTCGAGGACAAGTTTTGCAATGCGCGATGTAGCCGAGCAGGATGTGGTCGGGCATAATAACCCGAGGCCACCATATGCTCGAGCACTCCGTAGGTGGAACTGCAAGTTCATCTAAAATTGGTCGTCGAGATAATGTAGTGATCGGGTTGTAGGGAATGTCAGTATCACCCTCCATTAGATTTGTTATTGACTTAGAAATCCCAGTATTTGCCGTACAAAAGAAACGAATTGGTATAGAAAAAACAGTTACAGAAAGCGATAAAGTAAAACGTCGAGCGTGAGGAAGACAAGAAACCTGCAGCCGATCCATCGCCTTTCGTTAATTTGAAAGTTAAGGGACAAGTATTTATCACTCTCTTTTATACATTTTCAAAAAATAAAAAATAAAAATAAAAAAATAAAAAAATTCCATTGAATTTTAAGTTAAAATTGTTTTTTGACAATGTTATTCTGTGCCTTGTGTTTCTGTTTTACGTGATCGACCATTCGACTTGAAATTTTTCTATAGATTTTTCGTATGATGACTCTTTGTTTCCCAATCTATGATCCTTCACTTTAGTGTTTCAATCTTTATATGGTCGTGCATGATAGGTAATTGTGCTGTTGATTGCAAGCGTGCACAAAAATGAGTGGTGCATAAATGATTAGTATAATGGGTCCAACTTGTTGAAGGAACAAGGCCCCTTTGTGGTCCAGCTTGTGCTGCTGAAAAATAAAAAAATCAATAAAGGATTGAAACGTCTAGAACAAAGGTTTCATTACACACAAATGTGGATTAGCAAACCCACTAAATAAAATTACAGACACATTCCAACAGCAGAGCAAACATAGTTTGCATTATTTAAGAATATCCACAATGGAAAGTATAGAAAATCCGACATTACACACATTTGATATCAAATAAGAAGCGGGACCGAAATCCTATCAACAAAGCCAATTTTTAGCTCAGAACCCAGTATTAATTTCTGCTACACAGACACTACAGCAGGGTTGGAGCCTTTAAGGGCATCCACATCTTCAAGAGATCGAGGGCTGACATCCGACTCCTCGAGGATGTTCTGTGTAACGCCTTTGTACTCCTCCGTACTGCAACATATGGCTTCAAAAAGAAGCTCCTTCACTTCGTGGAGCCTCTCTTCAGACAGGGAAACCTCAGCTAGGAGCCTCCAAGCATTTTGCTCGGACGCCTCCTCATAGTCCTCCTTCCTTTTCAGTACCATATGTCCACTAATTTCCCAAACTGCTGGATTAACTTGTGTGTCTAGAAGCTCAGAGCTCACTTCTCCTAGAGCCTGTTTCTCTGCATAACACTGTCAGTACGACATTGAAAGTTAGCAGATGACTGACTTTAACTGAAAAAAATGTGAATCATTGCGCAGCGTGCAAATCAAGATTAAACAGGGTTGCAAAAAGTGGCATGGAAATCAAACATTTTCACCTGTGGGAATAGGAAAATTCGTTTTCCAGAATCAGCAATAAGAACATTATAAGGAATGTTGTTGTCTTGCAAGCAAATGCAGGAGTCTGAGACGATCTTCGATAGTTCCTCCAGAGTGTGTCCGCCCTCAAAAACAAGACCTCTGACTGGATAGTTAAGAATATCACAAATTTTCACACCCCCATTTGTAGTGGTTATCTTCCTAGTAGGAGCCTTTTATCTTATCAACCCGATACTCTGTTGGCCTCTTCTTGATGTGCCTGCCTTCATTCAGTTGTGCAATAAAGCCATATTGACCAGGAATCACCTATAGACCATAAACATTCACACACACTTAAACGCAACAAAGACAAACAAAGAAACTACAAAAAATGGTTGTTTACATCTATATGCTGAAATTAAGAGACGAAAAAGATACCTTGGTTTCGCAAGCAGTGACATCATAGCGAAAGAGGCCTCTCTGCATCCGATCCTCCCACTACCACCAAATAAGAGTAATTTCAGCCGAAATTATATGAATTTGAGTTAAAAGGAGGGTAAAAAAGAGTAATTTTTCAAAATCTTTACCTCTCCAAGAAGAAGGGAGTCCAGGAAGGCAAATGGGGGCTCTTTGTTTTCAGAGCCAACTGATTTCTTTTCATGTTGAATCTTGTTCACCGTCTTGAAAGTATACATAGGCAGCTTTGCCCCTAATTCAATCAAAATGCAAGTATATTCATAACCCAAATTAAAGAAAAAGTTCCCAATTTTTCTTCAATTCAAAAGGGTCTAATAGATAGATACCTGGAAGACAGCAGCTTCTGAAGCAATTACGGCCGCAGCCGCCGGCATAGCGGGAGTCTTCCTCCGCCTCTTCCTTTTGGAAATTGGAAACAACACTAGGAACTCTCTTGATCCTCAGCATCATCTTTAGATCGCTTAAAATAAATACTTTTCTCCAGCAATTACAAAGAAGACCCACCAACCCCAAACCCAAAACGCAGACAGATCCTTATCAAATTAAGTATTAATTAAATCGAATTATATGATTCTACAAATATTTACAGAAGTAGGAACCTAATAGTATAAACCGCCGCCGGCGAGGAAGAGGAGGTCAGAAGGGCTACCGCCTTCAGAAGGCAAAGCGCCACGTCCGCCGTGCGGCAAATGGTTGCTCTCAATTACACAACCCTTGCGACGTACAGACTGGCCATGGATAACAGATCGATGTACTCTGAGTATAGCCGTGATGTCTACAACTTGTCCTCCCCTGGTTTTACCCCCACCTTAAGTGCCTCTCAAAACCACCACAGAATCGCCGGCGAACTCACTCGAAATCCACCGATTCGAAGAAACTCCAAGGATTCAAATTTCTGCAAAGATGACGAAAAAGGGACGCAAAACCCAAAACTTTCTTTTCTCAAGAAAGGAAAAGAATTGACTGCCTGCAGGCGATGGTAGGTGCAGATTATAGTGGCGAATATATAGAAAGTTCGGTTGAACGTCAATGTGGATGTGGTTTTGCCTCACGGGACAGCCCGACCTCTATTTTAATTGGTAAATTGGGTTCTGACCCATTAGCCGACGTTCTTGGGGGGAAATTATAATTTGAAAAAGTTCAGGACCTCTTCCATCAATATTGAGGTATCTTCCTCAAAGAATGTGATCATTAGTTTTAAGTATCATAAGTTTTATAAATATTCAAATTAAGGACTTTTTTTTTATATTTAATATTCAAATGGGTAATTAGCACAAAACATCCCTACCTTTCGATGTTTTTGTGGAAAACATCCCTACCTTTTATTTTTTGACGGATTACACCCTTACCTTTACCTTTTTTTGCGCAAAACGTCCTTCTATCAACTCTCCGTTAAAATACTCCGTTAAATAAAAAAGGTAATTAGCACAAAAGGTCCCTACCTTTCAAAGTTATTGTGCAAAACGTCCCTACCTTTTATTTTTTAGCATAATTAGTAGAAAAAGTCCCTACCATTTAATATTATTGTGCAAAACGTCCATACCTTTCATTTTTAGCATTTTTACCCATACATTTCACTTTTCATTGCGCAAAAGGTCCTTTTCATCCATTTTTTCAATAAAATGACAATTTTACCCTCCTATTGAAATAAAACAAAAAGAAAAGAAAAAAATAATTAATTAATTGCAATCATAGTTCTAAATCTTTCAAAACATTACAGATAAATCCTAAATTCTCCATTACCGCCACTTTCACAACCCCACAAAGCCACCACCTATAGATCCATATAGCACCACCTATCGGACTCCACCACCACCAGTGTCGCCTTACTCTCCCCAATATCCTCCTCCATAGTATTGATCACCAATATGTCCGAAACAACCATATTTACGGTGGTGCAGTCCGGTGGGCATGGTAGCCGAAAGGTGGTATTATGTGGATTTATAGTTGGCAGCTTGATAGGTTGTGAAAATGGTGGTGGTTGAGAATTTATGATTTATCTGTAATGTTTTGAAAGATTTAGAACTATGATTGCAATTAATTAATTAATTATTTTTTTTCTTTTCTTTTTGTTTTATTTCAATAGGAGGGTAAAATCGTCATTTTATTGAAAAAATAGATGAAAATGACCTTTTGCGCAATGAAAGGTGAAATGTAGGGGTAAAAATGCTAAAAATGAAAGGTAGGGACGTTTTACACAATAATATTGAAAGGTAGGGACCTTTTCTGCTAATTATGCTAAAAAAATAAAAGGTATGGATGTTTTGCACAATAACTTTGAAAGGTAGGGACCTTTTGTGCTAATTACCTTTTTGATTTAACGGAGTATTTTAACGGAGAGTTGACAGAAGGACGTTTTGCGCATAAAAAGGTAAAGGTAATAGTGTAATTCGCCAAAAAATGAAAGGTAGGGACGTTTTCCACAAAAACATCTAAAGGTAGGGATGTTTTGTGCTAATTACCCTATTCAAATTGATAACATTTTTTTTTTGTTTTTAATATTTAATCTAAATATCATAAATTCATGAACGTGGACTTCCATGGACAGCACCACTTGATGGGGTCCAAATATTTTTAAGGCTAGATTGGAAAAGGGCAAATCTGCTCCACTACTTATAGCAACTTGTTTGGATATTTCATTTTTTCTTATTTCCATAAAGATCTGCTTCACAACTTATTTTGACTTATTTTGTCTGAGTCCAGTCCACAGAACATGGAGTTATGGACTTTACTGACCAAATTAATTTGGAGAATATACCATTCTATGGGAGCATACTTTTTTAGTTGAGAGCATACCTTTTTTTGGTTGTTTTTTCTTTTTCTTTTCTACTTTTAATTTCAGGGTGTCATAGCAATGTTTTTAATCCTCAAAATGTATAAAAAAAATAGGTCAGTAACATTTTAAATTATAATTTAAACTTTGTTAAACATAAATTCAAGTGAAAAGTTGTTCTCTCTTAGTTATACCCATGTTTTTAATTAAGATCCTCTAAAAGACGTCTAATTTGACAAAATTCAACTTTAAAATCAAATTGTACAAAGAATATCCTCAAACCTCAATGTATTTATGGATCTACCGAATAGGCATTTCACTAGTGCATAGACTCGAATAAACAATCGTAACAAAAATATTGTACTACATAAATGTTCGAGAGTTGTGTTTAGAAAAAGAGAAGGGAAAAAAGGTCAATTCCACACGTAATATCCATGTGAATTTGCCCGTGAGGTGCTCGAAAAATTGACAAAGCTGTTGGATGAATTTTGTGAATAGTGGCGCCAAAATAAGTATAATGATGGTTTGTAAATCCGTGCCGAAAATTGGAAAGAGTAACGGCAAAGAAAACACAAACAAGAAGAAGAAGAAAGTAGGGACAAAGTCGAGGCAAGAGTTGGACTTTTTGTCCTTAAGTCGAATTTGCCCCGCAACGGTGCCTACGAATTTCGGCAATCGACTCCCAAAATACAACGGCTACACTTGTGTTTGTAGCACTCCAAAACACAAGTACAACGAACCAAATTTAGGCTTATGTACTCCAAGGATGAAATGAAGGAAAATCAAAATAAATGAAATGATTTTGATTTTGGATAGAAGAGAGGATGAGAGATGTTTTGCATATCAAAATTGTGAGGAATAGGACACCCAAAGGGTCCTATTTATAGACCATGAAAAGGTGTGGACGAAATGGTTGAGGCTAAACCATGCACCCTTTCCAAACAATGCACCTTTATGAAAATGTGTCTATTCACTAATGATTGAGGCCAAACTATGCACCCTTTCCAAACAATGCACCTTTATGAAAAGGTGTCTATTCACTAGTTTTCGTCCTTTTTTTTCGTAATTTCTCATTCATCCGATATTGGTTTTCGAAATGCCAAATATACCCTTCAATACATGCAGAGAAATCAAAATTCTCTTTCGGGGGCGTTGTCCCCGAGCCCCCACGAGGGGCGCTGCCCTCTCGACCCCCGCGACCTGACCGGGCAGGTCGATCCCCGTTTGTGCGCCCCGAAGCGGCAAACAATTTTTGCCTAAACGGATTGAGTCGAGCTTTTGAGTATTTGACCGAAGTCGATACAAAGTCACTTTAATCGATTGTTGGATGAATTTTGTGAATAGTGGTGCCAAAATAAGTATAATGATGGTTTGTAAATCCGTGCCAAAAATTGGAAAGAGTAACGGCAAAGAAAACACAAACAAGAAGAAGAAGAAAGTAGGGACAAAGCCGAGGCAAGAGTTGGACTCTTTGTCCTTAAGTCGAATTTGCCCCGCAACGGTACCTACGGATTTCGACAATCGACTCCCAAGATACAACAGCTACACTTGTGTTTGTAGCACTCCAAAACACAAGTACAACGAACCAAATTTAGGCTTATGTACTCCAAGGATGAAATGAAGAAAAATCAAAATAAATGAAATGATTTTGATTTTGGATAGAAGAGAGGATGAGAGATGTTTTGCATATCAAAATTGTGAGGAATAGGACACCCAAAGGATCCTATTTATAGACCATGAAAGGGTGTGGACGAAATGGTTGAGGTCAAACCATGCACCCTTTCCAAACAATGCACCTTTATGAAAATGTGTCTATTCACTAATGGTTGAGGCCAAACTATGCACCCTTTCCAAACAATGCACCTTTATGAAAAGGTGTCTATTAACTGATTTTTGTCCTTTTTTTTTTCGTAATTTCTCATTCATCCGATATTGATTTTCGAAATGCCAAATATACCATTCAATACATGCAGAGAAATCAAAATTCTCTTTCGGGGGCGTTGTCCCGGAGCCCCCACGGGGGGCGCTGTCCCCTCGACCCCCGCGACCTGACCGGGCAGGTCGATCCCCGTTTGTGCACCCCGAAGCGGCAAACAATTTTGCCTAAACGGATTGAGTCGAGCTTTTAAGTATTTGACCGAAGTCGATACAAAGTCACTTTAATCAATTTTCAATTCTCGATTTATTTAACCAATATCCAACAATCCCCCACATGAATGGAAATTCCTCGATATGCGCAGTACAATGCGAATGCAATGCGAATGAAATGCAAACTCTAACAAATGGAGTACACACGACAAGTCATAGCATCAAGATAGGTAGCTTGTGGCCTTGAACCTTCTTTAGTTGAATGCAATCGGATTTACTAGGCTAGTTGGTGAACGCGATATCTTGAACCATCCAGCCGTTCGTGTAAAACCAAACAACTGTACCAACACCATGACTCATCTAACCTATTCGGTTCTCATGGTTGAGTCCATTTTGGCCCTGGACAACTCTTGGTTTCATAAGTGCTCTAAGAGAATTAAGCCTCGAATTCTCGTAGAAACGGCCCCATTTCACACTTATATAGGTGATCTCATACCTTTCTATCTCAATGTTATGAATCATTAAAAGTATATATGTATACTTATCCTTATACACATTTTACATAGCACTTTAAATTTTAGGAATGGGAATAAGTGCTTTATTCCAAATCATTTATGACTTAGTTGTCCCATTGAACCAAGATCTTGGGATCTCCAATCTACAAGGTTGGGTTTCCGTCATAGTAATTCTATTCAATAGGCTTTAGGCCCATTCCCCTCGAAAGATGGTAAACTTGATCTCTTGCAAGTCTTTTCGTCAAAGGATCAGCCAAATTTTCTTTTGACTTCACATAGTTAATAGAGATTATACCATTCGATATTAACTGTTTAATGGTATTATGTCTCCGACGGATATGTCGAGACTTACCATTATACATACTGTTTTGTGCCCTTGCTATTGCCGATTGATTATCGCAATGTATATTAATAGCAGAAATCGGCTTTTCCCAACATGGAATTTCTTCAAGAAAATTACGAAGCCATTCTGCTTCTTCACCGGCTTTGTCTAACGCAATAAACTCAGACTCCATCGTGGATCGAGCAATACACGTTTGCTTAGACGATTTCCAGGACACGGCTCCACCTCCAATGGTAAATACATAACCACTCGTGGATTTTGAATCCTTAGTGTCAGATATCCAATTTGCATCAGTATATCCTTCTAATACCACAGGATATTTTGAGTAGTGTAATCCATATTCAACCGTGTGTCTTAAATATCTAAGAACTCGGTTTAATGCCTTCCAATGTACAACACTTGGATTACTAGTGAATCTACTCAACTTGTTGACTATCTATGCTATATCCGGTCTTGTGCAGTTGGTAATATACATTAAACTACCAATGACACGCGAATATTCCAATTGAGATACGGGCTCACCAGTATTCTTGGCTAAGTACCTAAGTCTGGCTAAGTGGATACCTAAGTCAACTGGTGACTTAACCGGTTTATCGTCATACGCCTTAAATTTCTTAAGTATAGTCTCAACATAATGTGATTGAGACAATGACAAACCATCGGATGTCTTAGAGATTTTAATCCCTAATATTACATCCGCCACTCCCATATCCTTCATGTCAAAATGTTTTGTTAACATTTTCTTAGTCGAGGAAATGACTTTGGAGTTATTTCCCATAATTAGCATATCGTCAACATATAGGCATATGATTACATATTCATTAGGTGCGTTTTTAATGTAGACACATTTGTCACATTCATTGATTTTGAAGCCATTTGACAACATAGTTTTATCAAACTTTTCATGCCATTGTTTCGGTGCTTGTTTCAATCCATACAATGATTTTACAAGTCTACACACCTTCTTTTCATTTCCTGGTGCAACAAACCCTTCCGGTTGTTCTATGTAGATTTCTTCTTCTAATTCACCATTTAGAAACGCGATTTTGACATCCATTTGATGTATTTCAAGATTATGCAATGCTGCCATTGCAATCAAGACACGTATAGACGTAATTCTTGTAACGGATGAAAAGGTATCAAAGAAATCTAGTCCTTCTTTTTGTCTATACTCTTTGGCTACTAATCGAGCTTGTATTTATCAATTGATCCATCCGACTTCAATTTCTTTTTGAAGATCCATTTACAGCCTAAAGTTTTGTTTCCCGGAGGGAGTTCAACCAATTCCCAAGTATGGTTACTCATGATGGATTCAATTTCATTGTGTACAGCTTCTTTCCAAAAAGGAGCTTCGGGAGAGGACATTGTTTCATCAAATGTCCTAGGATCATTTTCAAGTAAATTGGTTACGAATTCTGGACCGAATGTCTTTGAAATTCGTTGCCTTTTACTACGTCTCGATTCTTCATTTACTTGAAGATCATCATTCTTTCCATGTATGTTATCATAAGTTCGTTTATTTGAACTTACGTCCTTTTCTTTACACGGAAAACTGTCTTCAAAGAAGACCGCATTTCTTGATTCAATAATTGTACCTACGTGTATATCAAGTACTTCGGATTTGTGAACCAAGAATCGATATGCACTACTATTGATAGCATATCCAATAAAGACACAATCAATTGTCTTTGGTCCAATCCTAACTTGTTTAGGTTTGGGTATTTGTACTTTCGCTAAGCACCCCCACACTTTGAGATATTTGTAGGAAGGTTTCCGACCTTTCCATAATTCGTAAGGTGATTCAACCTTATCTTTGTGTGGTATTTTATTAAGGATATGATTTGCAGAAAGTATGGCTTCCCCCCACAAGTTTTGAGGTAAGCCCGAACTAATCAACATTGCATTCATCATTTCCTTTAACGTTCGATTTTTGCGTTCAGTAATTCCATTAGATTGTGGTGAATATGGTGCCGTTGTTTGATGAATTATTCCAGATTCTGCACAAAATTCTTCAAACGGTGCAACATATTCTCCACCTCTATCACTACGAATCATTTTAATTCGTTTTCCAAGTTGATTTTCAACTTCATTTTTGTAGTGTTTAAACACTTCCAAAGCTTCATCTTTGCTTTTCAACAAGTACACATAACAGTAACTTGTACAATCATCTATGAATGTGATGAAGTACTTTTTACCACCCCTTGTTTGTACGAACTTCAAATCACACACATCCGTGTGAATTAGTTCTAATGGTGTGGTGTTTCGTTCAACCGAATGAAATGGTGTTTTGGCCGCTTTTGCCTCTACACATGTTTCGCATTTTCCATTATTAAAATGCATATTCGGAAGTAAACTTAAATTCATTAACTTTCGTATTGAATTAAAGTTTGCATGTCCTAATCTATGATGCCATAGATTACATGACTCAAGAATATAAACTGAAGATGACGTTTTATTGATTGTAGCATTTGGCGCAACAGTTAGGACATTCATTTTGAATAGTCCATCTTTTACATAGCCTTTGCCTACATACATATCATTTTTGGTAAGTACAAACTTATCTGATACAAAGACTAGTTTAAAGCTATTCTTGCTTAACAAAGAACCCGACACAAGGTTCTTGCGAATATCCGGTACCGTGAAGGACATTATTGAGACTAAGTTCTTTTCCTGACGTCATCTTTAAGACCACTTTGCCTTGTCCTTCCACTTTGGATGTTGAGGAGTTCCCCATAAACAATTTTTCTCCCTCAGTTGGAGTGTATGATGTGAACATTCCTCTATCGGCACAAATGTGACGGGTTGCACCCGTATCAACCCACCATTCCATGGGATTTCCAACAAGGTTGCATTCAGAAACAACTGTCGATAAATTCATATCGGACATGCCATTTGATATGGCATCAGATTCGACAATGTTGGCTTGGGATTGCTTCTTAGGTTTGCACAATCAACTGAGCGATGTCCAGTCTTTCCACAATTGTAGCAATTGCCCTTGAACTTCTTTGCATTCTTCTTTGTAGATTCAACGGAATGCTTTCTCTTCTTTCCTTTGCTGTTGCTAGATTCTACCACATTTGCCTTTGCTTGTGGTATGCTATTCCCAGCTCGTTTTTCCGAACTTCGGTTGTCTTCTTCAATCCTCAATCGGACCACAAGTTCTTCAATGTTCATCTCCTTGCGCTTGTGCTTGAGATAGTTTTTGAAGTCCCTCCACATGGGTGGAAGTTTCTCGATAATTGCAGCCACTTGAAATGATTCGCTCACGGACATATTTTCCGCATGAATGTCATTGAGTATGACTTGCAATTCTTGCACTTGACTGATGACGATCTTCGAATCTACCATTTTGTAGTCCAAGAATTTTCCCACAATGAACTTTTTGGTTCCGGCATCGTCGGTCTTGTACTTCTTTTCTAAAGACTCCCATAGTTCCTTTGCAGATTTCTTGTAGCAATATACACCGTATAAGGCGTTGTCCAAGCCATTAAGAATGTAATTCTTGCATAAGAAGTCCGAATGTTTCCATGCGTCCAATGCAATCAAAGATACCCTATTGTTTTCCCCTTCTTGTATGGCGGGAGGATCTTCATTCAAGAATTTCGCCAAGTTGAGGGTTGTGAGATAAAACAACATTTTCTGTTGCCACCTTTTGAAATCAACCCCAACAAATTTATCCGGCTTTTCCCCATGTGAAACGGAGTTTGAATGTACGATAGTAGGGGCACCCACAACCGGAGGAATCACATTAGTAGTACTTGTATTCACAACGGGAGGAATCACACCGGTAGGAACACTTCCTTCAGAAGTTCCCATGTTCGAAGTTTCATTCGAAGTAGTATCGATATTAAGAACCGTATTCATTTCTGTTTACGTAAAACAGAAGATCAACCAAAAATAGAAGTGAAGAAGAAGTTAAACTTAACAAGTTTAACCAAACAAGAATGTCACTTTCACAAAATTTATAGAAATTCGACTTAAGATTGTTGGATGAATTTTGTGAATAGTGACGCCAAAATAAGTATAATGATGGTTTGTAAATCCGTGCCGAAAATTGGAAAGAGTAACGGCAAAGAAAACACAAACAAAAAGAAGAAGAAGAAAGTAGGGACAAAGCCGAGGCAAGAGTTGGACTCTTTGTCCTTAAGTCGAATTTGCCCCGCAACGGTGCCTACGGATTTCGGCAATCGACTCCCAAGATACAACGGCTACACTTGTGTTTGTAGCACTCCAAAACACAAGTACAATGAACCAAATTTAGGCTTATGTACTCCAAGGATGAAATGAAGGAAAATCAAAATAAATGAAATGATTTTGATTTTGGATAGAAGAGAGGATGAGAGATGTTTTGCATATCAAAATTGTGAGGAATAGGACACCCAAAGGGTCCTATTTATAGACCATGAAAGGGTGTGGATGAAATGGTTGAGGCCAAACCATGCACCCTTTCCAAACAATGCACCTTTATGAAAAGGTGTCTATTCACTAATGGTTGAGGCCAAACCATGCACCCTTTCCAAACAATGCACCTTTATGAAAAGGTGTCTATTCACTAATTTTTGTCCTTTTTTTCGTAATTTCTCATTCATCCGATATTGGTTTTCGAAATGCTAAATATACCCTTCAATACATGCAGAGAAATCAAAATTCTCTTTCGGGGTCGTTGTCCCCGAGCCCCCACGACCCCCGCGACCTGACCGGGCAGGTCGATCCCCATTTGTGCGCCCCGAAGCGGCAAACAATTTTGCCTAAACGAATTGAGTCGAGCTTTTGAGTATTTGACCGAAGTCGATACAAAGTCACTTTAATCGATTTTCAATTCTCGATTTATTTAACCAATATCCAACAAAAATCGCCAAATACAGTGGTATCTGACAAAGATAAGCAAATAAGGGATTTTCGGGGGAGGGGGGGGGTAAGATTGCTATATCTGTAGCCAATAGTAAGCTCCCAACAATGAATTAGTTTATTCCATTACCAAATAAAGCGTGGGAATCAGTATAATTGCATTCGTTTCCATTTTGGTGTCCCACTCGGGTCTAATATTTTAAGAATGAATGAAGATACCATTCCATTGCTTCAAGAACATTTTTTTTCTCAATATAGGCCGAATTGAGGATTTAAGAGAATCATGAACGTAGCATGTTGACCTAGAAACTCAACGTCAATAGATCTTAACTGATTTTCAATTGAAGTATATGTTATTTGTACACTTGGACACCACATTGACTGCTCGTGATCGAAGCTCCATTAGGGTGCAATTGTAGCGAACATTTCTATGCTCAAGTTAAACTGAGAAGAAAGTATTTATGTGTGAGAGTGACACAATAAATGAAAATATGGGTGTCAAGATGAAGATTGCCAAACTGCAATATAAGAATCATATTACCTTTGAAATGTACTAAATATGTGAGCTTTTATATCAAGAAAGAAAATTTAATGTCCATTGGATATATGATACGTGATCTTATCCTCATGTCCAACGATCAATTCGTAGTTGTTATAGGCTTGTAGCCGCCAGACCAAGGGCTCAAAAACTAAAGTCACCTTAGGTCATGGGCTTGCCTGCTGAAAAGTTGACTAAGCATATTTGTTGTAGGACTGTCAAATTTGTTGAAATATGGAGCATCTTGATGTTGGATATTGGTTAAATAAATCGAGAATTGAAAATCGATTAACGTGACTTTGTATCGAGTTCGGCCAAATACTCAAAAGCTCGACTCAATCCGTTTAGGCAAAATTGTTTGCCACTTCGCCGCTTCGGGGCGCACAAACGGGGATCGACCTGCTCGGTCAGATCGCGGGGGTCGTGGGGGCTCGGGGGCAACGCCCCCGAAAGAGAATTTTGATTTCTCTGCATGAATTGAAGAGTATATTTGGCATTTCGAAAACCAATATCGGATGAATGATAAATTACGAAAAAGGACGAAAATCAGGTCAACGGTTGTCCGATGAATAGACACCTTTTCATAAAGGTGCATTGTTTGGAAAGGGTGCATGGTTTGGCCTCAACCATTTCGTCCACACCCTTTCATGGTCTATAAATAGGATCCTTTGGGTGTCCTATTCCACACAATTTGATATGCAAAACATCTCTCATCCTCTCTTCTATCCAAAATCAAAATCATTTCATTTATTTTGATTTTTCTTCATTTCATCCTTGGAGTACATAAGCCTAAATTTGGTTCGTTGTACTTGTGTTTTGGAGTGCTACAAACACAAATGTAGCCGTTGTATCTTGGGAGTCGATTGCTGAAATCCGTAGGCACCGTTGCGGGGCAAATTCGACTTAAGGACAAAGAGTCCAGCTCTTGCCTCGGCTTTGTCCCTACTTACAAACCATCATTATACTTATTTTGGCGTCACTATTCACAAAATTCCTCCAACAATTGATTGAGGCAATGCCTATGAAAGATGCTCATAACAACAATTACCACAAAAATGAACTGCAGCAGGAGGTGGTACCTCGCTTTGGAAGTAATCTCTTTTGGCGAGGCGTCCAAGGGCTTCGCCCAATCGCTTCGAAGGGCACACGTGAAGTGGTAAGGTGAAGTGGAGTGCAGACCTTGCGTGATCTTATGCTTTGTTGGTTGTCACATGGCCTGTCCATAGGTCGAGATGTAATATAACAAATTTCGTAGTCTGTGGGTGTATCCTTCAAGTTCTAGTGATGGAGATTTTTCTTTCGCATCGACTTGTGATTGTTTGGATAGCTTGGTAAGCATTGCTCATGAAATTCTAGTGCATCCTTTTGGCCTTGGTAGAGACTATTTGTTCAGATCAATTTCATTTTCAAACTCAATTAGATTTCTACAATGCCATGTTGAGTTTAATGGGATGTTCAAGATATCAAAATGTTACAATATTTCTTCCTTAGTATTTTTTTCGATTGTGTAATTATTTTCCTTTTATAGTGATTCTGTGATTATTACACAATGCTGCTAAATAATGTGAAAGATAATTAACACTTTGAATACTCGTTGATTCGATTGAATGTTGAAAATCTGACCATTGTGTATTTGTTGATTCATCGCCTAAATCAATATCCCACAAATCACGATTGAAGGAAGCAAAAATGTTATTGTCATCGTTGGAGTCCTCTCTACTATGCCTATGCAATTGTCAAACTATTTGTTGCTTCAATACCTTCATTCGTCAATGCAGTTGTTTCTCTCTATTAGTCATTCTATGCAATCACTTGTAGACTCAATTTTGTTAACCATCATGTTGCGGGATTTTCATCGTGTTAACTTATCGCTCCACATGATTTTTGCTATCTAGGTTTCACAAACACAAAACTATCTGTATAGGAAACATGATTGTACTATTATACCTAATGGTGTAACAAAATATACGGAATGATGACATCATTCCAAAACCTTTTTGATTATGTGAATATCAAGGATTGGACAAAATATGGAGAAAACTTTCTCACGATATTTTATTCTATGTAAAAATAATCAAAAACCAAAATAAAGTGGCTACAGTTCGAGGTTTTAGCAAAAATATAATTACCAAAAGTTCAACAAAATTGCATCTATAGTTTAGTAAAATAATAAAACAACTATTAAAAACAATAAAAGTCGAAATATATCAAGCCCATATCATATTTTATATTCATCAATTTGTGAAACAATTTTATTTAAAGGTTTAAATTTTAATAGATATCTTCTACACGTTCTCATTATTTAATTATCATTTTTTATTATTAAAAGCTTAACATTGGTTATGAAAATACTTGCGTACTTAACTTTAAAAAGTTGGGTTTATCATTCAATAAAATTAAAATATATATCTAAGAAATCCAATCCCATAGAGTGACATACAATGATTGAATTAATTATCTCACTAATATGTTTCAATTTATTGTTAATCAGATTTTTGTATCATAACTAGGTCAAACATTCTCCGTACACGTCATATCGCACCTAAGACGAGAAATGACACACGATTATGGGAGCAATTCAATTATTAGTTCATGCCCATTCAAAGTAGGAAAATGCCACATTAATAGAAGAATTTGATCAGATTGTTTGACAGAAAATGGTGTGACATTTTGTGATTGGATGAGAAACGTGACTGTGTTTTAAGTACTCCGAGGATAGAATNTCAAATAAATAGACAACACAATGTAAGATTTCAATCTGAAAACTCGCACGATATACTTAATATGATAATTTAGATAAAATAAAAGAAGAAAAACGTTGAATTTTTTTTTATCAATTATTAATGTAATTTTCAATATTGCGTGCTAGTATCTTGGAGACAATCTCATAAAATCCTATTGTAGCTGTTGCTTTTGACTGCCTTTCTAATAAATCATCACTATTTTCAAATATGCCCTTAAGAAATGTCAAATATGATGGCTAGAAGAAATGTTTACAAGTAATTCAAATTAATAAAAAGGGTAATATAGACTTTTATCATTTTCATGTTATAATTTCAAATGATGGCATTAAAAACTGGCAGCAATGAGATTCGCCCTGTTTGGCCCCTATTAAATTTCATTTCATTCCATTACATTTTTCTTTCCTCTATTTTTCAACCACATAATTTTCAGAAAATAATATTACACATAAATCGAAAACTTTTCCTTCTTTTTCAACCACTCATTTTTCAAAAAAATATTATTCCATCCATTTTCATTTTCAGAAAATGGAGGCGAAACGGAGGCTCGCTTCAAAATTGTCAACGGTCATAAAATGACTTCAATTCTCGAGTAAGTCCCTCCAAAAATGTATTTCCTGACACTAGCAAATATATGACGATTTTTTAGAGTCTTGTATTTGTAATTATAGTGTTTGCCATTTCTTTTTTTGTTGACAAGGGAACCCGCAGCCGCTACCTGAAGGTGCGCCCTAGGTAAACCTCGCCTTGTGATTCTAGTCAGCAAAGGACCACAAGGAGGTAAACCAGCCTAGGTTACCCATAGCTGACCGGTTCAAACCAAGAAGGCCAATAGGCAGTTCCAACGGGAATCGAACTAGCAACCTCACGATTGCTAGTCCAACTGCCCGACCAACTTGGCTGGGGTTGCCCCCTAGTGTTTGCCATTTCGAACTCTCTTGAGGGGGTCATACTTTGTGTTACAAGGATTAAAATACGAAGCAAAGACTTGGCCAATTCTATTTCTTACAATGACCTTAAGAATCACACATAGGCACCCAACCAAATTTAAGTGATCTTTTGGATTTTATTTATTTATTTATTTTTGTCCTTGTTCTTTGATTATAAAATAAATATTTTGAATATTATATGTTATTTGTCATTTTAATGTTGAGTTAATAGCATATTAAGCCTTTGTTTGAGCCTCATTTTTATCAAAATACATTTATCTCTTTTTTTCTTCTCAACCATACTTTTTCAATAAAATAATATTATACGTAAATCGAACATTTTTCCTTATTTTTTAATCATACATTTTTCAAAAAATCACTATTCCAAAATGCATTTTCAACCAAAAATGGGACTCAAACAAGTGCTAAGTTCCATAAAAACTCTGATGAATGAAAATTTTTGAAAACATATTGTACTATGGTTTTGGGGTCTAATTTCAAAAGATCATCTCAGGGTAGATACGATGCCACATTCAAAGCACCCCAAAAGTAATTTTAATGGATGCTAGATAAAGAAGAATGCACCACAACATTTATGGGTAAACCCTTTATTTCTCAAAATTAAAGAAAATTCTGAAAGGCAAATTTATTTGGAGTGCTTCAAACTCAAGTATGCCAACCTTAAGTACATCTTGAATTTGGAGTTGACACAACTACTAGGCAATTACACACCATTCACTAATTGCTTCATTACTCGAGGACTCACCAACTACTTTCAACCTGTTGACACATAAAAATTCAGCCCAAATCGAACGGTCCAAGGAATGAAGCCCAATTGGAGGATCCCCAAATCAGATAGCCCAAAAAACGAAGCACAATCAAACAATTCAAGATGAAGGCCCAAATAGGGAGGCCCAAGAACGTGGTAACACCATCGTCCAAGTTTGCAAGTCGCCCAGAATCTGAGCGAATGGAGTGCCATGCAGTCGCCCAGAGCTGTTACTCTATTCTCGACCAAACCTTCGAGTCGCCCAAGGTCTTAGCAAACATAAAGTGTTGTGGTTATCAAGAAGTGCGGTTATCGAAACAGTTATTAAAGCAGCCTTATCACGTTCCACGATTCAAGGAATTCAATCGAAAACGGTTGAACGACGAAGAGAAATAGCAGCAGTTAAAAAAGGCAGTTTTTATGACAAGCTGGCCATTACAAGGAAAGTGGGCAGTTGTAGAACGATCAAGCAGTTTTTAGGTGGTTGATCACAAAGAGATCATCCAGGGAGTATAAAAGGAAGAAAAGACATAGAGCAAAGGACCGAATCAAAAACTCTCGAACAGAGAACATGTAATTTTAAATTCCTTAGCTTAGAATTAAACACTTTTTTCAGTAACTCGTGTGCTTGCGCCCCTTGGAGGCATTATGTTTTTAATTTCCAATTGTAAAGTCATCGCCAATAAAAGAACACCCCTTTTTGGGACTTTGTCTCAAGAGGTTTGTCCCTTACACAATCGTCTGATCCCTTTTAATTGTTAGCGATGAACCCGCGCGAAACACAACCATCAAGAGGAAATCCTGATTTGGGAATTAAGCTTGGATCAGAGGTCAACGGACTTTTGTCCTTACCAAATTGTATTTCATATTTGTGCAGTTGCTCGAACTTTTATTGAGAAGCCTTTCGAGGAGAGAGCCAAGTGCTTTTCCTTGTGATTGTTTTGTCAGCCAAAAGCTGAACTAGTATCAACTTGATAGCGAGCTAGAACTTGTCTATGCTTTGCTGCTTAAATCTAAAATCTAAATCTTTTCATCTTGGTACAAGATGTCGAGAAATCTATCACATGCCATCAGACCATTTTGTCTGGTCATAAGATAATCCTAAACATTCTATTGAGAGATTCTGCATGTCATCGGCCAACTCCAATCAAGCAATACTTTTATCAATTAAATCCTGCACTACATAACTTTTGTCCATATTGGATGTATGCACATCAGCGCAATCTCCTTGCAACCCTTGGCTAAATACGCCAATCACATGCACATTTTACTTTGATTCAACATTTCTAAGTACAGAAATCGCAAGCACATCCTTTCGAAGCACCAACATGAAAAATGCCGCACCCATGCCAAAGTCATCACCACCAACTGTTAGAAATAGTTTCTCCACCAAGGGGTTAGAGAACGAATTACAAATGTAGATTGAAAGAAAATTAGAAGATGAAGAATATAAAACAAATGTAGGAAGGCTCAAACACGATATGTGATCGTTGTTCTCAAACGAATTTTGCCCCTACTAGAAAAGATTATAGTGCTTAAATGGTCATTCGGCAAAAGGTTTGAAGGATTAATCAAGCCTTGTAGAGATTCAAACACTAAGCACTTGTTTGATTCTCTAAGAACTCAAGAACACAATGGAAAAAGAAGATGGAAGAAGATGGTTTTTCTTTTCTTTCTTCTCTCTTGTTTGATCTTATAAACATGTAATTTATAAGTGTTTTTTCATACATTTGATGATCAAAAATCACCTATTTATAGTCATGCAACATAGCGTCACGAAGTGGTGCCAAAATAAAGTGAAAGGCTGACAAAAAACCACCCAAACCGACTCTAACGGTCATCGAACTTATACGATGTGACCGCATGGTGAAAATCCATGCGGTCGTATGGTTAGTTTGAACCGAGGCCATTTGGCCTCTGTTGGTTTCCATGCGACCGCGTGGTTTTGAACAACCATCACACCAACACAGGTCTAACACTTGGCCTGTAACAGGATTAATGTGATACAAGAGGATACGAGTCGAGTGATGCTGATTTGTCAGATAGCATGATGAGATAGCGGATCGGCGCAAAGATGGAAAGTGAATCGTAATTATTTCATTGATTGGGGGAATTTGACACGTTTTTGATAATTTGGTCATAACTTTGGCTACGGTTATGAGAATCGCTATTATGATCCCAATTCGAAAAGCTCTCTTCGGCGCGCACGTCGTGGCCACCCAGTTATGCTCGGTGGGAGTCAATTTAGAGCCCAAAATCCGCTGTTTTCCTTTTCAAAATTCAATTGTTAGTTAATTTTTGCAATTTAAGGTAATATTTCATTTCCCTTTTTCCATATGTTAGAAAACTCGAATTGAGCCAAATTTTTGGTAACTTACTTCTTGTACTTAATATTTTATTTTTGTGTAATTTTGGAATTTTGCCATTTTTGGTAATTTTCCTTTAATTTCGTATTTTGCAACTATTTAACCCGACTTGTGGGTTATTTTTGGTCATTCTGCATTATTAATAATAATGAGCTGATTTCAGAGTATTTTCTCTGATTTTTGGACGTTTTCTTTCGTTTCTTACTTACGAATAATCTGCTACAACAAGTCAATAGGATAATCACTATCCTACTCAGCGTCAGTTGATATTAGAGCATCAGCATCTTCTTGGGAGATAAATTTCATCAGTTATAATAGTTGGTAGACGTGGTCGTGGTCGTCGAGGGCAGGCTCTGATTGCGGAAGTGCCGCACCGTGATCGTAATATTTAGGATGTGACGATTGAAGATTTGCAAAGACAAGTTGCGGAGTTAACCCAACGTGTGGCGGAGCAGGAGTTCAATAATCATGATGTGGAGGGTCACTGTCACATCCCTCATTTTTTTTAGTCAAAGTCAAGGAAAAACATTTGGTCAAAGTCATTAAGGACTTAAGTTGAACAAATAACTTTTATGGGACTTAAATTGAAATTTCGAGTAATTGAAGGTTTGGAATGATATAATAAAGGAATCCAATGATTTAGTTTCTATTATGGAAAAAGAAATGACTAAATGTGATATTGTCTGAAGATGGTGGATTTGCCTTGCAATTATTTAATATTTACCCATTAAATAGCATATGTTTTATGTATTTTCTTATATATTTTGGGGAAAGAGAGAGAAAAGAATCGAGAGAGACCGAGATGAGGAGGAGAAGAAGAAGAAGAAGAATTTTCAAGCTAGGGTTCTCAAATTCTTCAATTTCTCATTTGGTTCAGAATGGTAAGTATAAATTTATTGAATTAAATTTTTAAGGGTTATGGAAAACTTGCTTTAATTCAAAATCTAGCAAGAATTATGTGTTATTGATATGTATTTGATGATTAAAATAAGTATATGTCAAAAAAATATGTGTTTGAAAATTAGTGTTGACGAAAGTGGAAACTTTGGAAATGAGTTTGTGATATAAAGGCATATTATTTGAAATTCTTGGAATTATGTGATGCTAAAAACTTAAATTAAGGATTTGAGGTTGAAATTCTCCATTTTTTTTTAGCAATTTTCGAGTTTTTGCAAAACAGGTGCTAGTTTTGAAATTCTACCCAGAAAGGTGCTATTTTTGTCAATGTTTTTGGTGACAAAAGTTTCAATATACAGAAATTGGTGCCAATTTTCAATATTCTGGAAGTATAGTACTAGTTTTGTCAATCATCTAATTTTGGTGGATTTTTAGTATTGGAACCAAATTAAGTGTTAAATATTTGACGTTTTGGTGTTAAAATAATTTATATAAAGAATTATATGTTGTTAATGACTCTAAATGGGATTATGAGATTGAAAATAAAATATGTGAAATTTTCATTGGTAAATTATTATTTCTAATGGTAGGAAAATACTCAAGGAACGCTTGTGAAGGGATATGATTTATTATAGCGAGAGCATGATATTATACTTGGAATTTGAAAGTGATGAGGCGACTAAAATATTGAAACCATGATCGACTATAACTTTATGAGTGGATATAAGCTTATTTTTCATAAATTAGTATTTCTAAAATTTATATTAGTTCAGAAAAACTATTATTTCATACAGTTGATTTTACAGCATGATTTTTAGAATAAAGTGGATTTATAATCAGTTGTTCTTTTTAATGTTTGATTCAGTTCATTTAAATTATTTAATTAGCATGTTATATGAGTATTAAATATTTCAGTATATTTAAAGTTATTTTAAAACCATCAGAAAGTACCCAGGTGACTTTACCCTAGTTTGCACTGGTGTGAATGTGTTTTCACAGTGTATGACTTCATATGGTTATTTTACCCACTCTGCACTGGTGTGAATGTGTTTCCACAGTGTATGACTAGTTATGGTGATTTAACCCGCTCTGCACTATTGTGAATGTATTTCCATAGTGTATGATCAATATTATAGAATTTCAGCTCTGCGCGTGTATGACTAGAATTACAGAATTATAGAATTGAATAACTTTGTCAAGTCTATCGATGCTAACCGATACACGAGTATAGTTATTTTGGGTACCTTTTTGGTGTGATTTTTCAGTATTATACATTTTATCAGATTTCAAATTATAGAATTCAATTAATTCTATTTTCAGAATAAAGCTTTCAGCTTATAGTATTGACCAGTAGCAATATTTCATAGATTTTCATGAATATCAGATTATTCGTTAACTTTACATCTACTTATCTAGAATTAAGAACAAAGAATTGTATGATGCAATCATGTTTTGGTTTTAAAAGTGTTACCAGATTTTAGAATTTTTCAAAGATTTAATAAAGCTAGAATTTTCAGAAAATATGTAGAAATGGGAAAAGTATATTTATTCGTAAATTATCCACTCACTGAGATATAAACTCATATGTCTTTTCACCTTTTTCCATCAGATAGCAGTTGAATTGAGCAGCTTTGGAGCCTATCGTTTCGCCATATTGAGCCACACGTCATAGGTTGTATTGCCTACTTTTTCAGACTATGTAGTACATGTTTCTTTAGGTTATTTGTAGTTTATATCAAAAAAGGTTATCATGGGTAGGGTTGGCAATGGGTCGAGCCGAGCCGACTCGGCCCTTAATACCACGAGCTCGGCTCGTGCTCGTGGCGGGCCGAGCTCGTGGATTCATTTTCAACGAGCCGAGCCCGAAGCCGAGCTCGAGCTCGGCTTTTTCAACGAGCCGAGCCCGAAGCCGAGCTCGAGCTCGGCTCGTTGAAATTGGGCGAGCTCAGCTCGGCCCACAAGCTCGTGGGCCGAGCCGAGCTTCGGCTCTCCTATTTTTTTTTTAAATAAAAAATAGAGTTTTAAAAATAAAAAGTGTTAAAAAATACAAATAATTTAACGAAAACAAGTTTTTATTTTTTTTATTTATATCATATCGTAATTTGTAATACTTTTTATAAAGTATAAAATATTTATATAATGAAAACGAATTATTTTTTGAAATACATTTACAAGAAATATATTTTTTTGATTTCTTTTTAAAGTTAATAAAGAATAGAGTTTTAAAAATAAAAAGTGTTAAAAAATACAAATAATTTAACGAAAACAAGTTTTTATTTCTTTTATTTATATCATATTGTAATTTGTAATACTTTTTATAAAGTATAAAATATTTATAAAATGAAAACGAATTATTTTTTGAAAAACATTTACAAAAAATATATTTTTTTGATTTCTTTTTAAAGTTAATAAAATGTAAACCCTCCTCCTTTATCCGGGCTTGGGACCGGCTACATCAATTTTAAGTAGGCGGGGTTAAAAGTTGTACACGAACAGCTTGTTGTAACATGTACAATTTTTTAAAGAAAATTAAATTTAACGATTAAAAAATAAAAAAAAATTGATTAATATAATTAAATCAAATATCACTTACCTGACAACATGCAATTTCAGCGTATTTATCTTGTAGTCGAAAATGAGCGTCCTGCCAATCCTTCACACACATTAATGCTTCCAAAATATCTTCTTTCAGTCGGCTCTTGACATCAGTCAAAATCCTTTTACCTGCAGTAAAAGCAGACTCCGAAACAATAGTACTAATCGAAGGTGTCAATAGATCTTTTGCAATTGCAGAAACAATTGGTCAACGTCTTTCATACTTTCGCCAGAATTCAATTACTTCTTCTGAAATTTTTTTAATTGTTCTGTCTGTTGGCATATTATGATTGAAATAATCAAGTAATTCGGCAGGCATCGCATTTTGAGTTTCGGCCGATGTTTGATGAGATGCAGATGTAAACGACATGACACTAGATGAACACATTGCAATTACATCATATCTAATGTATTAGTGCCCTGAAATAAATTCATTATTTTCGTAGCATCTTCTTCAGTTTCAGCAGAAGGAGTAGGTGCAGCAGAGGGTACCCGACTAACATTTGCACCCATTCTTTCCGCATATAAATCATACATTCCACATAATGTTTGCTCTAAATTCTTATAAGTGATAGGTGTATCAAGTATTAAAACTTTATTGATTTGATCAATTACGTATTTAGTTCCCGAAATATTATATTGGGGGTCCATTGCGCATGCTAAAGGAAATAACATAGGCAGTTCTTCCCAATATTTTCTAAACTTTAATTCCATAGCAATTAAAATTTCACTAAAAATAGGATCATTTTTATATTTATGGAATGTTCTTGCAATTATATAAAGGCGTTCAAGCACCATACAGCTTGTGGGATAATAAACGCCGGATAAAATCTTTGTGGTCTCATAAAAAGATGTCAAAAATCGTTTAACTTTCAAAGCTAAAATCCAATCGAATTCATTTAACATACCATCATCATCACTTCTAACATGTCTATTATTATAAAAGTCAGTTATTAAATTTTCGAAACTTTCACATGATTTTAATAGCAAGTATGTAGAGTTCCATCTATGACTTACATCGCTAACAAATGTTTTAGCAGTTATCACCCCTAGTTCGGTACAAAAATCTTCAAATACTTGTTTTCTACTAGGAGAGATCGTAATATATACTAATGCATTCCTAATCCTTTGAAATTCATCCTTTATATATTTTAAACCATCTTGCACAATTAAATTCAAAATATGACACACACAACGAATATGAAAAAAATACCCACCAAAATCAGGTTGAAGTGTCCTACACAATTTATCGACGACTACCTTATTAACGTTAGCATTATCAAAAGTAAAAGATCGAATTTTACTCTCACAATGATATTCTTTAACAATACTGATAATAGCATTATATATATTATTAGCATTGTGAGGAAATTCAATAATTCTAAAAGCAATAATTTTCTTATGCATGCACCAAAGTGGGTCTATATAGTGTGCGGTTGCAACTATATATGCTCTTTTATTAACCCCTTCCCATATATCAGAAGTTAAGGATATAACACCCCCATATTGTTGCAAATTCATAATTAATTGTTGTTTTGAATTATTGAAATAATTTATTGTATCGACACGAAGAGTGTTTCGACTTACCCCAACGTACCTCGGTTGTAGATATTCTTTCACGAACAAGACGAAGTGTTGGTTGTCTGCAATAGCCAGAGGCAACTCAGTGGCAGCAACAAATTTCACCATTCCGGTTCGAGTCTCGTCCTCCGAATACACCCACGTGGATAGGGGTGAAGTTGTAGAACCGGCGTCTGGACTGTCAAATTGTAATTGTGTTTGACCAGCTGGAAGAAGTCCATGTCTGGCTGCAAATGATTTGTAGTGGCGGTTGAGATGAGTGGTACCAATTCCTTTTTGCCATGCCAATCTTTGTTGGCAGTATTTACATACTGCTTTAGATTATGCAAGGCCACCAACGACTTTTCCCGTTGAAATCAACTTAAAGTGATCCCAACATTTTGTTTGTTCTTTAACCTTTCGCTTTCCCCTCGCATCTGGGATATTTAATTGCTGATCTTCATCTTCATGTTCCACTTCGGGAACGTTAATATCATCCAAATCAATTGGAGTATGGCTTCCCTGACCGTGAATGTGAACATCTTCGGGTATCGGTATGTCATTTAGACCGGTAAATTCATTTGGAAATTGACTTTGCGGCGTCCTAGGCGATTCTCTATGATGTGGCAATGACTCACATCCTGTGTCGAACAAGCTCTCAACAAATGAACGTTGATCCATTTCTGTGATTGTTTATGATGAAATCTTGACTGGATGAATATAAATGTAGTGAGATTGTGAGAATTGAGAATTGGATGAATTGAAATTGTAACTAATAAACTGTAAATTGATATTGTATATTTTGCAGCACAAGAGAGTAAAAACTCGATAATTGATATAATAAAAGAGAGTTGAGAGAGTTGTAATCTTGGAAGAGCAATTGATATGAAAAAAACTTTGGGGAAAGGGGTATTTATAGTAAAAAGGGGGGGGGAGGGGGAAGTTCAGTGACTAAAACGGTCACTTTTGTGACCGTTTTGGTCACAGGCTCAACGAGCCCACAAGGGGCTCGGCTCGTGCTCGGGCTCGTGATTTCACGAGCCTCTTTTCCACGAGCCGGCGAGCTGCTAGCCGGCTCGGCCTAATTGACATCCCTAATCATAGGTTCATTGCATATTTGGCGTCTTTAGTATATTTGAGAATTGTTGATTGTAAAGAAAGAAAATGTTGATTTGCCGACATTTTATTTGAATAGTTTGTATTTTGAGGGACTGGCGTATTCCATTTATATTATAGGTATTGATTTGAGGAAAATTGGTTCTTTTTCAGGTAGTTATAGTTCATATTTCAAAGGAAACTCCGTCAAAATTTTGTTAAAAATATTCTTTAGTCAAGCAAGTCAAGTTGCCTTGGTCGTGGGTCCGACGTCTACCTGGTATCTACCATCGGCGCACGACACGTGTTGAATCCATTAAGGTGATTTGGGACGGGTTGTGTCAGTCACGATTCCGATACCAGTTTCAAAAACCCGTATCACCATCGTGCTCGAGTTTGGGAGCATCGTGGATGGGAGGATCGTCATGTAGATCTCGGTTTCAGAGTTGATCTGTCGAGTTTTCTGGTACATTGCAGGTTGAAGGATTGATTGAATAAAGTGGAGCCGATTATTGAATATAAGGAGGTTCCAGATCATGTCAAAGTGAAACTGGTCGTCATCAAACTCAAAGGTAGAACATCTGTATGGTGAGAACAGTTGAAGCGTTCACGAGAGCGACAGGGAAAATCCAAAATTATTGATTGGGAGAAGATGAAGAAGAGGATGAAAGGGCATTTCCTCCCTTTCGGCTATACTCAAACCTTGTTTCAGAGGCTCCATTCACTGAGGCAAGGCGCAAGATCAATCAATGATTATACTGAGGAATTCTATCAAGCGGTGGCTCGGAATGATTTATCTGAGACAGAAGAGCAGATGGTAGCACGGTATTTGGGGGGATTAAGGCAGCCCCTGCAGGATGTTCTCAGCCTTCATTCATTGTGGACGGTTTCTGAGGCATATTAGCGGGCACTTGCAGTGGAGAAACAACAGAGTAGGAGGCCGGTGGTCAAAGGTGAAGATAGTCAGCCAGTTCACCCTCAAGAATCTCGTCTTGCTTATCAGCCACAACGGGACAATTCCAGCTCAAGTATTAAGTGTTTCAGGTGTGGTGAACAGGGACATAGGGCGACTGATTGCAGGAAGCCTGCTGTTCAGAAGAAAAAAAACTTTTGATTGAGGAGGATATGATAGAGGAGTTCAAAGAAGTTGGGGAGCCTGTGTATGATGATGGTGAAGATGAGGACGTGCTATATGGAGATGGCCAGGAGACCCAGGTCTTTCGAAAGAGCCTGCTGACTCCCAAGGGCGATTCAGGGGACGATTGATTGAGGACCAACGTTTTTCACATAACCTGCACAGTCACTGATAAAGTCTGCAACTTGATAATTGATAGTGGCAGTTGTGAGAATGTAGTGTCTGAGGAGGCTATTGAAAAATTGCAACTGAAGATGGATCGTCATCCCAAACCATACAAATTGTCTTGGCCGAATAAAGGCAGTGAGGTAATGGTAGAAAAATGGTGCTTAGTGTCTTTTTCGATTGGAAAAAAATATTTTGATAATGCTTGGTGTGATGTGGTATCAATGGACGCGTGTCATGTTTTGTTGGGAGGACCTTGGCAGTATGATCGCAGCATTATCCATGATGGGCGGAATAATACTTATTCTCTTAGCATCAAGAGGAATAAAATTGTTTTGGCGCCTCGCAGGGAAAAAAACATCCCTGCCCCGGTAATTAATAACACCAATCTACTTTCTATGTCCAGGTTCTTGGTTGAGGTTGGGCGTGAAAAAATAATTTATGCTTTAATGCCTTGTGAAAATAGTGCAGCGAATGTGGATTCGAAATTACCAATAGAAGTGCAGCAACTACTGATGGAGTTTTCTGACTTGATGCCAGAGGATCTTCCTCCAGGATTACCACCTATGAGGGACATTCAACATCAGATCGACCTTATTTCGGGGTTGAGTCTACCAAACCGACCAGCGGATTGCCTCAGTCCCAAGGAAGCTGAAGAGTTGCAGCGACAGGCGGCAGAATTATTGGAAAGGGGGTACATTCATGAGAGTATGAGTCCTTGTGCGGTTCCTGCTCTACTAGTGCAGAAGAAAAATGGGTCGTGGCATATGTGTGTTGACAGCAGGGCAATTAACAGGATTACAGTGAAGTACATGTTTCCAATTCCTCGCCTGGATGACACGTTGGATTAATTGTCCGGTTCTAAGGTCTTCTCAAAAATTGACCTTAAAAGCGGATACCATCGGATCAGAATCAGGTCTGGAGATGAGTGGAAGACCACGTTCAAGACACAACATGGATTGTACGAGTGGATGGTCATGCACTTTGGACTATCCAACGCACCCAGCACTTTTACGAGGTTTATGCATCAAGTTTTTCGGCCTTTCATAGGGAGGTTTATGGTAGTCTATTTTGACGACATACTTATTTATGGTCCGACATGGGAGTCACATTTTAATCATCTTCGTGCTGTTTTTGATATAATGAGGACGGAGCGCTTATTCATCAATCAGAATAAGTGTTATTTCTTTACAAATTCTGTAACTTTTTTGGATTTTGTTGTGTCTACTGATGGTGTTCATGTAGATCAATCCAAAATTGAGGCAGTTTTGAATTGACCCAAGCTAAAAACTTTGCACGATGTCAGGAGTTTCCATAGATTGGCATCCTTCTATCGCTGGTTCATCAGAAACTTCAGTACCTTGATTGCTCCTATCACAGAGTGCCTTAAAGGGCGTGATTTTAGTGGACTGAGGAGACAGAGGCTAGCTTTCAGTTGGTTAAGCAGAAGATGACGGAGGCCCCAATTTTAGCACTTTCGGACTTTGTGAAGGTGTTCAAGGTAAACTGTAATGCGTCTAGAGTTGGTATTGTGGTGTTCTGAGTCAGAAGGGACGTCTAGTAGCCTTTTTCAGTGAGAAGTTATCGGGATCGAAGAAAAATTATTCCACTTATGACCTGGAGTTCTATGCCATAGTTCAGACTCTGAAGCATTGGCGTCATTACCTGGTCCAAAGGGAGTTCATCCTTGTACTGATCATGAGGCCTTGAAGTACATCAATGGTCAGCACAAGCTGAGTAGGCGACATGCAAAGTGGGTGGCGTACTTGCAGGACTTTACTTTCACACTAAGACATCAAGCAGGGAGTTTGAATTGAGTAGCAGATGCATTGAGCCGTCGCACATTACTCCTCACCACCACAAGCACCAAGATTGTCGGATTTAAGGCATTTCCTGATATGTATGCTGCAGATCCTTCATTTAGGACGATAATTCGGGAGGTAACTGATAATCACCGATATGATTTTGTTTTACATAACGGTTACTTGTTTCGTGGATTGCAGTTATGCATTCCGGATTGTTCGTAAGGCAGCAGATTATTAGTGAAGCAGTGATGTGGCGCATTATGTGGAGCGGTGTTATATATGTTGGCGGTCTAAAGGAACTCTTACTAATGTTGGATTGTACACGCCATTACCCGTACTTGAAGCTCTTTAGTTTGATGTCAGCATGGATTTTTTCTTGGGCTTATCTCGTACATAGCGAGCGATGGATTCCATTCTTGTTGTGGTTGACAAATTTTCAAAGATGAATCATTTTGTGGCTTCTCGGAAGACAATGGATGCCACTCGGATTGCCCATCTTTATTTCAGAGAGATTGTGCGTTTACATGGTGTTCTACAGTCAATTACTTCCGACCGTGACACTAGTTTATGAGTCATTTCTAGAGGAGTTTATGGGAGAAACTTGGAACGAAGTTGAATTTTAGCAGCGCATACCATCCCCAAACAGATGGTCAGACCAAGGTGGTGAATCGGAGTTTGGGAAATCTTTTGAGAAGCTTGGCAGGGACTAAACTGAAGCAGTGGAATTTGGCATTATCTCAAGCAGAGTTTGCTTATAACTGGTCGAGGAATAGAACCACCAGATTGAGTCCTTTTGAAATTGTCTATGGTCGGAACCCATTTGGGGTACTTGATTTAGCTTCAATTCCACGTGTGGGTCGCTTCAATAACAAAGCTGATGAGATGGCCGAACATCTTCGAGGTATCCATGAGCAGGTGAAGCTATCCATACATGATAGTAATACTAAGTACAAGGCTCAGACAGATAGTCATCGGTGCCAGGTGTTGTTTGATGTTGGTGATTTTGTTTGAGCAGTATTAACTCGTGATTGTTTTCCAGCTGGGGAGTACAATAAGCTAAAGGAGGGGAATATTGGACCTTGTGAAGTGTTGCAGAAGATCAATGATAATGCTTACAAGTTGCGCCTTCCTAGCCATTTGAAGACCTCTGACGTCTTCAATGTGAAACACCTAAGCCCTTGTTTTGTGGAGTTCGATGAAGCTATTGTGAACTCGAGGGCGAGTTCTTTCCAACCCGGGGTGATTGATGCAGAAGGATCCGAGTCGAGTGATGCTGATTTGTCAGATAGCATGATGATGATGACGCTGAGATACCATGAGATGGCAGATTGGCGCAAAGATGAGAAGTGAATCGCAATTATTTCCTTGATTGAGGGAATTTGACACGTCTTTGGTAATTTGGCCATAACTTTGGCTACGGTTATCAGAATTGCTATTATGACCCCAATCCGGAAAGTTCTCTTCGGCGCGCACATCATGGCCACCAAGTTATGCTTAGTGAGCGTCAATTTCGAGCCCAAAATCCACTATTTTCCTTTCCAAAATTTAATTTTTAGTTAATTTTTGTTATTTATGGTAATATTTCGTTTCTCTTTTTCCATATGTTAGAAAACTCGAATTGAGCCAAATTTTTGGCAACTTACTTCTTTTACTTAATATTTTATTCTGATGTAATTTCGAGATTTTGCCATTTTTAGTAATTTTTCTATATTTTCGTATTTTGCAGTTATTTAACCCGGCTTGTGCGTTAATTTTGGTTATTCTGCATTATTAATAATATTGAATTGATTTCAAAGTATTTTATCTAATTTTTGAGCGTTTTCTTTCGTTTCTTTCTTACGAATTATATAATACAATAAGTCAATAAGATAATCACTATCATATCCGACATCATAATACTATCCATCCCACACTCAAAAAAGTTTCTCTCATCCAACTTGAAGCAAATAGTGTGGCACACATCCCAGTGAAAACAACACTTTTAAGTTGTTTGGATATGCTTACAGCTTATAGCTTAAGAATAAAACATGTTTTGTGATTAAAATGTGCGAAGTCTGCACATGTATAGTAAACAACAAGATGAAACTTAGGAGCCATTTGAGCCCCATTATTTATAGATTATAATGAGATGAATAGTATTTTTAAAAAAATAAGTGGTTGAAAAGTTTTTGATTTACGTATAATATTATTTTATTGGAAATTGTGTGGTTAATAGTAGGAGAGAGAAAATTTTAATTTAATGTAATAAGAAATAATGAGGCTCAAACGGGGGCTTAGCACATATTTGCTTATCATTTTCAACTTTATATTTTATGAAAATCATATTTTTTATCGTCTTTTCAATTTAATCACATATTTTTTAAATATTACTCAAAATTTAATTTTTAGCTAAACAAAAAATGGGCTTATTTTCACAAATAACAATAATTTGTGGGACTGACCGCTAAAAAGTTGTGGGTTAAATAATAATTTGTGTTTTACACGAAATAATAATAATAATAATAATAATAATAATAATAATATTGCGTGCTAAACCTCGTAGTTCTGAAAGAATGTCGATTAAGTAAAAGGACTTCACAAGCGTCAAGCAAGTTGCATCTCACGACTGATTACTTCACGGAACCCTAATCGGCGACTTGTTGTATCTCGATCTTCAATTTATGATCGATAAATACTCGAATTCAAGCAAATTACAGTTGTAATTTATTCGTATCAGATTTCAATTTCCAGTTTACCGAACTCAATTTCCAATGTATAGACGTTTGATGATGACCGACGTGATGAGGGCCGCTGATGCTGCGGCGAGTCTTCGGTCGTACTCCGGACCTTCCTCCCTTGCCAACCTCCCTCTTGTTTCTGCCTTTCTCGCCTGTGCTGTCGCTCAGTTTCTCAAGCCCTTCACTACCTGGTACTCTTTCTTTCCTCTTGATCTTTCTGTTTACTTAATCATAAAATAAATGTTCAATATTTATGTGTGGGTAGGTCAATTTTATCACTGGATCTGCGTTGATTAAATTGTGAGTGTTAACAAATGACTAAGTGTTTAATTTGACCTCATTTGATCATATTTTGTGTTGTTGGGTCCCTATTTGAAGAAGTTTTGCTATAGATTAGCGTGTGTAAGCATCGAATTCTGCTCATTTTCACCAGCACACCTGCTTTAATTTTTCTGGAGAACAGAGTCGCGTGTCTATGCGGGTTTGTAAATCAAGAAATCAAAATTAACTATATGTTTGATATTGGAAGTCATGGATACAGAGACGTTAAGACTATGATTCTGTAATACCAAGTGATATTGCATTGCAGGTCGTGGTGCCTTGTAGTCAAATATGCCAGGTTTTGGAGCTATAATGGTGTTATGGAGCTATTGAAGTTTAATGACTGTTGAATAGCATAAGTATACGGTGTAATAACTGTTTGCCTATGGTTCATAGTATGTTTCATAAACTGCATATGAATTCATAACCATATAGTCTTCTATGTTTCGTTCATGAATCAGTCTTAAGTTAGATCTTACATTAGGATTCTTGAGCATAAATGAATAAATTCTCACTGTGATTTCTTGCTTAGTTTTTCAATTTATCCTTTTTGATATGCAGGTTAAAGGAGAATAAATGGGATTCTAGAAGGATGCTTAGCTCAGGTGGAATGCCATCATCACATTCTGCAACTGTTACTGCTCTTGCCACTGCAATTGGTTTACAAGATGGAGCTGGGGGGCCAGCATTCGCCATCGCATTGGTCTTGGCCTGTGTTGTATGTACTTTTTAAATGAGGTTTCTTCTATCCTTTTGCATTATCTGCTTGTTTTGACAGATAGCTGAAGCACTCAGATAGTGAGAAAGCTCGTGCCTCAATTTTTCTCTTCGTTTTTTTGGTTCTAATTTTGAATGGAATCAAATATATTGTGAAACCAAACACATAAGCGAATATTTTCTGATTGATGCAAACTTCATCATTATTATTTTTACCTCGGAAGATGGTTCATGGCTTCAACTGAACAGCATTTTAGAAAAAGTTCTTGCATGTTCAAACCTTGACCAATTCTTTCTCTGATAAAGAGATTGAAATTGTGCAATCTTCTTTCATGGAATGTTCCGTTCATCATTTGCCTTGACATTGTGAGAAACATTTCTAGAATACGAAGGCTTTAGTACACAAGTTTGTGGACATTTTAGTCTTAATTCTTCCTGCCATATTTATTTATTTAGTGTCAATCTTTTGGTCAACTATAACTTTTTGCTAATAATTTCAAGTTATTACAGGTAATGTATGATGCTACTGGCATCAGACTTCATGCTGGTCGACAAGCTGAAGTAAGATCTGATTCTGTAATCTAACATAATCATCCTTTATTTCAGTTTCCTTGGTATAGATTTGAAAAATAAGTGTTCCCTCTGGTTATATATTTTGACAAAAAGGTGAACCGGTGATAAATGAGATAAAAGGCAGTCTGTGTTTCCTTTGTTTGTCTGTAAGGAGATCTGTGGAGCCTCTGAGCACCTTATGTTGATCATTTTCTCTTTTAGATGTGGGATTGATTTGCACTTCATACTGCCTAAGTTCACATGGAATCTTTGTTTCAGAGATTTATATATATTTAGTTCATTAATCTTTGCCTGTTTTCATTTTCTCGAATGTGTTATCTTCTGATTTTTTATGCAGTTATTGAATCAAATTGTGTGTGAATTGCCTCCGGAGCATCCTGTTGCTAATGTTAAACCTCTTCGAGATTCACTTGGTCACACCCCACTTCAGGTATGATCACAAACAATATCAATTATATTAGGCTGTTCAATTAGATCACCTTATTGCGTTACTATACCGTAATGCTTGCTCTGAGACTAACTTAACAGTTCCAATTTTGTTTACTTATTTACTTGTATTCTGTTGAGTTTTAGTTCTATTGTGAATAAATAATCATCTTCGAATCTAGTATGATATATAGGTCAAATGCTCAATAACTTCAGGTCTAAGGTGAGCTGCACACTACACAAGTTCTCACTTGTGCTCAAAGCAACTATACACCCCTTCTCCTCGTGAATATCTTCTCGTTCTTTCTTTCCTGTCTAGTTACATTGCTTGTTCATTTGCTCTTCTCAGGTATTATTTAGATAAAGTGAATTGACAAGTAATTGATGGTAAAAGTTAATTGAGGCTTATCGGATCTTATTGAGGCTTACCGGATCTTCTTCCTTTTCACCGACTTTGTTGCCCGATAATAGTTTTGACTGATTAACCACAGGTTGCTAGTGGTGCTTTGCTGGGATGTCTGGTAGCATTGCTCATGGGAAGCTCAAGTTAAAGATTGGCAATTGATATACCAAACTGTTACGAGCTTTTTAGATTTCGATGAAGACAACAAAATTGCACATAATCTCCCAAAAGAAAACATGAATTCTGATTGCTTGAGAAGACTGTTCTTGATTTTTTCTACTTCTATGTAGGGTGTTGTGTTGATAAAGTCCTCCATCTCTGTATAAGATTATAAAACATTTCCTGGACACTGGATCGTATTGTGTCACTAATATTCTTATTTGAATGTTATCCGTCACCCACTTTTGCTGTTTGATTTTGTTGGTGTAAATTTCATTCGTGGTAACTATGCTTTCACTACTTTTGGAAAGGATTGTCTCGTCTTAGATTAGGAGCTTATTTGGTACAGCTTAAAAGACAATTAAAATCAATTTTTTGACCGTTATTTCATTATTTCAGTTGTCGTTTTTCAATTTTTCTCTCACAAGTAGGACTCACTTTATCTCTAACGATCAAAAAATCAATTATCAAAATTCCTACCAAACAAGCACTGGATTTGCATATTCGAAACCTACACCTTGTGTAGCCTTTGGTACTCTGTTCTGAGCTGTGTTGATTCACTTTTGAGAGTACAAGGGGCCCCCCAACGGTTGGTGCTGCAATTGGGTGCATATGCTCTTATTTATCCTATATATCCTATTGTCGAACAATTATTTTTCAGAAATGAGATCGAAGAAATCGGGTATTCTTAAGAGTATAATATGACGTAGTATTTAACAAGACTCGACTGTACAATAGATATAGCCCATGTTTAAGTCCCATTTTTTTCTTATCAAAATACATTCTTCAACAGTAATTTGACTTCATTTAAACTATACATTGTTCAATAAAACAATATTACAAGCAAATTTATGATTTTTATTTATTTTTTAATTATATATTTTTCATTAACACACTATTTTAAAATACATTTTTTATTACAAGAATGGAATTCAAACAAGGGCATAATGTTAATTCTTTATTCTATATTGTTGTGGGGCCCAGAACACAAATCCCAAAGAGCCCAATTGTTCCACAGCTTCCACTATACATGGCTTTCCAACAAAATTTAGTAAAGTATTATCATATTTGCACAAAGTGTATTTAGTCTTTGTTTGGCCTCGATTTATTTTTATTATATTACGTTTTATTTTGTTCTCTCGTATTTTTAACTACACAATTTTCCAGAAAATAATATTACACGTAAATTGAAAATTTTTCCTTCTTTCTCAACCACTTATTTTTCAAAAAAAAAAAAAAAAAACACCATTCCACCAATTTTCATATCCATAAAATGGGGGTCAAATTGGGGCTTATAAATTTGATTGACAAAATAAGTGTTGGCAAAATTTAAATCATTGATTTTCAATGATCTAAAAATCTATTTTTTGAAATGATTAATATAGATATTATTTTGTTAACCAATTTTGTACATATAACCTAACTCTTTCGTGAAAGTGATAAAGAATCATATTTCCTTCGACCGACCTTATCTTTTATTTCCCAATTGAATTCAATTTATTTCCTTTTTTGCATGTTACTTGTCTCCTTGCCCTTGGCATGATTTGAAATATCTTATTATAATCTTTGATTAGTTACCACATATATGACGTTCACATTATTTATCTTCATCTTACCTAGATTTTGCATCTATGAATTGTGCAAAGCACAAAAGTTAATGTTGACTTTACGTAGACCCAGTCGGCAGAGCTAAATTGCGATTAAATGGGGCCCACATTTTCATTTGGATTACAATTAAATAGAATAATGTTATTTGTAGTCTTTCATTATCGCAGTTACTCCACGTGACAAATATGTGACTGTTAGTACTCTAATCATATATACAAAAATATTTGACCAGGGTGTCCAAGCAGCGGCGGATCTATATATATATATATATATATATATTGTTAGTAATAGATTAAATTTTTACCTTATATTGTTGGCAATTGATTTTATTTTCAAACATTCTCTATAGCTTACTTGGTGAGAGTTGACCTTAATATATATCAAGTTTTAGGTTCGAATCTTTGTCAATGGATTTGTTATGTATTATTTTTCCTCTATAATTTTTACCAAAATTCAATAAGGAAGGGACAATGAGAATTTGAACCCATGATCTAAAGCAAGGGTGGTGGTAAATTTAACCATTATGATACCTTTTGAATTATGTTATTAAATTTAACAAAATAATATTTGTTAGTTTTTGATTGTTTTAATGCAAACAATTTTAAATATTCGAATTCATACTCTTTCTTTGAATTATACAAAACTTGGCAACAATCTTATTTGATGAATTCTATTTATTCTTATAACAGAATTATATATATTCATTTTGAACAAAATAATTGCTATATTTATACTTTAGGCCTTGTTCGATTCCCTCTTTTTTTAAATCTACGTTTTTCTTTCTTCTTTTCATCTATACATTCTTCAATAAAATAATATTACACGTAAATTCTAAATTTTTCTTTATTTTTAGTCACACATTCAAACGTTCTCCGTCAAATCACCATTCAAAAATGCATTTTATAATCTTGAAGATTGTATGCAAGTCAATCTTTTTTCAATCACCCCACAAAAAAGAAAACAAAAATAGATTGAAAACGAATCTACAACATATATCTTCGGTCATCCTTTTCTATGTTGTTTTCTTCATATAGTATGTTTGAAGTATTATTTTTTTCAAACATGCAATGACCGAATCTTGCTACAATTACAGAATTTGGTTCACAGAATTTATACAGGGAAGGTATGTGGCACTTTTTGATTGAAAGATGACCCAAAAAAAAAATATATACATGAATGTCTATAAAAATCCTGTACACTAAGAAGTATTCATCTTTATACATCCATGCGAGTGCAAAATAGGCCCCCACCCACATGCATAAAATCCCCATCAAACCATAGAATCCCTTCTCCTCTCTCTCTCTCTCTCTCTATCTCACATTCACACACACACAAGGGTCTCTATTGAAAATCACGGAGAAGATGAAGAAATCCCAAATTCTGAAGCTATTTTTAATATCAGCTCTTTGCATTATAACGCCTCTTCTATCCACATCTTTCAGATCTAAATATCTCTATTTCGTCGTCAACATTCTCATCATTGCAGTTGGAGCAGAATCTGGGCTTGCTTCTTTCTTCCTTAAATCTCCAGAAAACAAAAAACCTGCAGAGAAATCGACCACCAGCTCAAACGATGGGACTAATCTTCTAGATCATACTACGAACAAATCGGTTACGGTTTCCAAGAAATCTTCATCTGAGAAGATTGCTGATACAGTAAAGGTTTTAGACAAATCTCCTTCGACCCCGAGCCTATTTTTGACTGGAGGAGCAGACAGAGAAGATTGCAGTGAAGAAGACGATGTCGAAGATGATGGAGAAGAGGTTGTTGAGCTTAGTGAGCAGGAATTATATCATAAAGCTGAGACATTTATTGGAGACTTTTATAATCAGTTGAAGATGCAGAGGGATGAATCAATGTAGAAACTTAATGACATTTATCAAATGGCCTTCTGAATTCAATGTTTTTATTTTATTTTCTTTCTGTGAATTGGATAACATGCTTAATTTAGAAATAATTCATATTAGGAGTGGCAAATTTAGTATATGTGAAGGTTTCTTCTTGTACAGTACTGGTTTGATATTTGTGGTTAATTACTGGTTTACTGCTATCAATGCTGAAGGATTGTAGCCCTATTGAATGATAGGTAGAAAGGCTTGCATTTGATGTGAGCTTGCTATGGTCGAGTAGTTAGTATGTTTTGTGCTAACAAAAATATATTTCTCTCGATGTATATTAAGGTTAATTGTTAGGTTTTCTAGTAGAATCGAGTCGTTAGTATGTTTCGTGCAAATAAAAATGTATTTCTCTTTTTGTATATTAAGGTTAAATTTGTAGCATGGATGTAAGGCTCAAGATTATTAAAACTAGGCGTTTTTAAAATTTATCAATTGCTTTATCTAATTTAACATATTAAACAAGTCTAAAGTGATTGGATAGAATCACAAAAGTAATGGTCTCATGACTTGCACATTATCTTGAATGACATACACAATCCTTTGATAAAAATAAGCTAAAGTTTTATCAATTTTTCAACTACTTAAATTTTAATTTTAACCACACATTTCAATGGACACACAAACTGCACATTTCATCAAATTTTATCAAACTTTAACTTTTGTCGGCCCTCGATTTGTATTCCAATCTCCAAGTTTCATTTGAAAGCCAATGATGTAATTAATATATTAAAGCCGTATTTAGCCATCGTTTCGTCCCATTATTTCATATTATAATTTTTTTCTCTTATTTTCAACCTCAATCTTTCATAAAATAATATTACACGTAAATCAAAAACTATTCGAGCGCATTTGATTGCCAATATTTTTTATAGAAAATGTTATTTTTTCATCCAAATTCCTACTTTTATGCTGTTTGATTGATTTCTTTCCATGAAAAATATTTTCCTACTTTTGGTAATGTAAACATATTTTCCTTGAAAACAAGAAAAAATATTTTCTCTAGGGAGAGTAGATTTTCATTTTCTAGGTAATTCATTCTCTCTCATCTACCTGCCAATAAAAAATGACATATATAACATTTTATAAGTTGAAAATAAAATCAATCAAGCACATTTAATCGACAATTTTCATGCTTAGAATTTATTTTCTTTACATGTAAATTCCATACTTACAATCAAACACACCCTTCCTACTTTTACAACCACACGTTCTCCCAAAAAACGTCATTCCAAAAATTATAATACCAACTAATGGAGGCCAAACAGAGGAGTAGGGATTAAAATCTTTATTTTAATATAAATCAAAGTCAACAATTTATTTTAACCACATATTTCACGGAATACATTACTTTCAATCATACATTTTATCAATTTTTATCAAAATCTACTAAAAATCTAATTTTAATCTCTTCTGAATAGGAGCTAAATCCTTTTGAATATATTACGTGAAAGACATAAATGACTCGCTATTCATAAATTGTGGAATTCAGACCATAAATCCAATACCAATTTTTGGGTTGATATTAGTTCTGTGTGAAAATTGTATATGTTGATTAACAATATTAACTTCAGTCGAGCTCACCCAAAATCTAACCATACTTAATAGAGTTGTGTTCTATACTTTTTCTTTTGTTAGTTAGAATAATTGAATAGTGCATGAGAATTTTCTTAATTTTTAATTCTTTTTCATGTCATAAAATGGGGATTATTGTGCGAATATTCCTTTGAAATTGACAAAGGCTTTATCCTTTGGAGCGTTGTTCTTTTGATCACAAAAGGGAGGCCACCTTTAATCTTTTCTTGCGTGTGGTGGTGACTGAAAAACAGTGACATTTTTCATTTTTATTTATTTAGTTATTTTTGAATTTTAAATTTTGTGTAAATTGTAGCCTATGAGGGCCCATGGACCCATCCTTGTCTTGCTTTTTGTGTTTTCACAAAATGGCCTTTGGACTATTAAAGGGACAATTTTGGTTGCAGTACTATTAGTTGGGCTGAAACCCAAATATGGCCCTTTAATTTTGGGTTGACTTGTTGCAGCCCATATTTAGCTAAAAAAGTTTATTTATATAAATCTAAGTGAACGTCGAAAGTTAAATTGAAATATGATTTTATAGGATCCACAATTAACCACATATATCATCAATTTTTAACAAAATCTACTAAAATTTTAACTTTTAACAAATTCAAATAGTTAGTCTCGATTGTTAGTTGTGGACTGTAAAAGGAGGATTACTCAGGACAGGTTCAATGAATAATAAAGATGAAATAGTGTTGAATGGTTAGGACACCCCATCTTCAGAGATAAAGAAGAATGTGAACTATTAGTACGTCGACCCACTCAATCCATCTTTAGTTCAATTCAAGATGGCGTAGGACCTATTCATATGAAGGGTTAAGTTGAGTCAAAGCCCGTTTTTATTAAATTTATTTTGTGGTTTTACAAAATAAATGTCAATATAAGTCCTGACCTCTGCCAAGTTTTTTTTCTTCTTTTTCTTCTTTTTCTTTTTTTTTTAAATTATCAACGAGCCCAAATACTATATCAAAACTTTACACTTGCTTGGTTTATACCTCTCTCTTTCGAAATGTCAGACAACCTTTTACATCAATGGCTATTATTAAAGTGTGATTATATTTACTAATAATTCAATCACTAATTAAAAAAAATAAAATTGACTTTTTGGGGTAGTCTTACCCGAACTCAAATATCATCTTTAAAACCTTTCTTTTCCATATATAATTTTAATGCGGATTTTCCTGAAATTAGAATAGCTGGAAAAAAAAAGTTAAAGTATTAGTTCATATCTTGATAGGATCCAAGCTTCCCAAGCTTTATGCTATTGGGAACTCTGCAAGTATCTTACCCATCTTCTTGATTAATAGATTACATTTTAATATTTTAATATTAATTTTTTATAAGTCTTTCTAATATATTGAATCCCGTGGATGCGAGATCGTTGGGACATTTTTCTTCAATTATTTCCATATTAAAATAAAACGGAAAAACTAAAATATAATAAAGAGCAAATCAAGAAAGTGATGCGTAAGATAAAGTGATGTCCACTCAATTATACAAGTCATATTAAAAAGAGTAAAAATGCTGTTTTGCCTTGTTAAACAGTTAATTGATTGGTTGTATGCAGAATTAACCCATATTTATTGACCATTATTTGAAAAAATTAATAATATTTTGTATAGTAATTTTTAAGATAATATGTAGTTAAAAAGTAGGGAAAAGTTGTAAATTTCCGTACAAAATATTTTATTTCGTGAATGTATAGTTAAAAAATGAGCACATCGTAAAAAGAATTCTTAAATAATGGTTGTCAAGCAGGGACTTTGGAATATGTAATTAAAAAGATAATTAATTTTAATTAATCTTTAACTAAAAGCCAATATAGCATAATGCAACTTGTCTATGTTTCCAAAATTTTCTAACTTCGTTTTGTTCCTTAGTCTTGCATTGATTGTTACCATTTTTATATTTTAAATTATGTTATAAATGTAGCAATGACCATGTAGCTCTTTCTTGAAAATAAAGTTTCAATTTTTAGATTGAGAAATCCAATTTGTCGAATTCGAATCCCATCATGCATGCATTGCCAAAACTTTATAAGCTTTAACGAAAGAAAGAAAAGTAATATAAAATAAAATTTGGGTTCTTGGGTTAGGAGTTCAGCCTATGGGTAAGAAGTAGGACGAGCTCAATTCGCATTCGAGATGAGCAGCAAACACTAGTCAAGCAGTAACTTTTTCGAGCCACCTGTCAGCTCGTTGGTGAGCTCACAAATTTCCGTTCAAATTCATAAAAAAAAAAAAAAAAAGCCGAGCCCCACCAATGGACGAGTCGATCCGAGTCACACTTCAGTAAAGCAAGCCCGCTCATGTGGTGGGCTAAATCGAGCAACTTGTCTCGACCCATTTAACACCCCTAGTTCAATGTGAGTTTTGGCTTCTTCCATGCAAAATTGTATCCATGACATACATGATCTTTAACTAACTTGAAGAATCCGGGGTGTGGGGATGGAACAGTGCCTTCTAACTATTAATATTGTAGCTTTCAATATTAGTAGAAAATTATAATCAATAATTTATGGAATAACACTGGAAAATTAGAATTAAATTTTTGTCTGTCTCAATTAATGAATCTATCAAAATTCTTTCTAATTAGTCTTCTTCTGTTTCCTTAACAGGCCTTCTTCACATTGGTTTCATCGTTTCTTTAATTAATCTTACTTAAACCTTAATGAGAGTAAAATCCTATAAATTAGTTACTCACTTGGAGAATTCAGAATTTAAATGTTTGAAGTGAAGATCCTGGTTCTTATTTTACACATCGCACCAAATTATGTAACTTTTATCATCTTTTGGCTTCTGTACTTGAGGAGGTAAGGCACCAATGTCCCATTTCCCACCAAGTTTCTTCCATTTAACCTTAAAATGTGTGTTTGTGTTGGCTTTGATGAATAACATTACTCAAAGATAATCATCGGTAATGGTGTTCAAATGCAGCCTAGGTGGCAGTGGAGCCCACCCTTCAGAATTCGTGATTAAATTGTGGAGTGTGAGCTCTACTGTGACTTGGACTGGAACGTTGTTAAATGTAACATTGCTTGTAGGTAACTTCACTCGTTTTGAGCACCTCGTTGAAATTTTTTTATTATTTAAAAAGAATAAAATTGACATCTCATCAAATGATAGTATTTTATTACTTAAAAGAATTACAGGCTCAGCATGACAGTTTCTCAATTCTAGGAAGATGAAGGAGGAGCCTAAGAGGCTGATTTTTTGTGCCACTCCAATTATCTTATTACTTGTTCTCCCATCAATTTGTGTAAGTGTTGATTTCCTCTGGGCCAATACTATTCCTCTCAATCAATGTAATTCTTTCCTTTATATGTTTTTATTGTGCTTCAACCCGGGCTAACTTCAAATTCTTGAATATGATAGGGACAAATACTTTTCTAGTTTAGAAAATGATATCAGCAAAAGAGTACTTAATGGAATAGTCGAAGAGCTGGAGTCTTTGGAATTTCTTTTATCTAGATTAGTTAGAAGTTTGTGTCATTTTCTTGTCTCTTTGTTAGAATTTGGAAAAATATGTATCGAGTAAACTAAATTTTTGATGCATGTAAACATGAGAAGATCGAAGAAATCTTGAAGCAACTGGCTTTGCATGTGACAAGGTTGTTTATTCTGTTGTTTGTATTGCAAATAAGCAAGGAAGGATTGATACCAAAAACATGACAGCGTATGTTTTTTTTTTCATGGAATCGAGGAACAAGAAACTGTGGTTTGGCCTTATGCAAGACAGGAAGAAGATTAGATGGAAACACCCCGCCACTGGCTTGTCTATACAATCAGAATGTTCCCGCTATTACTTTCTCGTCTGTAGTCTAGGGACGAATCCAGCCGCTCGAGTGAGCTAGGACGGAGCGTCGAGCATTTATCAAACACCGTCCAATATAGCGATATTGTTTACTGATATTTAATTAATTTATATGAAAAGAATCTCCAATCAATATATAAATGCACTAAAATGTAAAAATAATATAAATATTAAAATATAATTATGTACAACTCAAAATAATAAGGAATAAAAATACATTTTTTTAATCATATACATATTATCAAGTTTCAAATTTCTATGAAGTTAAGCGAGACAATATGAAGTTTAAATGTAAAGTATTAGTTAATCGATAAAGACAAATTTAAAAACAATGAATTTTAGAGCTATTTTTGCCCCCAAAAAGAAATGTATTTTTCAAACTCTTAAAAGAACAAAGAATTTTACAAAATGAATTGATAAAACTTAACAATTAAAGTATATATTATGAAGTAATAATTTCAGTCAATAAATTTTTAAAGCAATTTTTATTCAAAAAAGAAATCTTTTTTCGAACTCTTAAAAGAATAAATATCAGTACTTAAATTGTCCAAATTTGAATTTTGTAAAATAAATTGATAAAATCTAATAATATATAATTGTTTAATTATTATTCATTGTGTTAAAAAAATTAAAAAGAAGAAGAGGAGGTGAAGGGAATAAAAAAAAAAAAGGGACTTCCCAATTGAGATACAAAACCATATCAGTGTAAATTAAAACAAAATACTATACTATTATTTAACTATTATTTATTGTGTTTGAAAAATTAAAAGAAGAATTGAAAAGGANAGTGTAAATTAAAACAAAATACTATACTATTATTTAACTATTATTTATTGTGTTTGAAAAATTAAAAGAAGAATTGAAAAGGATGGGAATCGAACCAGGTGCCTCTCACTTGCAAAACCAAAACCCTACCAAATGAGCTACAATCACATTTATCAAAAGAAGTACAATTTTAATTTTTAACATAATTGCTTCATTAACATGAAATTCCTTTCCCATTGGAGCCCGCACCTGGCCAGCACGAGCGGCCGCGCTGGCTCGCCAGGTGCTGGCTCCATCCCTCGTACCATGGGAAATGTCTTCAACCGAGCTATACTGTCAGAAAAAATTGACCAAAGCCTGAGCAACTCTCACAATAGAGGGTGAGTCCACTTTTTTCTTCCAATTGTTTATTCATGTGGAGCCCAGCCCTTCTGAGAGGCAATCAAAGCCTCTATCATCCTTTTTTTTTTTTTCTAAACACTTCAAATCCCGCGTGCTCTTCATCCTTGAGGATTTTGAGCCTTCATTTATGAGCAAATATGGCAAGGTTATGTCTCATTTGTCTGAGAACAAGGTTAAGAATCCGTCTGCAAATGGAAGTGTTCATTGCTTTCCAGGATGATCAGTAGCAGGGCTTAAGTACCATTACAACTTAGCTTTGAATTCGAGTGACATTCCAGGAGGGCATTCGATGCTTGAATTCAGACATTTTCTTAAGAGAAGCATATGGTCTGAGGTTCAGACATGTCAGTCCAATCAAAAGGGTGAGGTTAACGCTTTTGTCTCGTTGACTTACTAGAAGGTTTTTAAATGAAGACGATGGAAGAAATAGGCTTTCAAATCGAAATTGAACAAAATTTCTCGATTGATTAACTCGTGTAGTGTCTTGGTGGGAGCACAAAGAGCTGGACTTACGAATGAGTTGTACTTGCCTTCTGGTACAGTTAAATCCCAATATTTGGTTGAAGTTGACACGAAAGTCATTTTTCCACATTTATACTTAACCAAGTTTTTCTCAATCTTAAACCAATTTCCAATAGAATTACTTGGTACGGAATGACCCTCGACCACCTATTATGGGAATATTGCTCGTCCAATGGGTGTACATTACTTGAGGTATAAGATCGAGCCCGAGGAGAGCACACTTCTAAAATTGTGCGGAAGAAATCATTCGGTTGTCACTGATCACGGATGTGGCTACGGTGCAGCCCGGACAGTGTTTCTTGATCAGCAGAAAGCGAGGATCAGTCTTGTAAGGTTTAGAGACATTCGTTGAAGCACTTAGTCTTGTTACAGACTCGGATTTCTAAAGTTTTTACCACACAAACGGGTTACAAGTGAAAACAAAATTCTTCTCTTTATCGTATAGCTACTCGAAGTAACTGTATACGAGAGCTAAACTTAGGTTAGCTTTTTATGACCAATTCTTCCCTCTGGGCCGACCGCAGTGAAAATTTCAATCTTGAAATCGATATTGGTCACTTCAACTAAAAATTTTGCACGTTTAATGCCCATTATGAATGATAGATAACTATCCAAATCTTCTAGCAGATTGGCTTACGCTAGTCAACATATGTGAATATCAGATCAGTATACAGAATAAATATAAAGACAATTAAGTAGTTTTCAAACCGAAAAAAAAAATCAAAATTTCCAATTGGAAGAGAAAATTCAACGACGCCCTCAATTCATAATGCAACTTGTTTATGATTATACGGTCCTAATACATTTATCGATTGCTTTCTGATTATCTGATTTGAATTCCATCTTTTACAACTTTGAAGAGGTCAAAAACCAGACAGAAAAGATGAAATAAATAATAATATCAAACTGAGGCGGCTAAAAATTTCCGATGCAGCTATTCAAATCCTCAGTATTCTTTGTGAATCAACGAGCTTTACAATTATTAATCATCTTACCAGCATCAAAATATTCCTCTCTCTACCAAAAAATTCGGCTTATTCTATACAAAAATTTCGGGAATACATAAAAAATGTCAACCTTACCCGTATTTCTTTGTTCTTGAGATCTTGTTTATTTATTGAAACTCCAAGCTTTTCTTGGAAGTTTCTCTAACTCATGTTTTGGATAATGCTTTTTAATTTTACTTAATAAACATGAAATATCTTTTTGGCGTGAGGCGTGTTCATCTTCCTTCATCGTCATCTTAATTTTCATTTCACTATTCCATTCGATTTGTATTAGCAACCATCATTCAATGAAATAATTAATTCCCAAGGCAACAACTGAAATTGGCCAATAATGACTTTGACTTAAAATTTTATAGGATCCACAATTTTTCAATCACATATTCCATCAGCTTTTATCGAAATCTATTGAAATTTTATTTAACGGGCTAAATATCAACAACAATAGCGAGCAACGTCACGGATTAAACAATTTCTCCTTTCTTGTGTAAAAGCAATAAGAAACTAATCAAAGTGAGCAATGCAAACCCCCCCCCCCCGGGCCCCCCAGTTTTCGCATATATTAATTAGAGTTTTGCTATAGAAATAGGGTGAAATACAGGATTAAAAATAGGTTGCATATGTGTCAATACACGATTAGAAAAAAAAAAAAAAAAACAAAAACAAAAAGCAAGCTAACGACTGGCTGACGTATCAGCCCGTTTTTTATTCCGTATCTTGCCGCCTTTGTGTTTATCATTACACTATTAATTAACTCGGTCAAATTTTAACCAAGGTTTGATGTACCCTCTAGTACATGTGGTTGACTCCAAAATAGAAGTCCATGCGCATGACAAATAAATGATCCACGGGCATTAAATGCTTATTCGGGAGTGTTTTAATTAAAATTTAAGTAACAAAGTCCTACAAAATATGTAGATAAAAAGATATAAATGTGGTTTATAAAAGATATGTATAAAAATTGTGTTTGGCTGATTTAAATTATAATCTAAGATTTACCAAACAAACCTATTTTATCTAATAAGAGTGAACGTCACTTTATTCGGGAGGAAATACCTACATATAGCTTAAATATAAGAGTAGTTTGTAAGATTAGACCACAAAATATAATCATTTGAAAAATAGCCTTTGAACAATATTTTTTCCAAAAATACCCCTTATAGAGAATTTGCAACCAAAGCCACTACAATGTATAAAAACCTTCAATTAGGTCCTTAGAGAAATATAGATCATAAATTTTTAATAAATTTAAACCCAAATATTACAAAAAAATTTATTGATCTAAGAAATGCAACAAATAATGAATTAAATTATTCAAAAGAATATCTAAAAAGTTTCTTTACCGAATATTTAGATCCAAAATTAAAACATAAAAATGTTTATATAGATAAAGGACCAATCAAAATCAAAAATAATATACATAAAATAATTCTTAATCTGGAAAGAAGAATTAAAAAATTAAATATAATTATTGAAGAAAAAGTTTTAACAAAAGATAGTGAATTTTATAAATTCTATTGTGATATTTTAAATACTTATGAAGATTTTAATTGGCTCAAAAATCTTAACCCCTCCGCTGCTCACTCCGACGAGATGTTATCAGTTGCGTACATTAACCAACATGTATCCGGGAGGAACTCTATAAGGAAATACAGTAATTACTGACTCTCCACCCCCGGCTTGAAGTTCACGCTTCAATGACACTGATAGGTGCCTTTTTACTACTGTCAAGTCAAGGCCGTTTCTGTAAATCCGGACGGTAGTGGGTGTGTTCTGGGCACTCTGGTAAACATGGTATCGGAGCCATGTTACGAACCTAAAATTATGATCAACATGGTAGATGAAGAAAACATAATTGAAGAATTTTTGAAAAAAGTAGAAAAATATAAAAAACCTAGTTATCCCTATTTACCTAAAAATACCACAAAGGAAAGTTTTGAGGATATACATAAAAGATTAGAAAATTTAGAACATAAGATACAAGTAGAAAATGCTCTATTAGATAAAAATTTTAAAGGAAAAGATAGGATTATAATTAATCCACCTCAATATTTTAGAATAACTCAAAAAGAAAATAATAAAGGGAAAAAACATGAAAAAAATCAATATATGATTACAAATGTAGAAGAACTAGAACAAAATTTTTTTAAATCTACTGGTGAAGAGTATGATAAATATAAAAATAGTTAGAAGAATTAACTGAAAAAATGGAAAATACAAAGATGAATACTAATCCATCATCAAGTCGAAATATAAAAATAGAATTCAGTAGTGATGAAGAATATGATTATCCTTATGGTACTACAATACCACTTAAGGATGGTATTAATCAATATAAGAAAACACAGAAAAGATACACTTAAAAATATGAGAAAACAATCCATAAAATAAATAAATCCAATGAAATCTTATAATGAACCAATCCACACAACAGGAGTATGGTTAGATCTAGACTGTGTAGATAAAAATAAAGCTATAGAAACTTAGATGAAAAGTACAGATTTAGCAATACAATTTAATAAATGGGAAACATATACAGTTTTTGGATTTATAGAACATACATTCAGAGAAATTGTTTCTGAGTGGTGGAGAAAGTTACGAGAAACTATTAAAGGAAAAATAAAGTATGAAGAAAGTAGAACTGAAGTATTAGATAATAGTAGGGTTGGCAACGGTTCGGTTATAGGTCGGTTCGGCCAAAATCATAACCGCACCAGCAATTTTTTGACCATACCATAACCACACTATAACCACGTAAATCGGTTCGGTTCGTATCTCGATTCGGTTCGGTTAATAATCACGAAAATAAATTATTTTTTATATGTTTATCCGTTAAATTGATATAAAACAATTTATGAAAAAGTCAATGAAAACAAAAACACAATATTCTAAACGAAAAATGCAAATATTATCAAACAATATTTCAAACGAAAATGCAAACATTATCCCAATTTTCAATTGTAAAATACAAATTTAACAAACAATATTATAAATATAACAATACTATACTTTTCCCCACAAGTCTTACTAGTATAAATCAATACTCAAAGTTGATCCTATATAGTAAATAAGAAATGTAGGTAGAGAATACAACGATACTACCTAATCCAGAATTGTTTTAACTAAGATTTAAATAAAAAAAATGTACCTCTTCGTCAACTTCTTTCTCGCTAAACATAGCACAAGTTCTAGAGTATGATGAAGAAGTAGAATTTTCTACACACAATAGAAAAAACTAACAATAAAAGGAGTCATGCGTGAGTTTGTGGAGAGTAGGATTTGCATTTATATACTGTCATACTAATGCTATTATTATGGGCTAATGGTAAGTGAGTAAGTCGGCTGAGTCATGTAGATGTAATGTTGGGTGGGGTGGGGTGGAGTGGGGAGGGGAGATTTTTTTTGGGCTAAATAGAAAAGTAGTGTAAAGCCCAATAATCAATTCAATTTTTTTTTAGCGGATAATCGGTTCGGTTTCGGTTCGATGGCGTAAATACCATACCCGCATCGCCACGAATCGGTTCAGTAAAATAAAAACCATATCCGCCCCATTGCACCATCGGTTCGATTTTTTTTGCCCCATTCGATTTGGTTAACTGCGGTTTTCGATTTTGACGGTTCAAATTGCCATTCCTAGATAATAGGAATACTTTAAATGATCAAAATATACATGAGATATTAAAAAGGTTAAAAAAAATCTTAAGAACATAATTCTTAGGAGATAGATATGCTTCTAATGAAGAAGGAATAAAATAAGATGAATATAATGAAGGAATGATAGCAATGAAAAATTTAAAAATATGTGATATGTGTGAATTAGAAAGATACACACGTAAATTTGAAGAATTATACTATATATTAAACTAAGGAGATTATCAAGAAAATAAACCTATATTAAGGTCTTATTTTACTAAATTACCATTCCCATGGGGAATTAAGTTATTAAAAGAATATAAAAAATTATTACCTCTAGGAGAAAAGGATGGAGTAAAAATAGATAGTCTTGAAAGTAGAATTGAATTTACAAAAAGAATGATAGGCATGTGGTGTTGAAAAGCTCTTGAAAGTAAAAAAGCATATAAAATAAGAAAGAATTTCTTATGCTGTTACAAAGATATATGCCAAGTTGAACAATTTGGATGCCATAAGAAGAAATATAAATTATATAAGAAATATAAAAGAAATTTCAAAAACTACAAAAAATTTAAGAAGAGGAATTTTAAACTCACACAAAAAATATTTCAAGAAAAGAAATTGGAATAAAAAGCCTAAATCAAGAAATATTAAAAAATGTAGATGTTTTATTTGTAATGAAAAAGGACACATTGCCCCTCAATGTCCTAAAAAGAAAGATAGACAGAATATAAAAACTCTTAGAATTTATAAAAAATTCCAAGATGATAGTGATATAAAACCAATTGAATATTTTGAAAATCTAAGTAGTGAATGCAGTAGCATTTATAAATTAAATACATCCTCATCAGAGGAAGATTATGAAGAGATAGTATATATGAATCAGGAGATACAACAATCAGAAATAGAAGTAGAAACAATTGAAGGAGTTGAAGACTCTATAGAAGGTATAAATCAAGAAATTACCTTTGATATTAAAAAATACACAGGAATCACTAAGAAAATTTTAGACCTACAAGAAAAAAATGTATTCCATCAAGGATTCTTAGGAATATTACCAAGAGTAAATAAAACAATTGTAAGTATGAATTATAAAGAAACGTCTGTAAATATAGAAGATATTATAGGAAAAGTAAGGATTCCTATAATTACAAAAGAATGGGTAAAACAAAAGTTATCCAAAATTTCGGAGAACGTAAGAAACAAATTAAAATGTAATGAAATAGGAGGAGTCCAAATAATGGTAAAAGGATTCTTTAGAGAAGGTATGAATATACCAATTGAAATTTATTGCATGGACAACAGAATCTTACAAAATCCTATAGATGCCCTATTAGGAACAATCGTAGGAAACTTAATCTATCAGAAGATAATATTTACAGTAAAACCAAATTATGCAATATCATTAAATGATGAAAATATTGACCAAAGTTTCAATCTATATTATAGAATTGGAAACTTGAAAATGTTACAAAGAAGTAAGGCTATTAGTATAAGCAGAAAATCAATTTTTGCTTTTAGTATTAGCCATCATAACAATTTAAGAAAAATAAATGATAATATTATCATACATAAAGATTTTGAGGAATTAGCACAATATATACCTCCTAGGAAATATCAAGAACATGAAGTCACTATACCAGAATAAATAATGCTTGATTTCCATAAACAAGCTAAAGAAATTAATTTCGAAGGAAAACTAATAAGAAGAAATAGTGTCAGCCTAGAAGGAGATAATCTTATTGCAAGATTCCCCTCTAAACAAGACTATCAGATAAGCAAACTTAAGAATTTAAGTATTACTGAATTATTAAGTTCACAATATTACATTAAGACAAGATATGTGAATCAAGAAGGATACAAGAAGAATCTTCTTGTCCTCATAGATATCGGAGCAGATAAAAGTCATGTAAATGCTAAATTTGTTAGTCATTTAATAGATTTTGAAATACCAGAACCATATATATTTAAGGA
>NC_036257.1:13517202-13524786 GCF_002742605.1 Olea europaea var. sylvestris | reverse complement strand
CAGAGACTCTGGATACTGGGAGATAGCGTCTGTGGTAACACGGCTAGTTCTCTAGAATGAGAAATGCAACCTTAATTGAAAAGTCTTTTGCAGAAGCAGTTGTGGACCCAAATGATTTAAAAAAAAAACATTTTAAATCTTTACTTGATTCAGAAGATTGATTATGTACATGCAAAGCATTTATAAAAGCATACTGGAGGGAAAACCTGTTTATTTCTATTTGATTACTGTAAGTTATTTACTTTCTTTTACATACTTATGCTTTGATAAATTCTGATGAACAATTCACAAGCATCCACATCCACTTGTAATGATAATCTTAGATTATACTTAGATGAGAAAGTTTATAATAGAAGAGGCCATTGTGGAAAATAGGATCAATAACCCGGTCATTTAGAAGACTGCCCCCTTTATTCGGTAGGATCACATAAATACGCCTTTTTTAACACCACCCTTCACACTAAGAGTCAAGATTTGATGTCCAATTTTATTGTTCATTTTGCTGTTCATCCAATTAATTCTTGACATATCATTAATTTAGCAGGTTAGTGATGAAGTTAATGAGGATAAATCTGATATAACATATTGAGCATTGATGATACGTTAAGAATTAATTGAATAGATAGCAAATCTTGACTGTCACACTATAAAAGTTAATCACACCCAAAATCCATGCGTCTTGTTGACTTCCTTGGCTCGCGCATAGATAAAATGATATTCTGCCCAATAATCCCAAAATTGACTATTGAAATTTCATACTTGAGTTATTTCTTAAATAGTATTATAAACAAGTTGAGGATAAAAATAATAATAGTTGCATCAAAAATAACAAGTCAAGAGAGAACAATCCACAAGTTTCATCTATTCTTTGCTCAAATCACTAGTTAACAAAGAGATGACTATTAATTGCTGAATAAGAAATGAAGTAATTATCACAAGTTGGAAACAGAAATAAAAATCTAAAAAGAAATTGACATCTCATCAGCTGGTAATATTTTAGTCTTCTAAAAAATTCTCTACTTCAAGTAATTCTTCTCTTGCATATCATACAAGAATTTGCAGCTGGTTCTCAAACTAGTGGAGATGGAGAAAGCGCCTCGGAAACCCATTTTTTGTTCGACTCCAGTTACCTTTCTAGTTGTCCTTTCTTTGCTGTATATTGATCTTTTTTGGGCCAATTTTATTTCATTTGATCGACGTAAACTTCTACCTTTTTTCTTGAATTCAGTTCTTCTTTTTAGTCAATTATTCTGTATGACTAACTCAGATTGAATCGTTCCATGTTTTATGGAAATGGCAGGGAAGAAAGACTGCTCTAATTCAGAAACCATTTTCAACAATAGAAAGATCATCAATGAAACAGATGAAGAAAAGCAGAACTCCCTGGATTTTCTCTTCTCAAGCCTCCTGACAGGTCTGTGCCCCCTCCACTCTGATGTCGAATTAGTACTAGTACGATTGTGATATTTTGATTCGATTAAACAGGGGAAGATCGGTCGAAGCTAAAAGCTACTGGATTTGCATGTAACACGGCTGTTCATTCGATCCATTGTGTTACGAATCGACCTGTAATGATCGACACAAGAACCATGACAGTTTATATTCCCTCTGATCAGCCTGTTCAAGAAACTGTGATTAAGCCATATTCTCGGCAAGAAGATCATAATCTTCTCAAAATTGTGACACCGGTCAAGATTTTGCACGGGAACACGACGCCACCAGTTTGTCAACACAACCACGAAATCCCTGCTGTGATCTTCTCATCTAGTGGCTTTGTGGGCAATGTATTCCATGAAATCAATGAAATCATCATCCCTTTGTATATTACTAGTAAAAACTTTAAATCCCGCCTTTTGTTCATCCTTGAGGACTACAAGCAGTCATTTCTAAGCAAATATGGTAAGGTAATCTCTCGTTTATCGTCCTATGAGGTGATGAATCCGGCTGCAGATCAAAGTGTGCATTGTTTTCCTGGAGCTGTAGTCGGACTTATGTTTCACGGCCATCTGTCTTTGAATTCGAGCGATGTCCCTAAAGGCCATTTGATGCGCGAGTTAAGGCAGTTTCTTCGACAGGCATTTAATCTCAAGTTTAGCCATGTATCCCAGATCAAAAGGCCAACGTTAATGCTTTTATCTCGTAGAACGACAAGAAGATTTTTGAACGAAGATGAAATGGTTGCAATGATGGAAGACTTAGGCTTTCGAGTAATTGTAGTTGCAAGAGCAAAAGTAGTATCGAATTTGAACATATTCGCCAATCTGATAAACTCGTGCAAGGTGTTCGTGGCTGCACACGGTGCTGGCCTAACAAATGAGTTGTTCTTGCCTGATGGTGCAGTCATGGTTCAAGTTGATCTGGTTGGCCTAGAATGGGCAGGGGCGACCTATTATGGGAACCCGGCTCAGGCAATGGGGGTGCATTACTTGCGATATAAGATCGAGCCAGAGGAGAGTTCACTTTTGAAAGTCTTCGGACGAAATCATACGGTAATGACGGATCCCAGATCGGTCCACGACCCATTAGGCAAGGAAGCGTATCTTAACGGTCAAAATGTAAGAATCAATCTTGCAAGGTTTCGGGAGACATTAGTAGAAGCACTTAGTCTTGTTGGAGATTCGACTCTATGATTTTACGCGTAAGTGAGGATTCATGTCTTGAGTCGAGCAATCAGGCAAATGTATCAATGTGTTGCTCACTACATATCAGGCAAGTGCAAGTATGATGAAAAACAATTCAAGTGCAGATTTTCTTTATGAAATGATGCAGATTTCAACTTTCTTATAAGAAGCATTTAGGCAAGCAATTTCACATTTATCATTGTGGCTAGTGTAGAATTCCTCATTGATCTGCAATTAAATGAAGATGGAACCAGCATCAAGTTGTGGAGCTTAATTATTCTCTGTCGTACACATATGATTAGAGATAGTTTAGAATTTTCACATTTGTAATTTCGATTTTGTCCCAGAAAAGGAGAGTTGTCATTAGGGTTTTGAATAATCATTAAAAAAGAAAAAGAAAGGTTAGAGAAGATAGGGTGTACTATTTTTCTCTCGTAAACTTCTTTTCATTATGGTGAATTGCAGATACGGTATACGAAAACGTAGTTTCCCATTGAAGTGAGCGTTGTTGTATCTATTTTTTTCAAAGATTTTATTGCTCTTAAGGATATAAATTTATGATTTCTAATTCACCAGTGACCAGAAAAATCTAGCAGTTCTACCCTAAAATTTGTCCAGAGACGAGTCAGAGCCCAAGACTGGATCGAAAGATAACTAGCAGCCAAGCGATAAAAACGGAAACACGAAAGTCAACTCAATCAAAGGTACAAAGAACATTTTAAAAATAATATAATAATAATTAAAGAATTAAGAGATCGTTTTCATACATCGTCACGAACGAGTATGGACAATTGGAAAATTTTGCAACCTTCTATACGTTGAGACAAATGGTCAAAATCCCAATGTACATGATTACGATTTTTTTTTTAATTTGATTAATTTATTGATTTTTAAATCTATTTTCTTATATTGTATTTTCAAAAATATTTTTATTTACGTCACAAAGAAACGTGATTGGGACACGACTTGCCCCAGGCATAGGAAAATATTATTTGTTGAATATTCCATATCTATTGTACCCCCAATAAAAAATACATTTCATAATAACTATAAAAATAAAAATAAAGGTGACACGTGAAATTTGATTGCATGAAAATTAATGATATATCTGCCAAATCGATATTTTAAAAAATTCTTCCTTAAAATGCTATTTATTCTTTTGAAGTTAATCACACGAAATTTTGATTGTAATAAATAATGTTGATCGAGTAGTGCAAAGGGTAATAAGTCGTAATTATGTCGACTTTGTTACCATATACACCACTCGATTGTTTGTTTGTCTATTAGTTACCATCTACGCGGCTACACCACTCAATTGTCAAATTGTCTATTACAACCACATTTCTTTCGACTTTTTGTGATTAATTTCCATACTCGATGACCTTTGGAAGTTTCATTGAGATCATCATTTTTCATATTTTCAGAGGGAATTTAGAGAGAGAAAAAAAAAGAAAAAAAAAAAGGGCTGTGTATTACAGGATCATGGCCCATAGAAATAGATTTTTTGAGGAAGATGTTGGAGGAAAGGAGGCTTTAATAAACAATATGATAATTGAGTGGCGCACAAAGCGGTGTCATATGACAGAGCTTCTACTTTTGCTTTCGTTTCTTAGGTCAGCTTTCTCTAAGTGTGTGTTTAGTTGACTTTATTTTCTATCGAAAATCTTATTTTTCTATCCAAATTCCTATTTTTGGAATGTTTAATTGACACTTTTTTCCAAAAAGAATATTTTTCAACTTTTGGTCATGTGATCATATTTACCTCAAAAACAAGAAAAACATTTCTTCAGGGAAGGATAATTTTCATTTTTCAGGTAATTCACTTTCTTTTTTTCTCTTATCCATCAATTCTCTTTTATCTACTCACCAATTAAAAATGAACAATTATAATATTTTTTAAATTGAAAATTAAATCAATCAAACACATTTAATCAATAATTTCTATACAAATAAGTTTTAGGCAATTTTTGTCTAGAAGTTATTTCTTTTACATGCAAATTCCACTATTGCAATCAAACGCATCCTAAAAGTTCTAACTAGAAAAAATACTTTCAAAAAATTATCAAAACATATTTAAATGCAGCTTCTTTGATCTCAAATAGCTTTTGACTTTTCAAAATTCCGCCAAATGCCCCCAAGTAGTTGTAAGATGAATATTTTCAGTTTAAATAGGAAAATGATGAAACTGATAATGTGAAAACTCAAAATCTTGGCGGGATGAGTCTTGAAAAAAATTATTCTTTGTCACATTACCAGGACTAAGAATTTTCCGAGGTATGACTACAAACCCAAATCAGAGAGAGAGAGATTAAGTTGGAAAATTCTAGTGATGGCAGATTTCCAGGCAACAACTTCCCCACCCAAAATTGGACGGAATCCAGAAGAAAATTTACAGTTGAACTATTTGTACAATCCTTGTTGATAACTATTGTTAGCAACTTCGGTGTTGTCAAAATCCAAACTGTTGATTTAAAAAACAGTTTTTAAAATGGATGAATGTTATATTACCAAATGTGAAATTGTCAATCAAGATTGTACAATAAAATAATTAAACGAAGAAGCTAAGGAAATTTTTTTAATCCCACACCGTTGCCATCCCGGAAAATTCCAACTTCAACTATCAAGCTGGTTCCTAACAATTTACCAGTCTGGTCGTATCATCATCCTAACTTGGCGTGCAAGCACCCAAATATAACCCAAAAGAGAAGAAATTCCAGAAAGTCAGCTTTTCACAACGCAAAAAGTAATTTAGTTAAATAGCACACAAATCTTTTGATAATATATATAGATTATACCAGACATCTCTCCAGTTTCCCGAGATGTTAATAAACACCTCTAGAAGGATGAAAAATGACAGCCAATGTTTTTGCATCAGACATGTCATAAAGCACTCTTTATTACATCATCGCGCAGGGTAAGCGACAACAGCAGACTATTCTGATGGCAATAAATTTCGACTCAGCTAACAAGCAAGTGATCGAATCCTCCCCCTGCTTGCATAGCAGCAACCCGAGGACCTTGCACATTGTGAAGCAACTGCTGCAGCCACCTTCTCGTGGTTGGATCTTCCTGAAAATATAAAGAATTGGAAAGAGCATTCACCAAGTGTTCCATTTAGGAGAGGAAAATCTAACAGTGGACAATCTCGGTTGAATAATACTTACACGAAGGCAACTGCTAAATGTTGCATCTCTAAGGATGTCTGGAAGACAACTTCTCAGCGCATCACAGGCTCTGTATAAAATAAGGTGTTTGGTTTCAGCAAAGAGACGTTTTTTCTAAAAAAAATGAAAGCAGGTGAGTCGAGTAAATTATTCTCACCTTACATTATCAGATAATCGAAGGTAGCACCTGATTATGTGTTTTAACAGCCGAACTGAAGGCTGCTCAGCAAGAGCAGCAACCATATTTCCCAGTACTCGACCTACAGCAAAGAATCGCTCTGCTGTGGCACATATGTAATCTAAGCCCACATCATCAAGCAAAATCTTTTGCACAATAAATGTTGCAACCTGACAACAGAAGCCTCTCTGTCATAGTTGAATAAAATCCAGCAAAATGATACCTAAGGAACAGTCGATGTCAAATTGTAAAACTCAAATTAGTCTTGTTCAATAATGTGATCCCAGTCCCAGAGTTACCAATCTAAAAGGACTTTAATAGGACAGCAGGCTTGACTAATTTTTAGATTGACTGACTGTGAAAATGAATGTAGCTGTTCACACCACCTAGTTAAAAACAAATTCGGAAAATGGGAGTGTAGCATAATTTCAGATAATCACATATCAAATGAAAACCCAAATAACTACAGCTATAATATGGCAATGAACGGTGGACAGCCACAGGTAAAAGATAATCATTTGCAATAGAAGTAAAACCACACCTTCATGGTTTTCGGTTTTCCTCCCTGGAAATTCCAATACTCTTAATGATGGAGATTTAGTTGCCATAACAAGAAATTATTCAACCAACTCATTTTATTAAATAAGTGTTTAAAACACGTCTATGCAAGCATAACCTTTAGTTGCCATCTAAAACCAGCTACACCAGTTGGATGGCTATATAGATTGCAATATATTAAAGATCGAGTAATTATTGGCGTATTCCTAGAGAAACTAAGTAGAAATAACAGAGATTAATCAAAAAGAAATGTTCACAAGGCACTCAACTGTTTTTGATAATTCACTACCCATCTCCATGGTGCGCAGGCACAGGGGAATAATTTCAGTAGAGAGAAGGAAACTGATAACTTCAGTGTCATCAACCTGGACAGCGAAGGAAAGCAAATGACAGAAATTGTTATTTCTCATCTGGAGAACGGAGAATAAATAGCAATGCTGGAAAGAAGTATTATATTAATTGTTATCGAAGTAGACATAAAATCGTATTTATTCTGATATTTCAACACATCCAAGTTTTGCATAGGCTGAAAGGGGATAGACCAAAACTAAGACGGTTCACTATTATCCCAAGCTCTAACTGTTTTGAATTTTCAAGTAGATAAAGCAATCAGCTAAACAAAGCGGCAAAAAGGTCCAACTTTATTGATAGTAAGGCTTAGTTTGTCCTTTTCTTTGTTTGTTACTGTAATTCATCCACTGTTCCAAGTAAGTCCGCAACACAATAAATTAACAGGTGAAATCGTAGAGTGGAGATCATACATGCTAAAGACCTGTCAAGAATACACAAGCACCACACACAGAATGGGAGTAAGGGGTGAGAGAAAAGTACGTTGTTCATAAAATGGCTGTAATCGAGAAAACAAATTTCTGTTTGAGCAACACACGCAACTCAGGAAAATAAAATTTGCAAAATATCTTCAGGGATAGAAAATACCTTCACCAAAGCACCAATGACACCTAAACTTGTAAGCCTCAAGTACTCAAAGGGCCTTGATTTGCTGGTTGTGTTGAGAAAAGGGTACAGATACAATGGTATGTGGGCTACAATAGAGAAAAGTCAG
>NC_036257.1:13509826-13512746 GCF_002742605.1 Olea europaea var. sylvestris | reverse complement strand
ACTTCAATTCTCGAAATAATCCATATCACTTTCTACTTCTATTGTAACACAAGAAGCTTCTTTTCCATAGAATTGGTTATGCAATACCACGATTACCTAATGAACATTATGTTTACTGAACAAGACGTCGAGCATCTCTTAAGTATTCCCCTCCTACAACTAAAGAGATAATGGCCATAGTAAAACTAAAGGATTAACCAAAAATGACAACTGCAGTACATTCGATAATAACAACAAAAAGTATAAAGTATAAATGGGTGCAATTATGAGAATAAGTAGAAACTTTTATTTGTTAAATAGATGGATAACATCCATCAAACATATTATATAAAAGTTCTAGGGTATCATAAATCTAATATCACCAGACACAAGTTGTTACCCATCCCCAATACACTGCGATCATGATGATGCACCTAGCAACTATTTCATTTTTCTTCCAACAAAAGTCCAAAAACCTAATTCAAACTCATTTTTTATCAGTGGCAGATCCACCCAGGTCCTCGGTTTAAGAAACAAATTCAAGTACAGAAATGCAAAAAAATACACGAAAGCAATTAGATGCTTTATTACGAGGCAAGATAATATAATCTGCAGCAGAATCAGCAGCGTAACCTATAAATCAGACCTGAAGTAGTGCAAGTGCATTGCAAACTCTGTTTGATTGGGCTGGAGATAGGTTTGGTGGTGATAAAACAGGGTAGATGGAAACTATTTCCTGCAGGAGAGAGAGAAAAAATTTCAATCACCAAGAGGTTTCACCATAATATGCAAGCTAATGCTCTTAAGCAAGAAAAAAACTTGCAAATGAGATTTCACAATATTAGCAAACTAAAGCTCATAAGGAAGAAAAGAACTTGCAAATTTATAAGGAAAGTACTCCATAACAGTTAAGTAGTGCACACTAGCAAATGGAACATGACACGACAAAATCCTCTATTTTACATTAAAGTCGAAATGAACAGACGCAAAAAAGGACAACATAGACATGAAAGCCATAGTAGTATATTCTTTCTCAAAATTCCACCATATCACACAACTATAAATAAAAAACATTGAGTGACAATTTTGCATTTGCATTTCCAGATCCTAATCAACTTCCATTAACACATTTATTGGCACAATATCTCCATTTCAATCTTAAATAGTTAGGAAATTCACAAGCTTTATTATAGCTCAAAAAGTAGAAAGAGAAGCAAAATAACGACTAACAATGTTAACATCAACTTCATTCTTATTTTTTTATGACAAAAATGCAAGTCATCCCAAGCTTTATGTAGAATATGGAATGAGATACATTTAAAAAGAAGAGTGACGATGGCATGATCAAGCATCAAAGTTACATGTACTTGCGTCATGGTCAGACCTCATTACCAATTAATTTCCAGCAAAACCTATAATTATAAAAACCAGAAAGATGGAGACAAATTACAGAAATATCTTAACACTTACCTGCAAAAGAGCAGCAATTGTACCAAAGGAATTCCACAGTAAAGGAGCTAAATCTTGAAACAGTTCCCTCTTCTACTAAATGAAAAGGAATATTGTATCAGGCACATATAAAATAATTTACCAAAAACGTACACCAGGAAAAAAAAAAAAAAAAAGAGTCAAGATATGGAATAAATATATTCTCCAATCAGACAAAAATATGGAGAAGCAAAAGCCAGAAGCACACTTCAGAATTACAGACTGTAAATCAGCAGTCAATGCTGCTTTCTCTACAATCTACATTGGTTTATAGAGGTAAATCGGTCAGACATGCCATGTTCAGTCTAATTGCCCTATAGGTCTTACAGACTAACTCTTCCTGATTTATTTTGAACAAGTAAATTATTATTACTTAAAAAATTGTAGAATATAATTTAAAACTTCATTTAAACAATAACTAAATTTTTATTTAATAAATAACTATATCTTTATTTCTTAAACAACAACTCTTTTAAGTATTTAATATACCATTGAAGATCCAAATTACTAAATAGATAGCTGTAATTGTAAATATTTTAAGTTAATAATTATTATTTTTTACTTGATAATTATTATCTTATAATTTTATTAATCAAACAATAAGTAAATGCTTTATTGATTAAACCGAGTTTTCAAAAACATTTGTGCCAAAATTCTCTGTTATTATAATGTTATAGATTATTTGCCTGGAGTAATATTTAATTAAAGAACAATTAATAGTTAACTCAATCTTACTAAAACTTTTCCTAACCTAATAGCGAATTTCATCAATTACAGAAAAATAAAATTAAACCCATAAATAAGATTTTAATGTTTTAGATTTTGGTTATAAGCCCTGTAATAAATTATTTCCTAGCATGGATAAATTAAATACTGAGTATTTAATATTATCAGTATTTCATTTAATATTTCAATTTCAAAATCTTACAAGTTTGACTTCAAACCCTATAATAAATAATTCCAATTCTAGATGTAACAAATTAAATATTGGCTAGCTAATTACTTTTTAAAATAGAAAATTTGAAATTTACTAATATTTGATAACTTTGAATCAATTTCACATTTCTTGTGTGAATAATTTCTATAGTTAGTTAGTAAAATCAATGTATTAAAATTCACAGAAAATTCTTACAAACGTTTGGAAGTACATCATAATAATTTAAATGCAGAAAAATATAAATGATTGTTTAGTATTTTATTATATTAATCTAATAATTATGATTTAGAATTATTTATATTTAGAAAACCAAACCTACTAGCATATTTGATATCAGAGATTCAGAATTTAATATTTTAAATCAGAAAACAAATATTTGTATAAATTATTACTACTATCAACAGTAAAAATGAAAAATATTACAATTATCTGGATAATAATAATAATAATAATAATAATAATAATAATAATAATAATAATAATAATAATAATAATAATAATAATAATAAAAATAAA
>NC_036257.1:13494679-13508363 GCF_002742605.1 Olea europaea var. sylvestris | reverse complement strand
CAATGCTTTTACTGTTTTACATGCTTTTCGTTAAGCTTTTATTTTCAATTTTCCAAGATGTCCATCTTGATTGCCTGCACCCGTCGTTCAACGGGATTACTCGACCCAATGGCCAATTCTAGAAGCTTTATTATTTTTATTTTTTTCCACTTTTCAATTATCTAAATTGACCACGCTAAAGATGGTTAATCGAAATTACAAAGAAGTTGTTTTTCCATAGAATTGATAAAAGAAACAAATAATATCTCTTTAATTCGTAATCTGTGAAACAGAATTTTATTTAATAAAAATGCATATCAAGAATAATTCATAAGCAGGCTATTTCTAAAAACCAAAGAAAATTTGCTTATATACCGAATAGATTAAATTTAAGCACGACAAAATTATGTATAAGAGTTAAAATTACGAGTAAAATAGAAAAGAAAAACCTTGGAGAGCTCGAGAAGGGCGTTTTCACGGAGATCGGGGTTGCAGAGATCGAGGACGAGTTGCTCAGCCGATTGCATTTTGCGGTCCTTGTTACCGGCGGCGGCTTGAGGTCCTCCAATGGCAGTTGATGCGCTGGATCCAGCCTCGAAGGGAGCGGCCTTCATGTTCAGGGATTGAGGTAAGTTGGCCATTTTTGCGAGGTTTTGCGTTTGGTTTTGGTTCTGGCTGTGAAGCCTTATTATCGGTGAAAGAAACGAAGAAAGGAGAGAGAATAATTTTATTACGATAGGTGGCACTATGTAATAGGCTGGTAAAACGGTGTGACAATATTAGTTTAAGTAAAATGATGCTAATATAACATTAATTGATAAATAAAATTAAATGACTAATTTAATTTCACCTTTCATTTTACCAATTATCTAATATTATTTAAATTGAGGTTGCAATCCCACTAAGACTATATAGTACTAATCTATTAATTTAGGTGTCACTTAGTGATATGCTCAATTAAAAACATAATTATATGACCTATTTAATTGTACATGTCATTTAGTGCCAATTTAGGTGTCACTTTTTGATATGCTCAATTAAAGATAGAATTAACTTAGTGATATGCTCAATTAAAAACATAATTATATGACCTATTTAATTGTACATGTCATTTAGTGCCAATTTAGGTGTCACTTTTTGATATGCTCAATTAAAGATAGAATTATACATTTCATTTAATGTCCTATAAATTGATATAGTAGTTATAATGTTGTATTATGGCCACATGCACCATTAACAAGCACACGAGACCCGTACATTTCTACGACTTTAATGAAGGAGATCGAGCTTTAAATCGAGACTTTGATGACCCCCACTCAAAAGAAAACGATATGGGCTCATGCGATGTCAACAATAAAAAGTAAGATCCTATTTGAGCCCCATTCTACTAAAAATTCATTTTCAATCACACATTGTTCAATAAAATAATATTACAGACAAATTCAAAACGTTTTCTTAATTCTTAACTACCCATTATCCATCAATCTACTATTCAAAATGCATCATTTCTCCAAAAATGTAGTTCAAACAAGGGATAAATGAAGAAAAATATCGAGTTGGTAGAATTCTTTTCGGAGTGGGGGAATTAAAAGAGAGAATGAAGGAGGTAGTCAACCAAAAAGCAAGTGCAACCATGCCAAGTTCGGAAGAATCAGTTCGTTCATTGATTTGAGACTCAATAATGAAGTTCAGTTGCCCTTTAACCTCCAATTTTCCAACCCTAGTTTCAACTTCAAAATCAAGGGAGTTGCCTCAACAGAATCAATCTTGGTTGTATAATCTCTTTAAGCAAAAATAAGACCAATGTTATTGAGTGAGATGCAATGATCTAAGAAAAGATAGACTGAAACTCTCTCTCCGTAGGTATTCGTACTTATTAAAGAAGGGTATAGATAGGCTTGACATGTTATTTACGAGGTCTTGCTTGAAAGGATTGCCACGTGGCACCCCAAGACCAAGTCATAAATCGTATTCATCTTTCTTAAAAATTAAATGTATGAATTTACCCGACAATCATTATTTGAAAACTTTTTTCTACGTATTCATCAATTATATTCACACAATAAAATATTCTTTGTATAAACCCAAATTTTTTCCTTACTTCTATACCATACCTTCGTTTTATAAATCACTATTTAAAACATTATTTTTCGGAGGGGCTTTATTATAAATTATTTTGACTAAAACTAATGATTCTATAGAATAATCGAAAATATTCTCCATCACCTTTATCACTTCCCAAAAATAAACTCAATAAGTTATTTCCTAATCAACATTCAATCTCCTTCAAAGAACAGAATCCAAAACTCACTTCCCACGATTGTAAATCTAGCCAATTGGTCAAGTAGAATTCTAAACATTCATTTACATAATATTGTTTCCACTCACAATTCCCGGAGTGTTGATAGAAAAAATTTCCAGTTATTTATACACAATTTTCCCATCACTTACAAACAAGCGTCCATTCACTGAATACAAGTAAAAGTTCGAAGCACTGGTTTACACAAGGCACTTTGACGAGCAAATCCCTACACACTTGTACACCTGCATGAGCAGTTATCACAGATTACAAACCAAATAGGCAAACACTATATAAAGAATAAATTAAAAACAAGTACATTACCGAACAAACTTGTACGTCGTGAACACCGTCAATTCAAAAGGCATTTTCATCATCCAACACGAACAAATGGGTGTATAAACTTATGGATCCTACCTCGGAAGAAATTCAATCAAGTTCAAGCTCAACAATACACAGCTGCCACTACTTCTCAGCTGAGATGCCCGTTAACCTTGAAGGCAGTTTTATACTGAAAAAGGTGAGCACCAATAATGGCTAGTTTCACTTTCAACACCTTGGTTTCACCTACAACACAAGTCAGAGAATGTCAAGATACCATAGACCAGTGTCCCTCGTCTACTTCATCTTTAGAGCAATTTTTCCATTTTTGCAGTCTCTCCCTCCATTTCACAAAGATGGCAGAGTCAGACTTGAATTGGTTTTGCTGGGGAGGCATTCAACTTGATTCATTGTCCAATTCTGGCACTACTCAAGATTGTGCCAACTTAAACGAGAAAAAAAAAAAGACAAATTATTAACCGACACACTCGTAGCTTTCCATTTACTATAAATCTGCAACAAATACAAGCATATCCCTGCATCACCACAGCAATTCCCCCAAACACCACAACCTTTCACTCTTATAATAGTTGCACCTTCCATTCTCCCCAACCTCAAACCTTATCAAGCTATCCCCAATAACTAATCCTAAAAGGGGCAGATCTGGTTATCCAAGGCCTCTGCAGTTGTAAATGTGTAGAAATTTTTGCAATGATATCAATATAATGAGATCATGATATGCAACCAGGGGATGTTTCCTCTTCTGATTCTGAGGAATGGAAGTGAGGGTGGTTGAGAAAGACTCCATGCCGACAGAAATGGATGCAGCAATGACAAGGAAAACATTACACACCATAGCAGTAGGCTGGTGGAAGAAAAGTATTTAGTGGTATTGACAGTAGTAGTTGATGGAGAGGAGGGTGATGGCAGTAGGCCCATGGGAAAGGCAAAGCCGAGGCAGATTATTTATTGGTGTGATGAAATTGCCACAACATTAAGTCCCGTCTGACCCCCATTTTCTAAAACTCATTTTTCTCAAATTCATTTTCAACAAGACATTTCATCATTTCATGGGACGCACAACTTTAATCAACTTTTCAACGACACATTTCATCAACTTTTATAAAAAATCTATTAATAATCTTACTTTTAGCTATACCAAATAGGCGCTATATAGAGGGAACTACATTTTAGTAACACTGTGCTGTAAATTAATCTTATGAGCACAAAAGTATTGTTTTGACTAGTATAGAAATATGTTCATGCAAAGGGAATCCTGGAAAGCAGGTTCTAAGTACTAATCTGAAGTAGCCATAATGTTGAAACACTCAAACAGGAGAAGGCTGCAATTTAATATAAAATGATAGTTAGAAAATATCATGCTCAAAATCATTTTTGTTTTCTCAGCTTTCCTCCGACAAATCCTTCATCTTGGACTCAAATAGAAATAGCGACCAATATGAGTATCTTGTTTCTAGTTTCTTTAAACCCCCAACTTCAGAAGCTGGCTCCCACAGTGCTGACAAGTATTGCCTGAGAAAGATATCGAACAACTCGTAAAAAGTCAGTAGGACAGAGACTTGGCCAAGTAGCTTGTATGAAGAATATGGTCTAAAGAGAAAAGATCAATCACAGGATCATGAAAAATACAGTTTATAGGAATAATGTCACAAAGACAAACTAAGATCATTTAAAAGAGAAGCAAACTCTATGCAAGAGAATTTACTACCATATCAACACATCATGCAAAAAAAAAAAATGTGGTTTATTTGCATATGAAAAAAAAAAAAAGACTGCTCAAGGATTGACAAAAAAATTAGTCACATTTAGTCTCCAAGGACAATCAAATTTATTCATATACCCAAATAGTTGAGAAATTTTTACCTAAGGCGGAAGATACTGATATTCTAAAGGTAATCCATTGTTTAAGATAACTATTTATGGCTGATGCCTTGAAACCAGCCTCTCAAGTGAGCATTTCATAGAATGCCTCAAAGCTTATGTTTAAGTTCCATTTATGGAGCTTACGCCTCGAGGCTAATCATCAGCGAGACTTAAGTTGTTTGCACACCTTCTTGCATTTTTTGGATATTTTATTATTCGCCTTAACCTCGTGGACTATATTTTATAACCTAGTATGTTTTGCTGGCTTTTTTATTTTCTTATTTCTGCCTTTACATGGAAGGGAAAGATGAAGGAGAATAAACCATTGGAAGTGAGGGACTTAGAATGAATGAAAAGAAAAAAATAAAAATAAAATAAAAAATACAATCATGAAGAAGATGATAGGTAAACCAAATAGGGTAAATGATTTCTTTCTAGACCTAGTAGTAATGATATAAGAGATTTTTTAGTTGTTTCTACTTCATAACATATATTACAATTTTTCTACTTGATAACTAGTTGTAAGTAAACTATTGATCTATTTTATGTTTGTTTGCATCTTAGACTTTAATTTATTAATCAGTTATATCATGGATTTTTTAAGATGGTTTATGGTATATTATGAAAATATTTTGTATCTTTTACGTTTTTTCGAATTATTTTATTCTGTTTTGACTTAAGGCTTAGGCCACAAAGCACCTCGATACTAATGCCTCGGCTCATAGAGGCTAAACGACTCAGTATCTGATTAAGCCTTTTAAAATATTGAAATATTCACTTCCTTTTTAACCCTTTCTCCACTACACCTAAATAAGATCACATCTGGCATCAACTTATCCCAAACCAGCTTACGACGCATGCATGAGCAGTAAATATCAGCTGTATCCTAGTTTAGTACTACTACTGGATCATACAATTGTAGCTCATGCAAGATAAGTAAAGGACGAAAAGATGAGGCTTGTTCAACTACTACTGGATCATACAAATGTAGCTCATGAGCAGTAAATATCAGCTATATCCTAGTTTAGTACTACTACTGGATCATACAAATGTAGCTCATGCAAGATCAGTGAAGGACGAAAAGATGACGCTTGTTCAACTACTAATAACTCAGAGGCATATAATAATTAGAAGTAGCGTGTTTCTGTAATAAGTTCAACAAGTGCTGGAAGCCAATGAAGAAAATTATTATCAAGTATATGAATCCAAATAGCTTCATGTAAAAAGGATAACCAACATGGAACTATATCCGACTATAGCATTTATGAGACTTACTGACATTAGCTTAATTATATTCATACAAAAATTTATTTCTTTGACATAGAATATTCAACTCCCACTACACTAAACACTTTTATGGGCGAAAAGAACTTACCAATATGAAAAGAAATAGCCAGCTTTCACAACCAAAAGTGTAAAGCACACAATTTCTCGTCTCTCAGCAATCGTAACTACACTAGGATGGAACACATCAACGTCAATATATTGAGGATAGTACCTGTAACTGAAAATGATTATCTTCTGATCAAGAAACATGACCACAAACACATTAAGGTTACATGAGAATATAGCAAATGATCATCCCAATTTTAACATTAATAAATTGGACGTAGTGTAGGATGAAAAGAAAATCGTATAGAAGTTACACAATTCTGTGCCTACTGATCAGGGATCGAGGTTTCATCATCTATTTGGCTGTTTTTCAAACCCTCCTGGTGACGACGTCAAGAATATACTAAAGAAGACAGAAACCGCCTCTCATAAGACAAAACGGTATTATGTGGACAGTGTATAGATTTGGGGTGTCTACTTTTGGAAAACTAGAATTTTCTCAATTTTTACTCGGACAGCATCTTGGCAACAAATGTTTAAAAAAGGTCAAAAGCTTAAACAATTTTGTTTTCATATCTTCACATCAAGAATGAACCAAATTGAAAAGATTTGAGAAGCGCAAGGGGAGACGTAGGGATTTAAAATGACAACAAATAACAAAAATTTAATGCTAACAGGAAGAAGTGGGAGATGCAAAGTCATCATAGAATTAGTTCCAGTTTGACTTTGATGGAATAATTTGCTTTGACATTATCTCCGACCATACGTCCATCTTAGTCAATTCCAGTAATCCCAGTTCAATTAAACTTAAATTTATCTAAACCTTTCATTTTACTTATTCCTAATAATAGGCTCTTCTGATCATTCATACTATCTGACTACAGAAAGAAAATCAAAGCTCAACCTCCTTACACCCTAGACCAATGAACCGATGACACGAGTGGCCCAATCGGTGTCTAAAATTCACCCACCGACAGAGAATCAAAGAAACCAAGCGGTCAAACACCGTGCATAGACGACCACTGACAGCGAGCGACCAAATAATCAAAAAATTTATCGTTCTCCAATTATAGAAAACAATTAATCCTTCATTACATCCCAAATTTCCATGAAATCCCAATGACTAAGCTTGTCGTACATAAAATAAAATGCTCAGTCCCCCTATAAATTGAAGACAATGGGCAAAGCAAGGTCCAAGGTCACACATCTTTTACATTAAGCCCCTGTTTTCACTCTTTTTACTCTTTATTTCTCATACTCATTTTTAACCACATTCACAAAACAAAATATTTTGCACGTAAACCCAAATATTTTCCATACTTTTTAACCACACATTCTCCAAAAAAACACTATTCAAAACATTGTTTTCCCCCAATTTTTCTTTATAATGGCTATCAAACAGGGCTAAATACACAAATAGGTTTTGATAGTCTTTCTGACTTTAGCATGAGAGATCTACCAGGGGCATCCACCCCCATTTTCTTGTAAATACCTGATGTTCAAGAGCAAGTTCAATGAGTTTCCACCATCACCACTATCTAAAGTAATTAATCCATATCAAATCCAATTTGTTGTACATGATTCTGACTGGAACTTTGTTAGTGTTAATTAGATCCAAAATATATTTAAGAACCCAGAGCAGGGTCTTAAAAGAAAATTCAAAGAGATTTACTTCCCACTAAAAATTAATTAAGCAAACCACTATGCCTGCTCAGTATTCTTATTTAATTAGTTAATTCAGTTCACTTCAGCTATTTTAATCAATTAATATAGTTGAATTCAAATCTCAATCACATAGGATCTATCGAGCTTAGCCTATACTATCTAAAGCTTCCATTATTCATACTCCTAGTAATATACTTCTAACCATTTATTCCATCCATGATATTCAAACCCGCATTAAATCCCAGTTTGACAGTGTGACCTCTCATTAAGGTCTTCAAGAAAAACCTAAATAAGAAATTTAAACAAATTTATGTATACAAAAAATAATTTAGTTAACTAATGTATATACTTGTACAGTATATATTAATTTTAGTGGACTCCAGCTATGTGAAATAAAATTAATATAATTAAATTTGCTATACCTAGCGCGGATCCAGATAAAATTATCTTATGATACTCAGTAAAAATTTGATCCTACTAACAACGGAATCCTGTAATTCAACGAACCTCCAACCTGTCAAGAAATAGAATCTCAAATTGTTGCAGCCTTGTTCTATTTCCCTTTGACCAAGAACGAAACAAATATCAACACAATACGCCAATCTAAAGCTAGAACCATCAGGAAAAATTACAACTTGCCATGCACTTATCGAATCGAGATAAGAAAATAATCTTTAACATTGCCATCAAAACCAAGTGTAAGCAATACTGCTTCCATTCAATTAGTCCAGTTTCCAAGCGAAACTAGCTTCCACGGTATATCAATTATTCAAGAGAAAGGATCGCAGCAGTTACTAAAAGAAGTCTTAAAAAATTTATGAACAAAAGCAATAAACATAATAGTTCTGGACTGAGTTAAGGCTATATTGAAGCAAAAAGTCACACCAAGAATATGATTAAGGAACTGCAAATCTAACCAGAATATGTTAATAAAAGCAGAAAAGATAAATGATAAAAACTGGCACATCAACCAGGAATAGCATCACTGCATCATCCGATAACCCTATGTCTTGTATAAATTGACCGGCAAAACTAAGATGTTCCCCCACCTTGAAGGCCAACCAGAGACCCATGAACATTGAGAAGCAAATGTTGCAGACACCTTTTCATCATTGGATCTTCCTAGAAACATAGAGCATCTTAGCATCAGGAAGAACAATAACAAGTCGAACTATAAAAAAAAATATTAATCTCACCCTTCCCACAAGAACAGAGTAACTAAAAGAGATAAAATACTGTTCGTTAAAATAACTTGTGCATTGGGAACCACTTACATTAAGGAGATTATTAAATGTGCCATCCATGAGAATTTCTGGAAGAGAATCTCTTAGAGCAATGCGACCCCTGCAAAACAAGTTGATTAGTTTATGTGCATGAGTGAGAGTGTAGAAAGGAATGCAGTGACAGAAGTAACTTAATCCAATCCATGAATGACCAACCTTACGTCCTCAGATATCCGGATATAGCACTTAATAATGTGTTTTAATAACCAAGGTGAAGGGTGTGCAGCCAGTCCAACAACCAAATTCCTCAGTACTCGACCTACAGCATAGAATCGATCTGCTGCAATACATACATAGTTTAAGCCCTCTCCATCCTGCAATATCTTTAGCAGAATATAAGCTGCAACCTGCCAGTGCAAGCTCTTCTATCAGGATCCCCGAAGTTACATCAAAACATATCAAAAGTAAGAGCTGATAATCTACACAAGAGACTAAAAGTTCTAGTTCGGACAAGAGGTTCCACGCACTGCCATGGACCTGTGTCATCTATACATCTGCATATCATGTTCAAAGTGTGTATATGTGTGCGCGCGTGCGTGAAAATGTGGCGATGCGCACGGGTAAATTACATGAGCTCTAAGGTCCCAAAGGTGGCTCCACAAAAGAAACTATTGACACTCTATGAATACTTGGACAAAAATGAGAGATTGTTTATGAACAATAATATTTCCAACACCATGGCAGAGCACATTTTGTAAGATAATAAGAGTTGGCCACGGTTATCATTTGGTGGCACAGCAATACTTAAGATTTTGGTACCCTTTCAAAAGTCTTGTGCTTTTCACTCAGGCTCAGATAGAATATCGGAATTTGAACTCTATGCCCTTAAGTTTAAGAGTCCTAGTTGAACAAGTACATTTTGCAATCACCTCTCAACAACTAAGAAAATGCTGTCATGATTATTTTTGCAGTACAAAAAAAGGTCCTAAAATTAACAAGAAAAAGAAAAATCCTTCATTATATTATAGGAGATGTCGAGACTCAACATACATTAGAACTAACTATACCCACGTGGACAGCAATATAAAATTTTGACCAGGGATAATTACAGATAGTCAGGCATTTCATAAGAATAAATTAAAAAGACAAACACGATTCCAAATTAAGTGTTCAAGACACCTCACCATTTTTGACAACTCATTGCCGTTCTCCATAGTGCGTAGACACAGGGGCATAATTTCTGTAGCGAGAAGGAAATGGATAACTGCAGTGTCATCCCCCTGGAGAAAAGTGACGAATATTATTTTAAGATGTTAGGAGGAATGAGCGTGAATTATAATCATATTTAAAAGATGTCATGCACATAAATAATCAACATACCTAACCCAAAAATAAAAATTTCAAAAATCAAGTAGTAGCAAGAGCAAAAATGCTATTAATATTTCTTCCAGCTTTTAATTCAATAAGCACGGATTAAGGAGTTATTTGTTGATCGGCAGTTTTCCTAGGTATCCTTTGCCTGCAGATTCTCCAAAGCTATTAGGTCAATTGGCCTCCATTCACGTAATGTAAAATGAAAGAAAAGACACCCACCAGCTCCAATTAGTATCTAGCAGATCGTTCGAAGAACATTACACCCCAATTACTGCAGTGAGATCATATAAAGCAGGGAGGGAACACATACGAAGAGTAAATATAACTGCTTTGTTTACGGAGAAATATGCAAGTCTACTACATTTCTGCACGAGGAAAGCAACCCATATTTCGAAGTAAATAGATAATTTAAGGTTTACAGCTTTTTGTTGGTGAATATACCTTAATGTGGAAAAGAAGATGCTGGCACAAAATTTCCTTAACAGCAGTGAATTGCTAAAAATTACCTTCACTAGAGCACCAAGGACACCCAGGCAAGTAAGCCTCAGGTACTCAAATGGCCTTGATTTGCAATCTGTGGTAAGAAAGCAGTACAAATACGATGGAAAGTGTGCTGCAACAAATAGAAAGACCAGCAAAAAAATTGTCAGAGTTGATGGCACAGACATGTACTGCCTAGATGAAGTAGCAGTGAGAAAAATGAGCTATTCATCTAAGGAAACAGAAAAACAAAATAAAACACTAAAGGTTGAATTATGAGCATCAGACACCATCACTTATCAAACACTCCAGGACTCATGTCTGATACACCACAAGCCGCATCCTATTTTTCATATATTTTATAATTTTCCAACACTCCAGGGACAATTTAGGGCAAAACTCAGGCACTGTCCGACATGGCATGTGGTGTGTCCTATATGGTTCAATTTTTTATAATTCTAACAAAAGAGGAACATGTTCTCATTGAACAAAGGACGCAGAAAGTCACATTTCATAATTTTTGGAAAATAAAATCAAAAACATTTTTAATCATCAGAACACTTATAAAAATGTCAAAATAATGTGAGGAAAGTTGTACAAACTTCATGTCAAATTTGTTTTATGTCTAATATCCGTGATTTTCTTTATGTCTCAATAGTGATATATAGTTCAAAAGTGGTTTTAGTCTTTTAGATTAATAAATGACTACTGCTCTTATTTAAAAAAATTCACCATAAAAATAACAACTCGAAAGTGTTAATATTATTATAAATAGTATTATAGTAGTAAAGAGATAAAGATATACTGTATAAATGTACTTCATTTAAATCTGTGTCAGTGTCTTACTTTTTTTTAAAATCACATGTAATCCCTCGCAAAAACTCCTACTTTCAAGAACAAATAATCGTGTACAAACTTCGAGAAAACTCCTCGTAAGATTCAAAATTTCAATCTCTTAACAGATGCAGAAAATGAAAATTCACACGAGGAAGAGATGAAGGAAAGTACCCTGGACAAACAACCTTCTCGTGTCCCGATGGGAAGCCACACACTACAGAGAAAAGGATAGAAAATATTAATACAAGAACAGAAAAACGTAAGGACAAAGTTGATATTTCTTGATCACAATTATTTATTTTCTCTAGGAAAGGGGAAAGTTCTATTGTTTTGCCTGCCATAATTTGAATCAATGTGAAGAATAGAATTAATAAATTACAAAAAATGCATTTGCTTCGCATCTAAAAAGAGAACTGCAACTTTATTCACATAAAGAATTTCGAAGCTATACAGCAGCAATTGATTATTCTATTTATCAGCAACTCAAGAGTGATATATTTGTCACTAACTAGATTAAGTAGAATCCCAAGTTCAATTTGTATGTCATTAGGTGAAAACATAGAATTAACAATTATTTTGAATTATCGTTACAGAGTGAAGGTCAGCAGTAATGTCTGGATTATCTCTGCACTCATAAAATTTTCTAGCTTCAGTGCCATAAAGTCAAGCATAAAAAATGAATAAGGGCCTATATATGTTGTATCAATTTCAGCACTCTCTATGTTCTCGATTTCCCAGCTCTAGTTGCCAATATAGGAACATGGCAAAAAGCACGCAACTGGTGAGGGTACTCACTTTGAAAGAAACGATGTGATTGCAAAGAAAATTAACTCATGAAAAAATATATTTATAGAATAAAATGAGGTAAAAATAAAGTTCGCACAAGGGTAAGAATCAAATATATCATGGATAAATATAAAGAATAAGATACATAAGGGAAAAAAAGCACTTTGGATGGTTTAGTGTTCACAGATCTATTCCTTGTAACTTCCCAAATCCCAGATGCAAATTGTTCCCTGCCAAAACAATTCAGCGACCATGAAGATGCTTGGCACCTTCTCTTGTTACAGTCTCCTAAATACCCTAATCACATTCTGGCAACAGATAGCTAAGAGAAGATAAGCTACTTATCCTTGTTTCTTTTTTGTTATTTTTTCCTTATGCTTCCCAGCTACCACCTATGTCTTCTTGGTTGCTAGTGGCAATTCAAGCAATTTGCCCTATAGATATCCCACAATAATACCTGGTGTTGATCAACAGAATGAGGAGAAGATAAGCTGCTTATCCTTTGTTTCATTTTTACTTAAGGAAAATTGCAGCCGAGGTACCAAATCTTTCGTTTATTAGCAGACTTTGTCCAAACCTTTAATTTGTGTCATCCACAATCCCAAACCTTTTAAAAATATGCACCGCGGGTACAAATGAATGGAAACCGTCCGTTTGACCCTTAGCTGACCAATAAAATTGAATTTTGACCAATTTTTAACCAACTTAAAAGGGTAGAAAGGTAAATTTGTTATTATATACATAAATTAATTAGAAAAACTAGAAATAAAACAAAACAAAATAAAATAAAAAAGAGAAAAGAAATAAAAATTAAAAATCACCGTCCACCCTCACTCCACCCACCCTCACTCCACCCACCCTCAAACTAAACCTGCTACTTTCGGCCGTTGGAAGGTCCAGATCAAGATGCTTCTGCTTATGAGTTTTCTCTTACGATGCAGTGCGAATGCGTCGTGTCTTTAGAAAGTTATCTTTGTATCCAAAACGAGTTTCATCTCTATCCTCTGTAAAATAGGGTATTTCGGGTCGTATTCAGTAGATGCTTCGGGTAATTCAGGAGTTTGGGTTGCTAAGACGTGGATATGGCCACGGCAGCCTCTTTAAAGTTGTTTTTTTACTGCCTAGTCCTGGTTTTTGATAGGATCCTAAGATCCTGCTTTCTGGGTTCCCTGCAACTACTACAAATAATGTAATAATCGAAATGGAAGAACGAAAGCCAAAAAACAACAGATAGAAGTACCAGACTGGTTCTTCCATTTAAGGGGTCAAAAGCATTCTGGATCTGGTTCTTCCATTTAGGGGGTGAAGATGATGAACTGGAGACCTTGGCAATCACTGATTCAAGAAAATTTGAGGTGAAATTTAGAGTGCAGCTACTTGAAGTTGCTGTTGCTGATGGTGATTGGGTGTTTAAGGGTACGGAGAAGGATAAAAGTGGGCTTGCAGTGGAGATCAGGTGGAAGGGTTGATGGACCAAGCGGTAGCGATTTGGTAGCATGGGATG
>NC_036257.1:13489718-13493355 GCF_002742605.1 Olea europaea var. sylvestris | reverse complement strand
GAGAAGGATAAAAGTGGGCTTGCAGTGGAGATCAGGTGGAAGGGTTGATGGACCAAGCGGTAGCGATTTGGTAGCATGGGATGAAGGGTTTCAGACGGTGGTAAAGAAGATAACCGGCGGTGGTGGTGCCGGAGGCCGCCGCAGGTGTTGGTGGCTGAATTTTTGCTGTAGGGGTAGGTTGGGGATGGGTAGGGTGAAGAAGAAACCATTTTTTTATTGGGAAAATTGCAGCAACGATGGGGTAGGGTGGGGTGAGGTGGGGGGGAAGAAGAAGATGAATGGTAGTTTCTTTTATTTTTATTTGGTATATTAGTTTATTTGTTTTATTATAGAATTAAATAGCAAATTTACCTCTACCCTTTTAAGTTGGTCAAAAATTGATCAAAATTCAATTTTATTGATCAATTAACGATCAAACAGACGGTTTCCATCCATTTGGACCCCCAGTGCATATTTTTAAAAGGTTTGGAATTGTGGATGGCACAAACTAAAAGTTTAAGCAAAGTCTGCTAATAAACGAAAGGTTTGGTACCTCGGCTGCAAATTTCCCCTTTATTTATGTTTTGTATTCTCCTTTCCAGCTATCCCCTTCATCTCCTAGGTTGCTACTGAGGGATTTGCCCTATAGATATCCCACAACAATACCTAGTGTCGATGTGTCTTGCCAACATGTGCACCAGGACTAAGTGTCATGTAATATAGACAAATGCAACAACATGACCATTTTGTTATATGACATGGAGAAAATAAAGACCGAAAGGAATTTGCAGAAGAATCAGCAACAAATAATTTTGCATTAGAAATCAAGGAAACAAAAATAAATCATACCTGGAGAAGTGCAAGTGCATTGCAAGCTCTGTTTGATTGTGCTGACGTTAGAGTAGGTGGTGATAAAAAGGGGTAGACACCTATTACTTCCTGCAGGAGAAGAGTAAGGACCATACAGCAATTCCGGCAATAAAGTGATGTCATAAAAGATGGGAAAGAAGCATGCTTGTCACAATAAAAAACTAGACAAGTTAGAAGAATGTAACTCCTGATGATAAAAATTAGTTGACACTGGATAAAGAATCTCATACAGCAACAATATTAAAACTAGAGCAAAGCTTAGGCAATTAGGCATGTGAGCATAAAACAACCTCCAAATATTTTTATAAGATTACAAGCTATAGATTACTATAATTATGTGGTAAGACTTTCTATGGCTCCACAAATTGCACAAACTTCATAACATATATGAGAAGATTTTTCAAAGCCCCTCTTTCCTCCTCCTCGATTAGATTTAATAAGGCAGATATTCATAAGTTTTTTACTGGGATAAGGAGTCGCAGAAAAGCAACAAATTATAAAACTATTAGTACTGACAACCTGTTAGATGCATTGGGCGTTTTATATCTTCTTTACCGTGATGCAACTCAATCTTGGTTAACAATATATATGTTCAGAACAGTAGACTAGAATTGGGAAATGAGTGACAAACTGAAATAATTTATAGAGTACGGTCCTTGTAGAATCATGCATTAACAAAATAATAGTTGAAACCCCCTACAACAAGAGAAATAGTGAAGAGAATATAAAAATTATAGAAAAAGTTCGAGATTTATACCTGCAGTAGTATAGCCATTGTACCAGGGGAATGCCACAGTATTAGACCAAAATCTATAAATGTTTCTCTCCTCTATTGACAGAGAAAGAGTTTATTAGGCATCCATAACGCAATTGATTAAAAATTAGTCAGCCTTGGAATAAAGATGAATTCTTAAATTAAAAACACAAATAAAGACGGAACAAATGCTAAACATGACAGGTTTATGATTACTAAAAGGAAGAGGAATGAGTAATCTCACAGAAAAGTTGGTGATCATGCACATGATGGCAAGTACACCTCTAAACGATTCAAACATCAATTCTAATTTACCATGAAATGAAGCAACAAATATGACATAGGTGATAGGACTCAATGAACAAGGAACGAGATTGAGAAAGAAAGAGAAAGTGAAGAGAAGAGANGAAGAGAAGAGAGAGGGGAAAGAGTAGAAAAGGGAGAAGCAATTGGGAGAAACTATTAATTTATTTCATAATCAAAGTCTAAATATTACAATGCATAAACCACATTTATATATAGGGAACATCAAAGAAAATCCTAGTAAATCTAATAAATATTTATATTCTATGTAGAAAACATAAATAAAATCAAAGAAAATCTAGTAAGTAAACGCTAATAACTTTTACTAAAATAAGAATCTAAACATGGAAAGTAGTCATATAAATCTAATAGGATTTCCATCAAAAATACCTTAGATTCAGATCAGAGACCAAATTAAAGACCTATAGTCCACTAGTAATACCATGTCAAGCTTCTTGCAGATAAATAATATTTCAGTTGCTCCCAATGAAATTAGTCCCTCATTTGGCCCCCATTATTTGACATTATAATTTTTGCAATAATTTATTTTTGAAGAATATGTGGTTAAAAAAGAAAAAAATCGGTTTACGTGTTATTGTATTAGGGAATGTGTGGTTGACAAGAAGAGAGAGAAAAGTGGATTATAATTTTAACGGGGGCTTAACGACCTCTAGTTTGAAGAAGGTCAAAGTTTCCAAGTTCTGAAAGAACACCTGCCATCGAGAGGTGCTCATAAACACAAATATACTGCTATATAGAACATGTCATGCAGGAATGTTGACGGACACAGCTATTTCATAAAAAGGGTTTAGCAATTCAGACTTTTGCCTTCTCATAGATGAGCTGTATGGCAATAATATAAAATTGTTTGGACATCTTCTTTCCAAATATCAATAATTTGATCTCATCCCACCAAAGTTAATTATATAAACTGCAACTGGAAATATAGTTTTTTACTTGGATGCACTTGATGTTGCTTCTTGTATGATTATACACACTGAGCATAACTAGATCCCAGGTTATGTAGGTTGGTAATTGACAATTGTGTGTAGTAATAGTAAGAATACTTGGCATACCTAGAAAATTCAAGATAAAAATTGAGTAAGAGCCCAAGCTTAATGCAATGTACTAGACAGCCTAAAATTATTTCTGAACGTTTTACCACCGTGACCAAAACCACATCATCATTCCATCACATTTCTCACTTAACCACCCTCTCATTTAGCCAGTTATTGAGTTTATCTACCTTACCTCCTGTTCTGGGACAAAATTTAGAAGTCTCGAATCAATTAACCAATATCATCACTCTCTTTCCAACCATCTTTCATTTGTGAACTTCATGTCCATATGTAATATTCAGTAAACCTCTACGACTTTTAGTGAAATTTCATATTACAAGGAAACTTCCTTACGGCACATTTTTTCCTTTTCATTTTTACTTACTTCCATGGGAAGGAAAATGACAATCCTACAGCAAGAAACGGTGGAAAAAAATAGTTAGGTCCCTTAGACAATAAACAACCACCCTGCAAGTAATTAAAATTCCTACTTATAAGAAAGTGACCAAAAAAAATATATATCTTAAACATTAGCAGCATCAACACATTTGCAAGTCAATCGCAAACGATTAAATTCGAAAACATAGGAAAAATCCCTTCACTCAATATTAAAAACAAGAAACTGGAAACAACCATACATCAAAAATAAATAGGAAAATAACATTAAAAGTGG
>NC_036257.1:13477224-13481195 GCF_002742605.1 Olea europaea var. sylvestris | reverse complement strand
TTGAGGGTTTTACATTTACAATTGTGATGAATGATGTGCATTTGACTATGGTTTAATTAATTAATTGAGTTTAATTGAATTATGTCTAATATGGATGTATCTTTTTAAATGAAATGTATTAAATTTTAATTGGGTTAAATAAAATTTAGACTAATTTTTTTTCATTTTTTTTGGTAAAACATTTTTAAACGGTTTGCAAAAATTAAAATCTAAACCAAACACTTCGAAGCGGTTTTGTTCGGATCAAAATCAAAACATTGATAGATTCACGTGAAACCAAACCAACAGTTTTTGAAAAATGGTTTCGGTTCGGTTTTGCGGTTTGGTGTTTTAAATTTTTCCCCTAATAAATGTCCATAATATTCTGAAAATATGATTATTGATCAATAGAAGGGAGGACAAGTTTGCTTGAGGACATATGTGGTTGATTAAGGTCAAGCAGAACTCCTTATTTCGAAATAGAATTATACTATACATATATTATGATCGTCTACTCACTAGGGACATCTGTTCAACCTTGATATTACTAGAATTGATTTGAATCTCAAAATCGACCACCATCCAACTTATAAAATCCATTTTGAACGATAAATTGATCGAGCATTACGATTTAGTTTTTTATTTTTTTTTTTATTTTTTTGTGGGTTAGTGACTTTCTTTCATGGTTAGAGAGAGACACATATTGTAACGTGTGAAACTTGTTCGCAGAAAGTCAAGAAATAAAATGAGAACTGTAAGCATATATTTCAAACATGAAAATCGAACCTCTTGAAGTATTGATTTTTGAGAAATTTACTTTGACTTAGAATAACGACGTAAACACGCTAAAAAATAAGGATGGAGTTTGAAGTGGATTTTTCATTCTATTCAAGCCTCCAAATCACAATGAAGTTCTATCGCCATCTATAGAATAAGTGGAAATAAAGACCAACTCTAACTAGGTATCAAATAAATATCAATTCAATATTATGTACGATAATTTAACATAAAACTATTCTAAGAAAATTCAAACATTTTCTCTAAACAAAACAATGACATTTGACATTTACGTGCTCGTTTTACACCCACTACAATCTGAAATTGTGGGTTGAGTGTAGAGGCAATCACTTGAAAAAATAAAAAATAAAATGAAATATAATAATAATAATAATAATAATAATAATCCTTCACCCATGGGTTCATATTTGAATTGATTCATGGCTATAAGAGAGGTCTTCGTATAAAAGATGGCTGCTTCTTTTTCTTTCTGGAAAATGGGTAAATAAATAAACAAAACTTGGAAGTCATTTTAAATAGGATCCGGTCAGTCAAAGGAACCAATTGGGGAAGCATTGATTTCAACGGGAAAATGAAATGCACGTGGCTTCTACATGGATAGAATCAAAATTAATGGATGCCGGCTGAGGTGGCGATGTTATTGAGGTTGCCACTGATCTTATCCACTTTTCATTTCATGCTATAATTATAGGTCAAGTATTATGTAAGCTCATGTTTGGCCCCATTACATTAAATTACATTACATTTCATTTTTTTTCTTCTATTTTCAATCATATAATCTTTCATAAAATAATATTACACGTAAATTGAAAAATTTTCATTCTTTTTCAACCAGTTATTTTAAAAAAAATACTATTTCACTTATTTTTATTTCGAAAAATCGGGGTCAAACGGGGGCTAAATCATGTGATGTGATCTTTTGGCCAATCCAATTGAATCAATTTTTCAAAACTTTTACCAATTTCACGCCGTTCTTTGCAATGTAATATTGAGGTGGATAAAAATTGTTTTTTTTTTCCTTGTTTCGTACACTATATTTAAATAATTTTATTGGTGTTTTGAATGTCAATCATAATGTCACCGCCTGATGGACTCAATGTAAATAGAACGATACATGGGATACACCTGTTTGTGAGAGGCTTGTGAAATTTTCCCTTGTCATTGTAAAATTTCTATTCGTTTAATTATTTATTTCATATAAAAATCCTTAATGTGTGTTTGTTCCACATTTTTGCCCGACTAAAATGAGAAAATCGAACGTTAGTCTGACACCATGGGTCCTCCAGTGCAGTCACATTTAGTGTAGTTTTTACCCCATTTTCCCACATATGCCCTTTGAATATTGAATGACTGTTGAAATCTTTCCTACTTTTTGTCCAATTCAATGAGGATAAAACGGGAAAGGTGTGGTAATTTATATACATTTGAAATGATAGCCATGCAGTCGGGCCCACCATGATTTGACATGAAAAATGCATTAGTAGGATGAAAATGGAGATCAAATAGGGGCTTATCATTATCTAGATTGATATTATGCCCCTTGTTTGAGTCCAATTCTTGCCAAAAGAAGTACATTTTCGAATGATGTATTGATGGAAAAATGTGTGGTTGAAAAATAAAGAAAAATTTTGAATTTGCGTGTAATATTATTTTAATTAAAAATGTATGGTTGAAATGGATCAAATTACTGTTGAAAAATGTATTTTAATGAAAAATAATAAGGCTCAAACAAGGGCTATAACTACAGTAGTGTTAAACAATATTATTTTAGATATAAACAATTCAACAAATAAATTTCGATTTTAGATAATTTTGTATCGATTGTGTTACATATATAATAGTTTACATATACATAATATAGTGCATATTTGATATTGATTTTTCTTCCAAAAAATCAATTTTTTGATCGTTATTTTACTATTGCAGTCGTCGTTTTTGACTTTTTCTCTCATAAGTAGAACCTAATTTCTCTATAATGATCAAAAAATCAATTCTCAAAATCATTAACGAACAAGCTCATAGTGAGATATTGGGCAAAATTCACCACTCCACTTTTGACACATCATCTATATATAAATTATTATGTACTTTATCATAAATAAGTAACATTATTCATTTTGTACACCTTTTGCCTAATTGTCTCGCTCCTATTGGTCAACTTATAGCTACACGCACTAAAATGAATTGAGACTCCCGAAAGTATTTTCAACTAAGATTTTAATGAATTTTATAGGATTATAAATTCTAATGAATTTCGTGAATTTGAATAGATTCTTACAACTTCTATAAGAATCTCATCAAATAGGTTAAATTTCAAAAGATTTACTTATATGTATTTTTGAGTTTGAAATCTATTCAAATATTTTACAATCCTTCTATTAATTAAATCTTTATAAATGCACTAATTATTGAGAATACATACATTTTAAAGGATTTCATTAAAATCTCAATTGGGAACATCTAAAATTTAATGGATTTCATTAAAATTCAATAAAACTTCAATTGAAGACGCTTAGATTTAGAATAACTTTTAAAATCTATCACAATCTCAATTGAGAACACCCTTCCATTTCTCGTGACCTTTGTTTATGCTTCTACATCTTGTAATTTCATTCCTCTAAAACGCTTTTCTAATAAACAAATAATAATAATAATTCAAAAGGAAATTTTTAATTTCAAAAATTTTTCCTACAAAACTTTTGCGTAATCATGACGTATTTTGAAAATTATATAACGGATAAGTACAGAACAGTTGGAGAATATATTCGTCAAAATTTTCGCAACTAATTATTAGTCTTTATCTCTAAAATTTGAAATTAAAATTTATTTTTCCGTTAAGCCGTTGAGCTAAACCCAGACTCGCCACACCTTTATATAAACAAAATCTCTCTCCGGATCCAATTTACTTGCTTTTCAACTCTTGGTTCATTATCCTCCTGCAAATTTCAATTCCTTCCATTTCTCTCTCCAAACAAATTACGAAACCAATACCGCTTCAATTTATCTTTCTACATTCTCTATTGATTGATTTTGATTCGGTACGTTCCTTCTCCCATTTCTGCAGAATATACATATATCGGTGTGCATGTCTTGTTTGCTATCTCGTGTTTTTGCCTTCGATTTCATGGAACATTGTTTCTTTTACCCAGTTTTAGGCAAATTTTATCTCTATTCTTTTTGTCTGCTGCTTTTGT
>NC_036257.1:13456164-13474771 GCF_002742605.1 Olea europaea var. sylvestris | reverse complement strand
CCCCTGTGGGTCAGCGCACCGGTGGCAGATGAGCTCCTTACTCAACTTTACAAAGTTTAGACGCACCTGACGTGAAGTCCCCTGTGGGTCATCGCCTTGGACGCTACGTTCCCTCCCAAGCTTTACAAAATTTTAGCCATCTTCCAACGCGTCGGTCCTGTGGGTCAGCGCACCGGTGGCAGATGAACTCCTCACTCAACTTTACGAAGTTTAGATGCACCTGACGCGAAGTTCCCTGTGGGTCATCACCTCGGAAGCTGCGTTCCCTCCTAAGCTTTACAAAGTTTTAGCTATCTCCCAACGCGTCGTCCCAAGCGGGTCAACGCACCGGTGGCAGATGAATTCCTCACTCAACTTCGCATAGCCTACACGCGCCTAACGCGAGTCCCCTTTGGGTCATCGCCTCGGTCATCGCGTTAACCTCTTTTCCTACTGATCATCCTGTCTTGCAGCGCTTCGACCTCACATTGGTTATTGTTTCCCTTACGCAGTAACTAAATTTTGGCGCATCTGCCTAAGATCATGGCTTCGATTACTGCAAAAGATCGACCCCCAAGCTCCCACGAGTCGCGGTCCCTAGTACCGAGACATACACATCCGGTTAGGAAAGCAAGTCCGCCCATGATATAAATATTCATACCTGGACTTGGGAGGACCACTGTTACGCCCATATTATCTGAACCACCTCGGAACGCCCACCACCACACATTCCGACCTGATAGACACCCGTCCGAAGTGTTTTTGAAATAATATCACCAATGTCAACAACCTAGTAGCACACTACGAGGTATAGGCGATTCTACTGAACTGACCGGAGCTCCTTGCCTCCGAGGCCGAGGCCAAGCGGATCCCTGTCAGAAGATCCGCCGCCAATTCCAGAAAGAGATTTGTGTCAAGATCCTCTCTGCACCTAAGGTTTAAATTGCTTTGACGTCTCCATGATGTTAGTTGATGTGACTTATCAACTTTATGTCAATTCAACTCAGGAGAAACAAGCTGTCCGCCTACTCTACAAACGCGGCTGATTGACACTTATGAACGGACGCCTCATACCGTTAGATGTATACACGTGTCCCACATCCAACGGTTCATCCTCTCTATAAATCCCCAAGGTTTGGTAAGAGGCAAAGGTAATGAAACTCTTACTACATAGCATTCCATAACAAGTTTATATATTTTCTCCTTCCCCTTATTATTATTTTGCACAATCCCTAGGTACTGATCCGACTACCTAAACCTGACTTAACCGTCGGAGTGTATACGGCTGCCACCACCCCTGCTGGTCGCGGTCGTGTGCGTCTGATCGTGCGTTGATTGTTCGTAGGGAGAAATACGTGGAGTAACTATCGATTGGCCACGTGGAAGGTCCAATTTTCGAGGTCAACAGCTAGCACTATTCGCTTAACAAGTAATCATGGTTATCATGCAAGGACGAAACATATACATGTCTAATATCACTTTATCAAATTGACTTTGAAGGATGAAATCTTGATACTTGAGAATATTTAAAGGAAGTCAAAGTTTGATTGACTTGTTACTGAAGATTGTTTCGTGTTGCGTGCAATTTCATTTGGACTTCTTTTTGAGGATTGAGGATTTGTTGCGTTGTAGAGGGGCCATTTAAGCAAATCCCCATAAAAATCTTGCATATTCTCGTGTGTGTGTTTATTATCTATCAGTGAATTGATTATTAAAATTCATTTATTAGGGACCTTGACTGCAATTTTCTTGTAAAGATTTTCTATAATCTTCTTCCCCAAAAGCCCTCTACAAAATTTTATAAACCTACGACTACACTCAAGAAGCGGTACCGTTGGACCTGCCAAAATCCTGTGCAATCTTTGTGGAAATGTGAGTCATGTATTCATTTCTAGAGCTGTTTATACTTGCACACAAATATATATGCTTCTTTAAGCTTAATCATGAGATCAATCAACAAATGTAACCATCTTTGATCTTTCACTTGCTCCCTCGTTTCAACGCGAATCCGCCCACGTTGCCAAATTAATCATGTTTATTACGGCGTCAGTTCTGGATGGAAACGATGGATTGAGTACTATGTATGTATGATTTGTCATTGTAAATTTGAGTTAAATCTTAAAATTCGAGTATTCACTGCCGCGGCAGTACACTGATGTTTTTAGCTTAAGTCTGACCTCCCTCCCAGCTGCGACAAGATCTCCACGCACTTGTCTGATCTGTGCGTATATTATTAATGGTCTGATTTTGAAAACATACCTGTAATTTTTGCCCTAATCAAAGAAATGATAGGAGGTATTTGTAGCGTGGAATTGGAGACTTGAAGTGTAATTCGTGAAATATTATGTCAAAATTAATTGAATCATTTCTAAATTCAATATGAAGCAACGTTTTGACGCTATTGAACACAATTCAAGGCTTTGTTTGATCTTGAATTTCATAGAAGAATGCCTTTACTGTGTTTGGATTCTAATGATAATTTTGACATAAAAATGTGTCACAAATGAGATACAGGGGGAGATATGTTCCGTATACACGTTTTTCCCTCACGATATGCACGCCAATCCTAAGTCTAATGTATTTTAGAGCTTGTTGGTTCAACTTTTATTTGGGTAGGTCGAAAACGAAAAAGCATGGTAAATCAATATTTACGCGTTTGCCTTTTCCCTTCCCTCGCCAATAAGATTTCCTGCGTCCGAATGGAGCTCAATGTAAAGAGTCTTGGGGTTTATTTTGTTATTTAATACCCTAACCACAATTTAAATCTTCCTTCCGTAGATTAATTCGTCTCGTGGTGCTTTCATACTTAGCGTATGTTTTGCAAGTAAACATAAATAGTTTATAAACGATCAAAAAGGGTCAAACCAATTTTTATAAATACATTCCACGGGATCCACAAGTATTACCTACTTATTTACTGCTCATGTATCTACCATTTATAAACACCTACCAAACAAGCTCAATAAAATGCCAACCATCCCTTGTCATTACTGTACTGATAGGCAATCTGGCAAAACAGTGCAAACTGTTTTTCACTGCAATAATGAGATTCTTGTTTTGACAGTGAAATATGGGATTCGGAAACAGAGGAGTAATTGGTGATAAATGGTCATCGAGGATACTTTGGCTCGCTGCTATTGGAAGTGCAATTGGTATGTAACCCAGCTATAATTTGATTGACAGCAGCATATTTACTGAAACTCGTGTGTATAATGGTTTCATTAATGTTATTGAAACCACATTTGAGTTGTGATCGATAATTTTTGTTCCATTCCTAAAAGGATGTCTGATGTCTAGGCCTGCTTTATGTTCCATGAATTTTTGTCTACCAATAGGTTGGATTATTCATGTGGTGAATCCATGTTAAATTTTTTATTGTGATAACCAATTCATATTAATTTTTTTTTATTGTGATTACCTATTAGAAATCCAGAAAACTGTGTATATACTTCTGCATGATCGAGGAAGACATTCAGTAAATCATTGCTTTTGTAATACTTTTATGTGCAATAGTCTGGAATTATAACAGGGTGTGAGTATCTCTCAATTTCTAGCTGGAAGATGTAGAATTGCTTCGCTGACGTGGTTCTTATTTCTTATCTTTCTTCCACTCGCCCCCAATCAGAAGTCGCATTTGATTATTGATGATAAGATTTGACATAATTTATTACAGCTTCTGCCTTCATTCTCTTTTTATCGTTTGCTTTTTTAGGGTTTTATATGGTGGCTGTAGAAAGACAAACGCAGAACAGAGAAAAAATGATGGCTGAATCAATGAGGACCGCAGGGTCAAGTGCAGATGATGGTGAATAAATCTGAATGCAGACTTAACTAAATGTATTCAATTTCCTAACCGTATTGACTGTTTAATGCTTCCTATATCAGTCGTGGATGTTTTTATTAGCTTTATTTCTTCTATGATGATATATGTACGTGGATTTGGTCTATTTTCCAGTTTCTTCTCACCATGCAATATTCGTGAGTATGCAAGTCCCACAGGAATGTGACAGTCTAAAGTGCATTTCCCGCAAACTCTTCTGGAATTATGATTTACTCTTCTTAACCGACAATGTTTTGTTTTCCTTAAAGCATGCATTTGTAAAAAAAGTAATGGCTTCGGCAAATTTGTGCAGTTGAAATTCATCATTCTTGTATGTTTTTTGTGTTTTCTCCTCATAATGTCTTGATGGACTAAAAATGCCAAGAAACCATATCACGTACCCTCCTCCCAGTTGGAATTTTTCAATATCACATCCAGTTCTGGTGGCTATGTTGAAAGTATTCAGAGGGACTCTGGGAGAGAACTTGGTTTTTATGACGTGGGCCTGGAAAGTTTTTGCTGTGAAGATTGTGGTCTCGGTTTAGGGCCAGGAAAATTGCTTTAGGCCGTGGAACAATTCCCTGTTTTTTCAAATGAGATATACAGTACCTGAATGATACCTATAAAATCTTTCAATTTAATTAATTACATTAGAAACCTTCACGTTTTCTTTTTGCATTCAAGAAGAAGCTCAGTGAGCAGTCGTCACCTTCTTTTTAGTGTACTACCTTAAGATGTTACCTTCTTGTTCAGGCTTCCTTGATTGCTATGCTACCAATTCTTCATGCAAGTTTCATAATCTTGGATTTCGGATTTGAAACGTGGAATTTTTCATAATCTGGCTACTATGAGTAGTTGTCAGGTTTGAATTGTGTTTTATTTATTTATTTTTAAATGCTGCTTAAGAGTTAGGGGTTTATGGATAATAACCGTACAGTTTCAATGTTACTAACTTTTAGCTTTCGCTCGGATATTTTTCAGAAATTTTGCAACCTCTATATCAAGTTTCAATAGTAGGTAGTGAAAGGTAGTAATCAAAATTTCCTGAACATGATATTGACCCGGATTTGGATAGTTGATGGGAAATTGATAAGTGGGCTTCGAATTCATGAGATGACTCGGAGCCTGATTCAATATGGGGCTGCTGTAATTGCCCAGATGGCATTTGGATCGAAACTTGGAGGCGGGCCATGAAAATGATGTTAAGTCCTTGTTTGATTTTTATTTTTTGATAAGTGATTTTTAGAGAATGCTCGACTAAAATGTAGGAAAAGAATGCGTGAAATTATTTTGTGGAATGAACAAAATAAATTTGAAGAAAAGTGAATTGGAATCAGGCCTTGTAGAATTTTAGGATCAACAGTGAAAAGAACATAAAATGAACGTGGACATGCTACATAACATTCGCATAGTTCCGTGCAAGGTGAAAGTGCAACAAATATCAATTCATAGATAGAGAAAATGTAAAAAAAGTCTCAATTTAAAAAATATGTAAATAAGTTGTACTTTCTCCTACTTATACTTTAGTTCTAAAATTTTATGGAAGGCCTTAGTTATAAAAAAAATAATTCTTTATTTATTTTCCTTTCTTTATGAACTTTTTTTTTTAACAATTTGCTGTTAAAACAAATATCACATTGAAATAATCCATCCTCATTTTACTCGAGAATATGCTCGAATAGGAATCTATTAATCACATGTGCGAAGTTGTTAAAAATATGAGTTAAGTTGCTCTAATTTTGTTAGTCTGGTTCGGGTGGTCAGAAATTTCGAGGTGGAGATAATAGAGTGCACCGTCCCAACATCTTCCGTTGCCCCCGCAACGTATTTCAAATATGTTATTTTGTCCATACTTTTTTCAAGAATTTCAAAAAGGTCATTACAATTTTCAAATTTTGTCCCCACAATTAAAATTTTATGAATTTGCTCTACGGTTATTTTCTTCTAGCTTCATCCTTGGCTCACTCCATGGGTTCTTCTTCCATACTATTTCTCCATTGTTTGAAGTTCCCGTTCGGAAAATTTCAGCCATAGGCTAACATTTTTTGCTACTACTTCCATAGTCCCCTACAAATGGGTCGATTTTAGTCAGTTTTCTTATGATTTGTTGTTCAAGACTATGCCCTTGTTTTTGTATTAATTTCAATTAGATTTTAATCTAAATCAATATTAATCACATCATTTTATGAATTTCACAATTTTTCAATCATACATTTTAGTTTTTTTTTTTTTTATCAAAATCTATTAAAAACTAAGAGCTTGTTTGGGAGTGATTTTTTTCTCCAAAAAATTGATTTTTTGACTGATTTTTCACTATTCAAATCGTTATATTTGACTTCTTCTCTTACAGGTGGATCCTCCTTTTCTCCTAACGATAAAAAAAATTAATTTTCTAAATCACTCTCAAACAGGCTCTAATTTTAATCTCGCCAAGCAAGGGTATTTGATTAATAAATTGTGGTCTCTCTCTCCTAAAATAAAAAAAAAAAAAAAAAAAAACTGATTTTAGTTAGTTTTCTTATGATTTGTTGTTCAAGACTATGCCCTTGTTTTTGTATTAATTTCAATTAGATTTTAATCTAAATCAATATTAATCACATCATTTTATGGATTTCACAATTTTTCAATCATACATTTTAGTTTTTTTTTATTTTTATTATTTTTTTTTATCAAAATCTATTAAAAACTAAGAACTTGTTTGAGAGTGATTTTTTCCTCCAAACAATTGATTTTTTGACTGATATTTCACTATTCAAATCGTTATATTTGACTTCTTCTCTTACAGGTGGGCCCTCCTTTTCTCCTAACGATAAAAAAAATCAATTTTCTAAATCACTCTCAAACAGTCTAATTTTAATCTCGCCAAGCAGGGGTATTTGATTAATAAATTGTGGTCTCTCTCTCCTAAAATTAAAAAAAAAAAAAAAAAAAAAACAAAGAATTTTGCTTCCATTTACGGGAATACAAATGATTCTCATGACAGGGAAGTGCCGGATGAGGTGTACAAAAGTTTGGATGCGGTTGGAGAGGGTGAAAATTGGTGGGAGGTATAATTTCTTATTTCCTATTCCTTTCTCGATTTAGCCTTATAGTTGATTGCTCTTCCAATTAAATATCGACGATGCAACTCGTGTTTCTGTTGCGTTTCTACAGGCTGTTGAGCTGCAAAAACTGATCCTAGCTCATAATGATATTGAGGCGGTGAAGGAAGACCTTAGAAACTTGCATTTGTTAACTGTGTTAAACGTTAGCCATAATAAGCTTACACATCTTCCAGCAGCTATTGGAGAGTATGTTATTTGGACTCTTTAACTATGAGAATTTTCTATCCGTATTTTCTTTTGCTGGAACTGATACCCGAAGACTGTCGATGAGTTGTACAAAAGTTTGGATGCGGTTGGAGAGGGTGAAAATTGGTGGGAGGTATAATTTCTTATTTCCTATTCCTTTCTCGATTTAGCCTTATAGTTGATTGCTCTTCCAATTAAATATCGACGATGCAACTCATGTGTTTCTGTTGCGTTTCTACAGGCTGTTGAGCTGCAAAAACTGATCCTAGCTCATAATGATATTGAGGCGGTGAAGGAAGACCTTAGAAACTTGCATTTGTTAACTGTGTTAAACGTTAGCCATAATAAGCTTTCACATCTTCCAGCAGCTATTGGAGAGTATGTTATTTGGACTCTTTAACTATGAGAATTTTCTATCCGTATTTTCTTTTGCTGGAACTGATACCCGAAGACTGTTTTATTTTTCATTTGGCAGGCTTCACATGCTCAAATCATTAGATGTGTCGTTTAATTCAATCATGGAAATCCCTGAAGAAATCGGATCGACAGTTTCTCTGGTCAAGTATGTGCATTCCATAAATTCTATATTATTTTTTGTGAGGCATTTCGACAAAAAATAGAAAATGCACCTTCTTGTCACCTTAAATGATCATAATTATATTAGCATTGCAGAATGGTTTTTTATCACATATAATGCATTATATTTTCCTGCTCTGCAGAAGGTTCTCATTTGTGTTTGTCTCACTACAGGTTTGATTGTTCAAATAACCGCCTAAGCTATCTTCCCGCGTCTCTTGGAAAATGCAGGGAGTTATCAGAACTTAAGGTAATATTTTATAAGTATATTTGTTACTTCTATTAATTTGAATTGTGTTTTATAATTTCACTCTGCTGGCTTATGCTTTTTGATGGTTAAATATTTTCCAGTTATAATAGTTTTGTCCTGCTTTTGTCTAATCATGTATCCTTGAATTATGTGCGCATTGTTATAACAAAATACTTTTCTGTGCTATAATCACAATTTACTTGTCCAGAAGTTGAAATAATGAGATATTTTGTTCTATGACATTAGTGGCCAGAATTTGCCTTGAGAATTTTTATTTATTTAATTTTTTGTGTGTGTTTGATAGAGTTAATGTATCTGCGCTTGCATGAATCAAACTCATTTGAGTATCTTTCTGCATGCCCTTAGGATACAGGCATTTGGTTGTCCGACTTTGGAAAAATGTCCAGCTAATTTGAAATCCGCATTCGCTTTTGAAGTAATAAACTTGTATTTGTCTGGTACTAGGATTATAATTTCTTTAGTAATAATTTTGACAAGAATTAAAAACAAAAAAAGCTACAAAAATGGACTATTTTACTAATAACTTCATATATGATTTGTTAAAAGGTTCACATTGAAGGCCCTACCCCAGTTTATATATATTGTAGATGCCTCATCTTCAAAAATATCAACAGCCAGAACGACAATAATGAAAGTTATGAGTCTATGTTAAGGATAATATAACAGTAGCTTGATCCAGTTCAAGAGAGCAAGCTGTTCAATTGTAGTCAAAAGTTAGAGCGTACCTAATATAGACACACATTATTGGGATTTACTATATAGTTTGCCCTTAATGAATGATATCTGAACGTAGTACAGTTGAATAGGCGTGTGTTGTCAGCATTTCTTTCCTTCATGTCATCCTTTATACATCAAAGAAGTTATATTCTTTTCTTTGGGTGCCACGTATTTAAACTTCTCTGTGCTTTCCATCAATGGTTTTTGGTGATCTTCTCAGGCATCAAACAATGGCATTTCCAGCTTGCCAGAAGATCTAGGAAACTGTTCTAAATTTTTAAAGTTGGATGTAGAGGTATTATAAGCTTTATTTATTAGCACCTGACGAATTTGTAATCTCCCCCACCCTCCTTTTATCTCTCACCATTCCATATTTTGGCTTTAAAGTATGTTGTGCTTCTTTTTGGCTAGGGAAACAAGCTAACATTGCTACCCGATAGTTTCATTGCATCATGCACTGTGCTTACAGAACTCAATGCATGTAAAAACATGTTTCCTTTTAATCTGTTATTGAGTTTTGGACAGCTCGTTCCATTTCTAGAGAGTTGCTTATTTAACCATTTTACAGCCAAGAACTTGCTAAGCAGCATTCCGGACAGTATTGGATGCCTTTCACGTTTGATACGTCTCGACCTTCACCAAAACAGTGAGTGGAGCAAGTTTTCTGTTGGACTATGCTGGATGGTTTTATGCATGTTAATGTTAGAAATATGTGGTGCTCAGTACTCTTGTTGTCTCTCTGTAATTAATAACACGTCTGCCTCATTTGATTTGCTATTTGCATATATACTGCAGGAATTTCATCAATCCCATCATCAATAAGGGGTTGCTCATCCCTTCTGGAGTTTTATATAGGGTACATCTCTTTCTTTGCCACAATTCTTAGTTTCTTATTTGTTATCTTGGACTATTCCACATTTACACTTCTGATATTTGCCTTCTCGTTTCTTGGTTTTTGGGCCAATTTAGAAATAATATGCTGTCATCATTACCAGCGGACATTGAATCACTAATGCAGTTGGGAACATTTGATCTTCACTCAAACCAGGTGGCTCATTTAACATCATGTCTGAAGTTGCTACAACTTCCCTATGATTAAATTGTTCTAATACTTCAAGAAGAGGATAGTCTTTCTGGCATCTGTAAAGTTTTATTTTTGACTCATTTTCTGATATGCTCTTTATTAATTGATCTTTTACTGTTCGATTTTTATTTTTATTTTTTCACTGTACATGCAGTTGAAGGAGTATCCAGTGGAGGCATGCAATTTGCGTCTTTCAGTTCTGGACCTTTCTAATAATTCATTATCTAGTTTGCCTCCTCAGATTGGTAAGGTTAACATCTTATTTCTTAATAAGTAGTGTTGGCGTTAGTTAAATGCACTTCATGATGAGCATGAAAAGAAGTTTATTTGTAGAAATTCTCTATTAAGTTGTAGAATTGAGTTACATAACTTTCTAAAGTATCCTGGTCTGATTGTCCAATAAAGGTAGTCATTCACAATAATTTGACAGCTTCTATGTTTATCGTTGCTTGAGGAAATTTTTAATTATTTAAAAAAAGATCATAGTTCTATAGAAACAACTAGTACTGCCTTCTGTATCAGTCTTTTGATTTAGAGAAGGTTCAATATGTTTGGTTCAAGTATATTGTAGTTTCATCAGTATGTAACAATTCTTATATTAAAACCATGTATTGTATTCATTCGTTCCGCTATGTTGACATTGTACAATGTATAGATAAGTTAATGTGGGAAACGTCATTATGCAGGCTTGATGACCACACTGCGGAAACTTTTACTTGTTGGCAATCCGTTGCGGACACTGCGAAGGTTTGAATCATTGTCTTGTTTGTCTGCTTCAGCAATGCTTCCTGTTTGTTGAGGATTGATTAAATGATTTGTCCTTACTCAGCTCCTTGGTATCCGGACCTACACCTGCTATATTAAAGTACCTTCGAAGTAGACTTCCAACTGATGAAGGTATGTTAGTTCTTAGTATTTCCTGAGGCAGCAGTTGGTGATTTAAAGGTATCAAGAAGTTGTGACTCTTGGCTTAGTTTTCGCAACTCAAAATTGCTACTTACAGCTTTCTAGATTTTCAAGTTAACCTGCTTCAAGTCGATATTCTTAATTTTGTTTCAGCATGTACATATATGATTTTTATGTGTAGAATCTGCTGCAACCATAGCTGTGAAAGAGGATGTTGTTGCCATGGCAGCTCGTTTATCCCTTACTTCAAAGGTAATTTCCCTCGCTAACGGATTTTTTGCATCCATCTCATTCTTCTGAATTGAAATTAAGTTTACTTCAGCAGACGTTGAAGACTTGAGTTCATTAATACATAGGCTATGTGTCTTCAACGAAGCGTGCATTGTAATGACAAAGTTCATAAATGAAGGCATCCTTATCTCTGTAGTCGATTCTTATTTCTGCTTAAGGTTTTGTCATATATCTGCGTAGCGTCTTCGTTGTTGGTGCCTTTCAGGAACTTTCTTTAGCCAAGCTAGGTCTGGGTGCTGTCCCATCAGACGTATGGAAGTCAAGTGACATCACAAGAGTCAATCTTTCAGAAAATTCTATTGAAGAGCTACCGAATGAACTTAGCTCTTGTGTCTCCCTTGAGGTAAACATCTTCTAGATTGCCACCTCTCTGTTAAACTAAAAATGTTGGTTAGGATTAAAGAAATGAGAAGGAGATGGAAACTAAAACTCTGAAAGGCATCTGCGTCATCTATCTAGTCTATGGTAACGACTAATATACTCTGTACAGTTTTGATGTTAATATGTGTTGATCCTTGAAAGTCATAACATGCATACATATTTATTTGAGATATTGACCTTTCTGGTGGCCCACTTTAATGCGTTGGTGAATCCAATTGTTGTCTTTCATCAAATAAATCTATCCTTTTTATTGTTCCTTTGCCAAATCTATTTGCTTAATATAGCCAGCAATGTGGTAATTTTTATATCATTTTTGTAATCTAACCTTTTTATCTTGTCAGGGTCGAATTGATTTCATTTGGAGAGAATGTGCAACTTTAAATGCCAACTATAATATGGCTTGTGAAGTCACTTAATTTAACTCTTGTATTAGAACAGTATATTTCTTTTCTCAATCAATAGAAATGTGGATAGGATTCTTTGTTACATTTCATAAGTGTTTATGAAGTAAGCCTTGTGCATTAATTTTTGTAAAGCCTTTCATTGAACACATTCAATCTGCAGGCTTTAATTTTATCCAAGAACAAGATAAAAGAGTGGCCTGGTACAATTTTGATGTCTCTTTCCAAGCTTTCGTGCTTAAAGCTGGATGGAAATCCACTGAGAAAGGTGAATATGATTTGATACTAGACTTGTCTTGTGAAACAAACCTTCAGCTGCTAATGTACGAGAGGTACATTAGTAACATTAGTAGGCAGACACTAGTTCTTGATAATCATTCTGAATATTATTGTTTTGTGGAATGAACCTTCACCGACAACATAATTCAAGATTAGAGACAATTTACGTAAGTTACATAGATAGGTAAACACACTTGAGAAGTTGAGAAATCTTTCTTGGGCAATAATTTTGGGCTAATTTTAATGGGTGATTCCTCAAATGAACCTTCAGCTGCTAATGTACGAGAGGTACATTAGTAACATTAGTAGGCAGACACTAGTTCTTGATAATCATTCTGAATATTATTGTCTTGTGGAATGAACCTTCACCGACAACATAATTCAAGATTAGAGACAATTTACGTAAGTTACGTAGATAGGTAAACACACTTGAGAAGTTGAGAAATCTTTCTTGGGCAATAATTTTGGGCTAATTTTAATGGGTGATTCCTCAAATGTCTGTTAAGAAGCTAAGCTCCAAGTTTAGCATCAAGTCCACACATAACATTTTTATAGCATTCTGTAATCTTGCATCTACTTTTCTTCATTATATCAATTTCATTCTGACCTCCGCTTGCTTTCTCATAGATCCCATCCGATGGTTTTAGAGCTGTTTCCAAGCTCCAGATTTTGGATCTAAGTGGTGTGGTGGGTTCTTTGCCAGAAAACCCAACATTTTCTAGCTTACCAGAGTTGCAGGAGCTCTACCTGAGGTCTTTTAATAGGAAATCAATTATTGAAACTTTGTAAATTTGAAGATCTAGTTATGTTGCTTGTCATACATTTCCTATTTGATTGGGCAGGAGGATGCAAATATCAGTTGTCCCTTCAGATATAATGACTTTACAGCAGTTGAAGATTCTAGATTTAGGCCAAAATTCTCTTCAATCAATTCCAGAGGTAATATTTCTCTCTCAGAAGTATTCAAATTTAGATTTTATTTTTTACTTTTTTACCTCCAGTAGAAAGACATCTGAAGTTGAAAATACTTTAAAATTTCAAGAAGTGTCCAGTCAGCTCATTGCAACTATGCTAAGTTATTAGGAGTCCATGTAAATTGATTATTCTAACGCAAATATCAGTTGTCCCTTCAGATATAATGACTTTACAGCAGTTGAAGATTCTAGATTTAGGCCAAAATTCTCTTCAATCAATTCCAGAGGTAATATTTCTCTCTCAGAAGTATTCAAATTTAGATTTTATTTTTTATTTTTTTACCTCCAGTAGAAAGACATCTGAAGTTGAAACTACTTTAAAATTTCAAGAAGTGTCCAGTCAGCTCATTGCAACTATGCTAAGTTATTAGGAGTCCATGTAAATTGATTATTCTAACCAGCTTTCCTATCCTTTTCTTTTCTTCGTTGATGTCTAAACTTCTTCAAACTGTGCTCAAAGGGGATGTGGTCCATGAAAAAATTCAATTTAAAAATTTTGCTTTTCATTGTTGGATTATTTGTTGCTTTATCTTTAAAACATCCGAGTAAAATGTGGTCCTTTTTCCTACAACTTCTTCACAAGTTCCAACTCAATCACAGATCTTAACTGTACAAGGCCCAGTCTGTGTTAGCATATAAATTTTCAGTTATGGACCATTGTATAATTCGTATAAAAATGAAGTCGAACGTAGTTTGGCTTCATCTTCCCTGTTAAACATATAACAATTAACATAAATCTTGTACATCTTTCTCAAACTATCTCCTGTCAAGATACCCTGCAAAGCAGCTTCCCAAGTGGAAAAGGGCCACTGCCTTGAGGGCCTTACTACTTAAAGGGTACTGTTATCCTCTCCTGTTAGTGGTAATAAGATCTGACTCAGATTTTACATCACTGGTTTGTCGTTACTTTGTTATACCCTCACCCCAGCATTGGGCATACTAACTTTATATAATACTTGTATAGAGTTCCTCTTCAACATCCCAATTTTATAATAGCTACAGGGCACTCGGTGGTGCTGTTTATGGATGAACAAAAGAAAGACACTATTCAATTGTCTAAATGAAGGAAAAGAAAAGAAAAGAACACTTGTTAGGATACAGGGGAAGGTAGCAACGAAGACTTGAGGCTAGGATTTGTCTCAATGACTATTTTGCTCCTTCCAATGTTCTTTTATTTTCCTTGTTAACAAAAAGAGGGTGTTTAGGTATTCTGTGTTAAAAAATACGGATCATACAATTTGAGCTGTGGAAAACAATCTGAATCTATCATCATCATTATTGCACTTCCTTTCCCAATTGTATTTGTTAGACACTCTCAAGTTCTTCCTTGGGCTCTCTCTCCTGCTTTTTGTGATTTTCAGTTCTTTGATTTTATACTCTTATTGATCATGTGAATAATTATATTTACATATTATATCATTTGCTTGCAGAGTGTTAAATATTTGACTTCTCTTACGGAGCTTGACCTGTCAGATAACAATTTGTCTTCAGTTCCACCAGAACTGGTAACCCTTTTCGTCTAACTATTTCTTTGATTTGGTTTGCTTTCAAATGCACGAGTTATTGATTTCATCTGAAAGTGTGTTAATTCTATTTCCACTGTGGGAATGTAAATAAATTTTACTCTTTGCTTTTCTGCTTAAAGCACTGGGAAATTGATTCAATCATAATATTATGTTGATTGCTATGAATTAATAAATTCTTATAATTGATGCTTTATGGATGAACTGAAAGATTATCAAAGACACTGGGATCCTTCTGTTGGCTTTGCCCTGTTGTGCTGAAAAAGGGAAGGGGAAGGGGAAGGGGAAAGAAAGCTGCTAATCTATTGAAGATTGTTTAGTCATTAGCAATAGATGCTTTCTCAATTACCATGCATGTTAAAAGATTCGTTTTCCACATCCCACACTTCCTGCTTTGCTAATTGCCTTTTTGCATATCTTGTTCTACAGGGTTTGCTTGAATCCAACCTGCAAGTGCTAAAACTTGATGGGAACCCATTGAGAAGGTACAGTTCATCTTTTATGTTTACTCTTGTTTTGAGTTCGTGATTAGATAAATGAGTTTTAGGTAAAATATTAAGAATAGGCCAGTAAGTCAACCGAATCTAGTTGTGCCATGTTTGCCCTTGTGCACTCCATGCATTTCGACGTTGAATGACCTTATCTACTAGAGTCATCGTTCTCTTTAGTGAATTAACAATCTCCAATTTCAGTTTGATATCTCAGTCAGCAACATCTGACACCAGCATAACTCTCCCATCTGTCTCACTAAAAAAATCCTTCTAATCATTTTATGGTAATGCTAAATGCTTAGGTCATGGTTTTGTACTTCCTAACCATCACCAACAACACCTGCCTTACAATTTTACGCTCGCTCTATCAAATTCCTCATGTTAGTTGCTTACATTTCAGCTAGGTAATAGCTTAGATTTGAACAGGAGATGCCATGCAAATCAAAATTAGCTTAAAGGATACGTCGGTCAACCTTATGATTGACCTGTAAAGCTATAATCAACAGCAAGCGAACATATGGAATGCTTGTGAATTAATCAAAAAATAATGGAACCCAAGAAACCCAAAAGAAATAACTAAGAACTTACAATGTCGTTCGATGTTCTGAAATTAATGACTTTCTTCTGGATTCTCATTTGTCTTTCCATCTACTTTTGCCCTGTGTCCATCTCTGTCCACTTTTTCATTTACCCAGCATAAGTCATTACTATGCTCATTTATCTCTCATTCGGTCCCCTCCCTATCGAATGATTGGAATCTGAGAATTAAAACTGCATTTTCCTATTTAAAAGCATGTAAGTTACTTCTGAATAATTTGATTATGACATCAATATAGCTAGTTCTTACCAATTAAGTTTAAAAGTGGCATCTTTCTCCACCCATGAAAATTGTGCTTTTAGCATGACTTCTGTAGTTTTTATCGGGTTCTTACCTGACAAGCTACGGAAGATGAAATTCTACTGTGTTTTTATGCTGTTAATTTCAGTTGAAATTCCACTATTTATATGAGTTGATAGTAAAGATGCAGGGCAGTATATATGCACTCTTTAAAATAATGTCTCTGGCTTTTCCAGTATCCGAAGGGCTATTTTGGACCGAGGAACAAAAGCTATTCTGAAATATTTGAAGGACAAAATCGTAGAGCAATGATGGTTTCACATGTCTCTCCATGAAGGTGCATAAGCAGCAGGCTTTATGTACATTATTTCCGGTTTGATTAATGAGTGAGAACAGAAATTGTTTGCTTTGATTTATTTCAATTTTTTAAGTCGTCTTGGTGTGCTTGAGTTTATATAATAATTCCAGATACTTATATTATATAATACAATCTATGTTATTACAACTTTAGATTTCTTTGGTTTTACTTCGTGTGGAATGAATCAAATTTTATCGTCAATGCTACTGCAAAATCTCATTTTCTTGCATGATTAAACGAGTTGGTCCAATATTTGCCTTTTACGATTTTGACGTGCCCTGTACCCCAAATCACTTGATTTTTGGACGTTGGAGCCATAAACAACCCACTTCTTCTTTATAGTTCAACATGGTCTATAATAAGATACCATGGCTGTTCCCCAGCCCTGAAATCTTTGGAAAAATGACAATATTATCAATCCTGTTACATGTACAGAAATGTTTTAACATTTTTTTTTATAAATATTGTCAGACGACAAGATTTCATTGAATGTTGGACAAAAATCAAAGTTAAACCAGCCAATGCAGTATTGTCATCTATACGCTTGTAATGCTTTCTGTACATTCTATCTATACAAGGAGCTTAATTCGTACATTATTGGCAATTTTTACATGGATCTTGTTACATGTACATTAAAATTTATACAATGGATTATGTAGTGTCTATGCTATTTGTTGGGTTAAAATATAATCAACTTTTTTATTCAATTTTTTCCCTTCACATCATTTTCGGTAATCGCATATATACATTTTTATATATATGTAGCAAATTTCTTTTTACAATAGAAACTATGGTCATCCAGGGGAAGTCCTCAACATGCATATAGAGAGGGCAATTTGAACCGTCAAAATCGAAAATCGCGGTTAACCGAATTGAATGGGGCGATAACATTTTTTTTTTATAAATATTGCCAGACGACAAGATTTCATTGAATGTTGGACAAAAATCAAAGTTAAACCAGCCAATGCAGTATTGTCATCTATACGCTTGTAATGCTTTCTATACATTCTATCTATACAAGGAGCTTAATTCGTACATTATTGGCAATTTTTACACGGATCTTGTTACATGTACATTAAAATTTATACAATGGATTATGTAGTGTCTATGCTATTTGTCGGGTTAAAATATAATCAACTTTTTTATTCAATTTTTTCCCTTCACATCATTTTCGGTAATCGCATATATACATTTTTATATATATGTAGCAAATTTCTTTTTACAATAGAAACTATGGTCATCTGGGGGAAGTCCTCAACATGCATATAGAGAGGGCAATTTGAACCGTCAAAATCGAAAATCGCGGTTAACCGAATTGAATGGGGCGAAAAAAATCGAACCGATGGTGCAATGAGGCGGATATAGTTTTGATTTTAATGAATCGGTCCGTAATGGTGCGGGTATGGTATTTACGTCGTCGAATCGAAACCGAACCGATTACCAGCTAAAAAAAACACAATTGAATTGATTATGGGCTTTACACTACTTTTCTATCCAGACAAAAACAAAATCCCTCCCCTCCTCATTGCATCTATCTGACTCATTTGGCCAGCCCACTTACCATTAGCCCATAATAGCTTTAGTATGACAGATTGACAGTATATAAATGCAAACCCTACTCTCCACAAACCACAAACTCACGCACGGCTCCACTGCCTCTACAGTCCAAGTCGTTTTCGCCTCCGAAAATTTGTTGCATTTGTTAGCCATTCTATTACTGCTGATCATGTAAAAAAAGAGTTTGATGTTTTTCTAGACGTGTCAGTATGAAAAGGAATCAACTTTGAATGCTAATCTATGCTAGTAAGACTTGTAGGGAAGAATGAATCAAGTAACTTCGATGCACAACAATTAATAATGAAGGAAAAGTTTAGTATTATTATATTTATAATATTGTTTGTTAAATTTGTATTTTACAATTGAAAATTAGGATAATGCTTGCATTTACATTTGGAATATTGTTTGATAATGTTTGTATTTTCGTTTGGAATATTGTGTTTTTGTTTTCATTGACTTTTTTCATAAATTGTTTTATATCAATTTGACAGATGAACCTATAAAAAATAATTTATTTTCATGGTTATTAACCGAACCGAACCGTGCCGAACCGAACCGAACCGATTTACGTGGTCATGGTACGATTATGGTATGGTCAAAAAATTGGTAGCGTGGTTATGATTTTGGCCGAAATCGACCCATAATCAAATCGTTGCCAACCCTGTTGGGAATCTACTTATACATGCACAGCAGAAATTAAAATTATTTCGATTCCCATCCAATAGATCTCATTGTGTTTGGTTAAGAATTGTGATAAGATTGTACCTTTTCCAGATATGCAATCCTTTTGCTTTTCTTTTCGTTCCACAACTTTGATTCGCCACCACAGCTGTCCAATTGTCCAGCCTCCAACGGTGATCCACACAGAGAA
>NC_036257.1:13439602-13455898 GCF_002742605.1 Olea europaea var. sylvestris | reverse complement strand
GTGTTTCTGTTGCGTTTCTACAGGCTGTTGAGCTGCAAAAACTGATCCTAGCTCATAATGATATTGAGGCGGTGAAGGAAGACCTTAGAAACTTGCATTTGTTAACTGTGTTAAACGTTAGCCATAATAAGCTTTCACATCTTCCAGCAGCTATTGGAGAGTATGTTATTTGGACTCTTTAACTATGAGAATTTTCTATCCGTATTTTCTTTTGCTGGAACTGATACCCGAAGACTGTTTTATTTTTCATTTGGCAGGCTTCACATGCTCAAATCATTAGATGTGTCGTTTAATTCAATCATGGAAATCCCTGAAGAAATCGGATCGACAGTTTCTCTGGTCAAGTATGTGCATTCCATAAATTCTATATTATTTTTTGTGAGGCATTTCGACAAAAAATAGAAAATGCACCTTCTTGTCACCTTAAATGATCATAATTATATTAGCATTGCAGAATGGTTTTTTATCACATATAATGCATTATATTTTCCTGCTCTGCAGAAGGTTCTCATTTGTGTTTGTCTCACTACAGGTTTGATTGTTCAAATAACCGCCTAAGCTATCTTCCCGCGTCTCTTGGAAAATGCAGGGAGTTATCAGAACTTAAGGTAATATTTTATAAGTATATTTGTTACTTCTATTAATTTGAATTGTGTTTTATAATTTCACTCTGCTGGCTTATGCTTTTTGATGGTTAAATATTTTCCAGTTATAATAGTTTTGTCCTGCTTTTGTCTAATCATGTATCCTTGAATTATGTGCGCATTGTTATAACAAAATACTTTTCTGTGCTATAATCACAATTTACTTGTCCAGAAGTTGAAATAATGAGATATTTTGTTCTATGACATTAGTGGCCAGAATTTGCCTTGAGAATTTTTATTTATTTAATTTTTTGTGTGTGTTTGATAGAGTTAATGTATCTGCGCTTGCATGAATCAAACTCATTTGAGTATCTTTCTGCATGCCCTTAGGATACAGGCATTTGGTTGTCCGACTTTGGAAAAATGTCCAGCTAATTTGAAATCCGCATTCGCTTTTGAAGTAATAAACTTGTATTTGTCTGGTACTAGGATTATAATTTCTTTAGTAATAATTTTGACAAGAATTAAAAACAAAAAAAGCTACAAAAATGGACTATTTTACTAATAACTTCATATATGATTTGTTAAAAGGTTCACATTGAAGGCCCTACCCCAGTTTATATATATTGTAGATGCCTCATCTTCAAAAATATCAACAGCCAGAACGACAATAATGAAAGTTATGAGTCTATGTTAAGGATAATATAACAGTAGCTTGATCCAGTTCAAGAGAGCAAGCTGTTCAATTGTAGTCAAAAGTTAGAGCGTACCTAATATAGACACACATTATTGGGATTTACTATATAGTTTGCCCTTAATGAATGATATCTGAACGTAGTACAGTTGAATAGGCGTGTGTTGTCAGCATTTCTTTCCTTCATGTCATCCTTTATACATCAAAGAAGTTATATTCTTTTCTTTGGGTGCCACGTATTTAAACTTCTCTGTGCTTTCCATCAATGGTTTTTGGTGATCTTCTCAGGCATCAAACAATGGCATTTCCAGCTTGCCAGAAGATCTAGGAAACTGTTCTAAATTTTTAAAGTTGGATGTAGAGGTATTATAAGCTTTATTTATTAGCACCTGACGAATTTGTAATCTCCCCCACCCTCCTTTTATCTCTCACCATTCCATATTTTGGCTTTAAAGTATGTTGTGCTTCTTTTTGGCTAGGGAAACAAGCTAACATTGCTACCCGATAGTTTCATTGCATCATGCACTGTGCTTACAGAACTCAATGCATGTAAAAACATGTTTCCTTTTAATCTGTTATTGAGTTTTGGACAGCTCGTTCCATTTCTAGAGAGTTGCTTATTTAACCATTTTACAGCCAAGAACTTGCTAAGCAGCATTCCGGACAGTATTGGATGCCTTTCACGTTTGATACGTCTCGACCTTCACCAAAACAGTGAGTGGAGCAAGTTTTCTGTTGGACTATGCTGGATGGTTTTATGCATGTTAATGTTAGAAATATGTGGTGCTCAGTACTCTTGTTGTCTCTCTGTAATTAATAACACGTCTGCCTCATTTGATTTGCTATTTGCATATATACTGCAGGAATTTCATCAATCCCATCATCAATAAGGGGTTGCTCATCCCTTCTGGAGTTTTATATAGGGTACATCTCTTTCTTTGCCACAATTCTTAGTTTCTTATTTGTTATCTTGGACTATTCCACATTTACACTTCTGATATTTGCCTTCTCGTTTCTTGGTTTTTGGGCCAATTTAGAAATAATATGCTGTCATCATTACCAGCGGACATTGAATCACTAACGCAGTTGGGAACATTTGATCTTCACTCAAACCAGGTGGCTCATTTAACATCATGTCTGAAGTTGCTACAACTTCCCTATGATTAAATTGTTCTAATACTTCAAGAAGAGGATAGTCTTTCTGGCATCTGTAAAGTTTTATTTTTGACTCATTTTCTGATATGCTCTTTATTAATTGATCTTTTACTGTTCGATTTTTATTTTTATTTTTTCACTGTACATGCAGTTGAAGGAGTATCCAGTGGAGGCATGCAATTTGCGTCTTTCAGTTCTGGACCTTTCTAATAATTCATTATCTAGTTTGCCTCCTCAGATTGGTAAGGTTAACATCTTATTTCTTAATAAGTAGTGTTGGCGTTAGTTAAATGCACTTCATGATGAGCATGAAAAGAAGTTTATTTGTAGAAATTCTCTATTAAGTTGTAGAATTGAGTTACATAACTTTCTAAAGTATCCTGGTCTGATTGTCCAATAAAGGTAGTCATTCACAATAATTTGACAGCTTCTATGTTTATCGTTGCTTGAGGAAATTTTTAATTATTTAAAAAAAGATCATAGTTCTATAGAAACAACTAGTACTGCCTTCTGTATCAGTCTTTTGATTTAGAGAAGGTTCAATATGTTTGGTTCAAGTATATTGTAGTTTCATCAGTATGTAACAATTCTTATATTAAAACCATGTATTGTATTCATTCGTTCCGCTATGTTGACATTGTACAATGTATAGATAAGTTAATGTGGGAAACGTCATTATGCAGGCTTGATGACCACACTGCGGAAACTTTTACTTGTTGGCAATCCGTTGCGGACACTGCGAAGGTTTGAATCATTGTCTTGTTTGTCTGCTTCAGCAATGCTTCCTGTTTGTTGAGGATTGATTAAATGATTTGTCCTTACTCAGCTCCTTGGTATCCGGACCTACACCTGCTATATTAAAGTACCTTCGAAGTAGACTTCCAACTGATGAAGGTATGTTAGTTCTTAGTATTTCCTGAGGCAGCAGTTGGTGATTTAAAGGTATCAAGAAGTTGTGACTCTTGGCTTAGTTTTCGCAACTCAAAATTGCTACTTACAGCTTTCTAGATTTTCAAGTTAACCTGCTTCAAGTCGATATTCTTAATTTTGTTTCAGCATGTACATATATGATTTTTATGTGTAGAATCTGCTGCAACCATAGCTGTGAAAGAGGATGTTGTTGCCATGGCAGCTCGTTTATCCCTTACTTCAAAGGTAATTTCCCTCGCTAACGGATTTTTTGCATCCATCTCATTCTTCTGAATTGAAATTAAGTTTACTTCAGCAGACGTTGAAGACTTGAGTTCATTAATACATAGGCTATGTGTCTTCAACGAAGCGTGCATTGTAATGACAAAGTTCATAAATGAAGGCATCCTTATCTCTGTAGTCGATTCTTATTTCTGCTTAAGGTTTTGTCATATATCTGCGTAGCGTCTTCGTTGTTGGTGCCTTTCAGGAACTTTCTTTAGCCAAGCTAGGTCTGGGTGCTGTCCCATCAGACGTATGGAAGTCAAGTGACATCACAAGAGTCAATCTTTCAGAAAATTCTATTGAAGAGCTACCGAATGAACTTAGCTCTTGTGTCTCCCTTGAGGTAAACATCTTCTAGATTGCCACCTCTCTGTTAAACTAAAAATGTTGGTTAGGATTAAAGAAATGAGAAGGAGATGGAAACTAAAACTCTGAAAGGCATCTGCGTCATCTATCTAGTCTATGGTAACGACTAATATACTCTGTACAGTTTTGATGTTAATATGTGTTGATCCTTGAAAGTCATAACATGCATACATATTTATTTGAGATATTGACCTTTCTGGTGGCCCACTTTAATGCGTTGGTGAATCCAATTGTTGTCTTTCATCAAATAAATCTATCCTTTTTATTGTTCCTTTGCCAAATCTATTTGCTTAATATAGCCAGCAATGTGGTAATTTTTATATCATTTTTGTAATCTAACCTTTTTATCTTGTCAGGGTCGAATTGATTTCATTTGGAGAGAATGTGCAACTTTAAATGCCAACTATAATATGGCTTGTGAAGTCACTTAATTTGACTCTTGTATTAGAACAGTATATTTCTTTTCTCAATCAATAGAAATGTGGATAGGATTCTTTGTTACATTTCATAAGTGTTTATGAAGTAAGCCTTGTGCATTAATTTTTGTAAAGCCTTTCATTGAACACATTCAATCTGCAGGCTTTAATTTTATCCAAGAACAAGATAAAAGAGTGGCCTGGTACAATTTTGATGTCTCTTTCCAAGCTTTCGTGCTTAAAGCTGGATGGAAATCCACTGAGAAAGGTGAATATGATTTGATACTAGACTTGTCTTGTGAAACAAACCTTCAGCTGCTAATGTACGAGAGGTACATTAGTAACATTAGTAGGCAGACACTAGTTCTTGATAATCATTCTGAATATTATTGTTTTGTGGAATGAACCTTCACCGACAACATAATTCAAGATTAGAGACAATTTACGTAAGTTACATAGATAGGTAAACACACTTGAGAAGTTGAGAAATCTTTCTTGGGCAATAATTTTGGGCTAATTTTAATGGGTGATTCCTCAAATGTCTGTTAAGAAGCTAAGCTCCAAGTTTAGCATCAAGTCCACACATAACATTTTTATAGCATTCTGTAATCTTGCATCTACTTTTCTTCATTATATCAATTTCATTCTGACCTCCGCTTGCTTTCTCATAGATCCCATCCGATGGTTTTAGAGCTGTTTCCAAGCTCCAGATTTTGGATCTAAGTGGTGTGGTGGGTTCTTTACCAGAAAACCCAACATTTTCTAGCTTACCAGAGTTGCAGGAGCTCTACCTGAGGTCTTTTAATAGGAAATCAATTATTGAAACTTTGTAAATTTGAAGATCTAGTTATGTTGCTTGTCATACATTTCCTATTTGATTGGGCAGGAGGATGCAAATATCAGTTGTCCCTTCAGATATAATGACTTTACAGCAGTTGAAGATTCTAGATTTAGGCCAAAATTCTCTTCAATCAATTCCAGAGGTAATATTTCTCTCTCAGAAGTATTCAAATTTAGATTTTATTTTTTACTTTTTTACCTCCAGTAGAAAGACATCTGAAGTTGAAAATACTTTAAAATTTCAAGAAGTGTCCAGTCAGCTCATTGCAACTATGCTAAGTTATTAGGAGTCCATGTAAATTGATTATTCTAACCAGCTTTCCTATCCTTTTCTTTTCTTCGTTGATGTCTAAACTTCTTCAAACTGTGCTCAAAGGGGATGTGGTCCATGAAAAAATTCAATTTAAAAATTTTGCTTTTCATTGTTGGATTATTTGTTGCTTTATCTTTAAAACATCCGAGTAAAATGTGGTCCTTTTTCCTACAACTTCTTTACAAGTTCCAACTCAATCACAGATCTTAACTGTACAAGGCCCAGTCTGTGTTAGCATATAAATTTTCAGTTATGGACCATTGTATAATTCGTATAAAAATGAAGTCGAACGTAGTTTGGCTTCATCTTCCCTGTTAAACATATAACAATTAACATAAATCTTGTACATCTTTCTCAAACTATCTCCTGTCAAGATACCCTGCAAAGCAGCTTCCCAAGTGGAAAAGGGCCACTGCCTTGAGGGCCTTACTACTTAAAGGGTACTGTTATCCTCTCCTGTTAGTGGTAATAAGATCTGACTCAGATTTTACATCACTGGTTTGTCGTTACTTTGTTATACCCTCACCCCAGCATTGGGCATACTAACTTTATATAATACTTGTATAGAGTTCCTCTTCAACATCCCAATTTTATAATAGCTACAGGGCACTCGGTGGTGCTGTTTATGGATGAACAAAAGAAAGACACTATTCAATTGTCTAAATGAAGGAAAAGAAAAGAAAAGAACACTTGTTAGGATACAGGGGAAGGTAGCAACGAAGACTTGAGGCTAGGATTTGTCTCAATGACTATTTTGCTCCTTCCAATGTTCTTTTATTTTCCTTGTTAACAAAAAGAGGGTGTTTAGGTATTCTGTGTTAAAAAATACGGATCATACAATTTGAGCTGTGGAAAACAATCTGAATCTATCATCATCATTATTGCACTTCCTTTCCCAATTGTATTTGTTAGACACTCTCAAGTTCTTCCTTGGGCTCTCTCTCCTGCTTTTTGTGATTTTCAGTTCTTTGATTTTATACTCTTATTGATCATGTGAATAATTATATTTACATATTATATCATTTGCTTGCAGAGTGTTAAATATTTGACTTCTCTTACGGAGCTTGACCTGTCAGATAACAATTTGTCTTCAGTTCCACCAGAACTGGTAACCCTTTTCGTCTAACTATTTCTTTGATTTGGTTTGCTTTCAAATGCACGAGTTATTGATTTCATCTGAAAGTGTGTTAATTCTATTTCCACTGTGGGAATGTAAATAAATTTTACTCTTTGCTTTTCTGCTTAAAGCACTGGGAAATTGATTCAATCATAATATTATGTTGATTGCTATGAATTAATAAATTCTTATAATTGATGCTTTATGGATGAACTGAAAGATTATCAAAGACACTGGGATCCTTCTGTTGGCTTTGCCCTGTTGTGCTGAAAAAGGGAAGGGGAAGGGGAAGGGGAAAGAAAGCTGCTAATCTATTGAAGATTGTTTAGTCATTAGCAATAGATGCTTTCTCAATTACCATGCATGTTAAAAGATTCGTTTTCCACATCCCATACTTCCTGCTTTGCTAATTGCTTTTTTGCATATCTTGTTCTACAGGGTTTGCTTGAATCCAACCTGCAAGTGCTAAAACTTGATGGGAACCCATTGAGAAGGTACAGTTCATCTTTTATGTTTACTCTTGTTTTGAGTTCGTGATTAGATAAATGAGTTTTAGGTAAAATATTAAGAATAGGCCAGTAAGTCAACCGAATCTAGTTGTGCCATGTTTGCCCTTGTGCACTCCATGCATTTCGACGTTGAATGACCTTATCTACTAGAGTCATCGTTCTCTTTAGTGAATTAACAATCTCCAATTTCAGTTTGATATCTCAGTCAGCAACATCTGACACCAGCATAACTCTCCCATCTGTCTCACTAAAAAAATCCTTCTAATCATTTTATGGTAATGCTAAATGCTTAGGTCATGGTTTTGTACTTCCTAACCGTCACCAACAACACCTGCCTTACAATTTTACACTCGCTCTATCAAATTCCTCATGTTAGTTGCTTACATTTCAGCTAGGTAATAGCTTAGATTTGAACAGGAGATGCCATGCAAATCAAAATTAGCTTAAAGGATACGTCGGTCAACCTTATGATTGACCTGTAAAGCTATAATCAACAGCAAGCGAACATATGGAATGCTTGTGAATTAATCAAAAAATAATGGAACCCAAGAAACCCAAAAGAAATAACTAAGAACTTACAATGTCGTTCGACGTTCTGAAATTAATGACTTTCTTCTGGATTCTCATTTGTCTTTCCATCTACTTTTGCCCTGTGTCCATCTCTGTCCACTTTTTCATTTACCCAGCATAAGTCATTACTATGCTCATTTATCTCTCATTCGGTCCCCTCCCTATCGAATGATTGGAATCTGAGAATTAAAACTGCATTTTCCTATTTAAAAGCATGTAAGTTACTTCTGAATAATTTGATTATGACATCAATATAGCTAGTTCTTACCAATTAAGTTTAAAAGTGGCATCTTTCTCCACCCATGAAAATTGTGCTTTTAGCATGACTTCTGTAGTTTTTATCGGGTTCTTACCTGACAAGCTACGGAAGATGAAATTCTACTGTGTTTTTATGCTGTTAATTTCAGTTGAAATTCCACTATTTATATGAGTTGATAGTAAAGATGCAGGGCAGTATATATGCACTCTTTAAAATAATGTCTCTGGCTTTTCCAGTATCCGAAGGGCTATTTTGGACCGAGGAACAAAAGCTATTCTGAAATATTTGAAGGACAAAATCGTAGAGCAATGATGGTTTCACATCTCTCTCCATGAAGGTGCATAAGCAGCAGGCTTTATGTACATTATTTCCGGTTTGATTAATGAGTGAGAACAGAAATTGTTTGCTTTGATTTATTTCAATTTTTTAAGTCGTCTTGGTGTGCTTGAGTTTATATAATAATTCCAGATACTTATATTATATAATACAATCTATGTTATTACAACTTTAGATTTCTTTGGTTTTACTTCGTGTGGAATGAATCAAATTTTATCGTCAATGCTACTGCACAATCTCATTTTCTTGCATGATTAAACGAGTTGGTCCAATATTTGCCTTTTACGATTTTGACGTGCCCTGTACCCCTAATCACTTGATTTTTGGACGTTGGAGCCATAAACAACCCACTTCTTCTTTATAGTTCAACATGGTCTATAATAAGATACCATGGCTGTTCCCCAGCCCTGAAATCTTTGGAAAAATGACAATATTATCAATCCTGTTACATGTACAGAAATGTTTTAACATTTTTTTTTATAAATATTGTCAGACGACAAGATTTCATTGAATGTTGGACAAAAATCAAAGTTAAACCAGCCAATGCAGTATTGTCATCTATACGCTTGTAATGCTTTCTATACATTCTATCTATACAAGGAGCTTAATTCGTACATTATTGGCAATTTTTACACGGATCTTGTTACATGTACATTAAAATTTATACAATGGATTATGTAGTGTCTATGCTATTTGTCGGGTTAAAATATAATCAACTTTTTTATTCAATTTTTTCCCTTCACATCATTTTCGGTAATCGCATATATACATTTTTATATATATGTAGCAAATTTCTTTTTACAATAGAAACTATGGTCATCCAGGGGAAGTCCTCAACATGCATATAGAGAGGGCAATTTGAACCGTCAAAATCGAAAATCGCGGTTAACCGAATTGAATGGGGCGAAAAAAATCGAACCGATGGTGCAATGAGGCGGATATAGTTTTGATTTTAATGAATCGGTCCGTAATGGTGCGGGTATGGTATTTACGTCGTCGAATCGAAACCGAACCGATTACCCGCTAAAAAAAAACACAATTGAATTGATTATGGGCTTTACACTACTTTTCTATCCAGACAAAAACAAAATCCCTCCCCTCCTCATTGCATCTATCTGACTCATTTGGCCAGCCCACTTACCATTAGCCCATAATAGCTTTAGTATGACAGATTGACAGTATATAAATGCAAACCCTACTCTCCACAAACCACAAACTCACGCACGGCTCCACTGCCTCTACGGTCCAAGTCGTTGTCGCCTCCGAAAATTTGTTGCATTTGTTAGCCATTCTATTACTGCTGATCATGTAAAAAAAGAGTTTGATGTTTTTCTAGACGTGTCAGTATGAAAAGGAATCAACTTTGAATGCTAATCTATGTTAGTAAGACTTGTAGGGAAGAATGAATCAAGTAACTTCGATGCACAACAATTAATAATGAAGGAAAAGTTTAGTATTATTATATTTATAATATTGTTTGTTAAATTTGTATTTTACAATTGAAAATTAGGATAATGCTTGCATTTACATTTGGAATATTGTTTGATAATGTTTGTATTTTCGTTTGGAATATTGTGTTTTTGTTTTCATTGACTTTTTTCATAAATTGTTTTATATCAATTTGACAGATGAACCTATAAAAAATAATTTATTTTCATGGTTATTAACCGAACCGAACCGTGCCGAACCGAACCGAACCGATTTACGTGGTCATGGTACGATTATGGTATGGTCAAAAAATTGGTAGCGTGGTTATGATTTTGGCCGAAATCGACCCATAATCAAATCGTTGCCAACCCTGTTGGGAATCTACTTATACATGCACAGCAGAAATTAAAATTATTTCGATTCCCATCCAATAGATCTCATTGTGTTTGGTTAAGAATTGTGATAAGATTGTACCTTTTCCAGATAACCGATTTACGTGGTCATGGTACGATTATGGTATGGTCAAAAAATTGGTAGCGTGGTTATGATTTTGGCCGAAACCGACCCATAACCAAATCGTTGCCAACCCTACATGCATACATCATAATTTCAGGATGAGTCGTGTCCTGTCAATCTTTAATCCATTGTTACAGGATTCGTCCTTCTTTAATTGTTTGTCTTTGGGGATTTTGATAAATTGATCACCATACTTTAAAACTCCCTTAGTGCTTCATGGTGGTTTGTTTGCCTGATTGTCTGTTGCATCTTCAATATCAGCTTCCGAAAATAATCTGAACTCGATAATAGAGGACAAGATCGTCAAGTGATTAGTAACAGTGTCGAAAGATCGATAAAGTTAACTTTGCAGATAGTGTTATAGATGAATGTATGGCGTGCACTCTTGTACAGGTAACACGGTTCTCGAAAGAATATCAAGAATTTTTTGTATATTACTCATTGATTTTGCCCACAGAAAAATGGGTAGCACATTGGGTTGTGACCGAGGATGATTCATATCCAAGTCAATTTGTCAGGTTTTCCCAGGTTTGGATAACGTACATTCTGACATGTTTGAGGCAACTATACAATAAAATAAGTAAATAAGTTACTCATAATATATACATTTTTTTAATACAGTTTACTGATGTCTATTGACCAAGTTCCCGAGCTTGTTTAAAATACAACAAAAAATAAAAAAATTAAAAAAACGAAAAGAAGTAGAAGAAAAAATGGCTTGTGGATTTTGATCAAAAAAAATTGATGAAATTTTTTATTGTAAAGTTATAAATTTTAAAAAATGTGTGATTGTAAATGAATTTGAGAAAAAATGAAGTTAAGGTAAATAAAGACCAAGTAACGGTTAAATATAATGGGGGACGATCATTTCGTTTGTGAATGATTTGACCGTTACTTCCTATTCTCAAATAGTCAGAAGTTATTTTAAATGGTTGATAAATTTTAAAAATTGATCATAGACTTTATCCCAGACAGCAATGTTGAAGAGAAGGAACGAGTAGCTTTTGAGATTCTGTTTTTAACTTACTTAATTGTTTTTAAGTTTTTCAACCTTAATTAATTTAATTAATTCTTTTTTAACTAAATGGACCATCCTTCTATACTGTAATTTTATAAATTTCAAAATTTAATAAACAAATTTCATTTTAATATAACTATAATGTAAATATAAAACATTTAACAATATTACATAATGGTATGAAAATAAAAATGAAATTTAAATTACTACGAATAACAACAACAACATCAATACAAGAATGATACCATTAAAATTAGGGTAAAATCATATGTACCGAAGGGGGGGTTACCGAAGCGTGTCCTCCCCCCCCGCCCCCTCACAAACACGCGGGCCCTGCGTGTATTTAGTAATGTCGAGCCGAGATCCCCACCTCGATAATGTGAGTGAGGTATAAACGATTGTGTAAATAATTATGTATGTGTAGCACGATCCAATAAAGATTTTAAAACGAACATGCTACAGATTTGAGTCCTTCAAATCTTCCCTATCATATGTCCACAACGTTGTACTAATAGATAAAGAATTCCGAGAATCCTTATCCAATGTCATAAGTCATCAGTGTTGATCCAAAGCTCTGAATCACTAAAGACAAAGCTGCCACCCCTCCTTCACCGTTTAAAATCAATATAAATTCTGGACCACCCTCTAATGAATAAACCATTTTCAGTTAACTCAAATTATCCATTCTTTCTTAGAGAAACCAAGAAAATTTATTTCAGCTTCTCTGTTTAGAAGAAAGAAGAAAAAAATGTTGGCCATATTTCACAAGGCGTTTGCTCATCCACCCGAAGAGCTAAATAGCCCTGCATCTCTCAAAAGTTCAAAGAAGCCTAAATTACCTGAAGAAGCTCTTCAAGAATTCCTTTCTTCTCACCCTACTAACACTTTCTCTATGAGTTTTGGGGATGCTGCTGTTCTTGCTTATGTACGACCTGATCACCAATCTCTTTTTCATCAGAACCAGAGGTATATATACACATAAAACTATTTCTTAAGAGTTTATGCTAATGGAAATCTTTTAACATTTTTATGGGTTTTTGTTTTTGCAGGTTGTTTTGTGGGTATGATGATATATATTGCCTTTTCATGGGGAATTTGAACAATTTATCTGCACAGATCAAGCAGTATGGATTAGCAAGAAATGCAAATGAGGCCATGCTTGTGATTGAAGCTTATAGAACACTTAGGGACCGTGGTCCTTACCCGGCTGACCAGGTTATTAAGGATCTTGAAGGAAGCTTTGCTTTTGTTGTCTATGACAGCAAAGTTGGAACTGTTTTTACTGCACTGGTATTTGACCCTTGTCTTGTAATTTTTGATAAGATTTTGGCCTTCTTTTCTGTGTATAATTTGAATTATGATTTCAGGGTTCTGATGGAGGAGTTAAGTTGTACTGGGGCATTGCTGCAGATGGTTCTGTGGTGATTTCTGATGATTTAGAGGTGATCAAAACCGGCTGTGCAAAATCATTTGCACCATTTCCAGCAGGTAATGACAGAGAATTTCTACCCAAGATTTGCTTAAATTAATGAATAATTCAAGAAAATATGATTGATTTTGTGGTTGCAGGGTGCATATTCCACAGTGAGGGAGGATTAATGAGTTTTGAGCATCCAATGAATAAGCTAAGGGCAATGCCAAGGGTGGATAGTGAAGGGGTGATGTGTGGGGCTAATTTCAAAGTTGATCATTATGCTAGAGTCGATAGCATTCCCAGGGTTGGAAGTGAAGCCAATTGGGCAGAATGGAATTCTCATGAACCATAATTTATCAAATTTCTTGTTTTCCTTTCTTTTTGTTATTTTGGAGTCTTTTGATCTTTCTTTGGTTTCTTCTTTAAGCTTGTGCCTGTTTCTGGCCCAGCAATGGACACAAAATGTACAAAAAAATAATCTGAAACTTGATTTTGGTTCAACCTTACAGTCCCTGTAATTCTCATTCTTTGTTCAACTTCGGGGAACGCAGATACGAGAGGAGAGAAGAAACGGTGTCGTATAATGGGTGGGGAAGCTTTTATTGTCTGGTGTGAATAAATGGAGGGGTTGGAATAAATGGAAAAAATAGACATGTGGTGGAAAGAGAGGGGGTTAAGTTGCAATAATAATTGTGTTTTTGAATTTTTAATGTCTGTGGAGTAATAATTCTTATTTCTCCATCATTTTGTTTCTGTCAAACATGGAGGAACCAATCACTTCTCGCTAAAACAATTTAAGTCTTCTAAATTACAAACAGAATCTAAATCTTTTGTGGACTTTAAGATTAAACAATTAATAAAAACCAGATATTTCTTTAGCAATGCAAGTGAAGTCTTGTGAATTTCATCCACATCATAGAAGGTAGATGAGGAACTTTTTCACTTGTCACACGTGGCAATGCTGAATTGGTGACATATGACGTCATATCAGGCAGGTGTATTTTTTAATTAATGGCATTTGTTCACCGAAGTTCAAAATGCTAAATCGATGTCGACTATAGCTCTTCTAAGTGTTCCCGTCGGTGGAGTCACTTTGGGACAAAAAGAAGAAGATTTTTTTTCTAATAATTCATGTGATACCTTTTTTATTCTATAGCACTCTTTTGTAAACTTTAATTTATTCAATTAATCTACTCAAACAAGGATTCAAATTAGGTTTGAATCCAGGAGTCAAGTGTCATCACATGCATGGTTCGATTTTTTTATGATTTTTTAAACTGTTCAATCACTGCTTGTCAAGTGTCATCTGATTTTAAAACTTGTCACCAATCTTTGTTGGTGTAGCATCACTGTAATTTATTACTGTATTTTGTGTTTTCATAATACGGACTTCCGACAAGTGATATTCATGGAAAACTAAAGGATTGGTGTCAAGAATTTGATTATATCGTCTAGACTAAAACGTTTATTACGATGAATATAATAAAACTGAGATTGAGGAACACGTGACAATGAACTACATGAAGATGATTCACATCACCTTCACATCGGGTCTTGCCCAAGAATGTACAAGGAAATTATTGAAATTCAATATGATTTGTAACAATCATCAAATTATTGGGATGTGTTTTCAATGAAGAACCAAAATAAATGATTCCTAGAGATAACCAAATAAACATTAAGGAAGTCTTTTAAAAGGGCATACAAAAATCTAAATTACGAAATGAAGTGTAAGAATTCAAGATTTCTTCAACTGAACTAGACTCTATAACAAGATGAGCAGCAAATAGAAAAACCAATATGACGAATAATTTTCAGACAATTGCGAACTTATTCAATGACATTCACATGTACGTTCCCATCCAAAATTGGCCTTCACCTCCGTATGGTCAGGAGCTTCCATTCGCCTTAGAAAAACTAATATAATAAAACTCGGAGATCATGCAAGTGAAAAAAACGAAAGCTGCTCCTGCTGCAAAAACGCCCTTTCTAACAGTCTCACAAGAGGGAGGGTCCTCGAAAAACCTTGACCTGTACTTGGTGTGGTAAGCATTTCTCACTGAACCCGCCAGCAAGCATGCCTCGGCAATGAAGAATGTCACCCTGAAAATGACAATTACCGACTTTAGAGTTCAGAATTTTATCGTGTGTTAGAGAGAAGACTTTGGGGGTCGGCAATAAATGTAACATTATCCGTGTGAAGAATGAAAAGAATATATACCAGCAGATCATGAAAAGAATAAGTGCGCAAGCCCTTGAACCTCCGGGGTTTAGAGCCTTTCCACAGCAGAAGCATCTACTTGCAACCGTTATAAGCACTTGACTGGCCAAGAGGAACAAAAATGCACCGACACCATATCCAGTTGCAATATCAGAGTCATAAACACAGTACTGGTAATTATTTTCGCCATCCGTCTTTGTTTTGCCCTATCAAAGATCATATAATTCTAATATTAGGAAGAGTCAAAATTAGTACTATTAATATCAGAATTAGAGCCAAATTAGTACTGATGCATTGTGAATTCTTTAGAATCCGCATCAAGCAATGGAAATGAACTTTATGGTGCCTTTCTTATGGACTCTGCGTGTATTGTTAAGGTTTTCACATACATTTTCTTTATTGAGGAAATGCCATTTGTTTCACATACTTTTTCCTTTTCTTGATTGGATGCATGTCTATTGTCAAGAAAGATGGATACTTAAAAATCAAAACCCATATAAGCCAAGACATTAGAATCCATATATGTTTCTTTACCATGCCTTCGACAAGGAACAAATCTTGGGCCAGTGAATGGAGTTGAAGGTCGCAGCAAGCAAATTATTTTATAAAAATTGAAACTTATTTTGAATAAAAAATTCATGCAACAGAGACTAGATGTTATAGAATAGAACCAACCAAAAATCCATCCAGATAAGAGAATGACGATTAGCATCAGATCATCAGAGGTCGGTCTTCGTCCAGTCAACAGTAGAGGTTCACTGGTTTGTTTTTTATGCAATTGGAAGAAATATCTCAATATATTCCATACTCTTAAACAAATTCGAGAGGAAAATATAAAATCCCCGAATAAATTCAGTTTCGCAATGAAATAACTAGTTTTTTAAAGAATTCTAGCCATTTGAGCAATAAATCTAATACCATCTATGCAATTAATTTCTCAATAACTATTCATTTCTTGATTCTACACATAATTATCAACATACAATCCCAAGTAGTCAGAAGAAATAATAATCAATTAAGAGAATACTCACAGTGCTTCGTCTCTGCTCAGCAGCAACAGCCAAACCAAAAGCAATAAGATCAAAAATGAAGACAATGACAATTAATAGTTTGGAAGCCATTGAAATGACCCACTTCCCAGATCTAAATCTCTCTCTTCACTTCACTACTCTTCCAACTTCTCTCTCTATATAGATAGGTACTTGAGTAACGAAGAAGGAGAGTAACTACTACTGAAAGAAATGAGAGAGAGTTTTGCCATGGATTATGACAGCTTAACAGTTGTTCACCGACAGCTCCGGGCCCCATCTACTCATCACCCAAATATAAAAACCGAAACAAGAATC
>NC_036257.1:13412738-13439523 GCF_002742605.1 Olea europaea var. sylvestris | reverse complement strand
AAAAAAAAAGTCATTTTTTTAAAATAGTCGTTGATTACTGTTTAAAAAAAATTGAAAAATTTGCAAAAACCTTAAAAATAATAAAAATTCAATATTGCCCCTAACAAATCACTCTCAAACCGATGTCTGAAAAAGAAGGGGAAGAAATCTTGTTGAAAATAATGGTAGAAATCTTTATAAATTATATAAAATTACTGAAAATGATATTTTTTGAGATGTTTTCGAGCCAAAATAGCGATCCCCAGCACTTGGATCGGAGAAGAAAGGGAGGAGAGGACGGCCTGACGGCCCAGATAGTCTGTTGGGTCGTCTTTTCTAGAGGGCAGCTGGGCTTCCCTCAATTTTTTTTTGTCGTATTCCATAAATAATTTAAATACACAAAAATAAATAATAACCATTTAAATAATAATTAAATGATTATTTAAATGAAGAATGTTAATAATCAAAATATGTAATTAAAATTTAATTGAAATAAATTTCTAATATTTAAAATAAAAATTAAATATTTACGTTCACTTGTTCAATAAATAATTTAAATAATCAATCAATATAAATAATTAAATCAAATAATTTAAATGAACAATTGAAACAAATAAATGAAAAATAATTGGAATAAATAATTAATTTAAATGCACAAAAATAAATAAAAAATATTTAAATAATAATTAAATGATTATGTAAATGAAAAATGTAAATAATGAATAAATGTTAATAATCAAAATATGTAATTAAAATTTAATTGAAATAAATTTCTAACATTTAAAATAAAATTTAAATATTTACGTTTACTTGCTCAATAAATAATTTAAATAATCAATCAATATAAATAATTAAATCAAATAATTTAAATGAACAATTGAAACAAATAAATGAAAAATAATTGGAATAAATAATTAATTTAAATGCATAAAAATAAATAATGAACATTTAAATAATAATTAAATGATTATTTAAATGATAAATGAAAAATGTAAATAATGAATAAATGTTAATAATCAAAATATGTAATTAAAATTTAATTGAAATAAATTTCTAACATTTAAAATAAAAATTAAATATTTACGTTTACTTGTTCAATAAATAATTTAAATAATCAAATCAAATAATTTAAATGAACAATTGAAACAAATAAATAAAAAACGATTGGAATAAATAATGAACATTTAAATAATAATTAAATGAAAAATGTAAATAATGAATAAATGTTAATAATCAAAATTTGTAATTAAAATTTAATTAAAATAAATATTCAAAATAATTTATTTAATTTATTTAAATAAATAATTAAATAAGAAATATAAATATTCAAAATAATTTATTTAAATAATTAATTAAATATAAATAATCAAAATTAAATAAATAAATAATTAAAATAAATAATAAAGAATTAAAATAAACTATGAAATAAATAATTTTACAAAAATTAGTTTTCGCTTTTTATAATTTGTTGTCTAATCTTGTAATTCATTTTCTTTATTATCCGTTATTTCGTGCGTATATTACTTACAATTCGGTTAGTTGGATTTTTTGACATTATGTTTCAAATGTTCTAATATTTGAAATTTTGTAGGATGAATTACCGTTTGGATGTCGCCTTGAAACAGATTCCTGACAAAATTACGTCGAACTGTAACTTTGCCAGTTTTACAGCAGTGTTGGATTCAACCGTTTGGATTGGCCCAACGTGCCAACCATTTTTTTATATTGAATTTAATTGTTTATAAATATTTCATGAATTATGTAAATTGTTTATTTAAGTAAAATAATTAATTGTTTTTCATTTTATTTTATTTAAAATATAAATAATGAAATAAATATAATAAACAATTGAATATTCAATAAACAATTAAAATAAATGAGAAACTAATATAAATAATTAAATGAAGTAAATAGATATGAAATAAACTATTAAAATAAGTAATTAAATAGAGTAATTAAATATTAAACAAACAATATACACAACCAATTAAAATAATTAATGAGATATTTAAATAAAAAAATTAAATTAAAAATTTAATAAGTGATTTACTAAATCAATATTTAATTTAATTGTTTATTTAAATATTCAATTAATTACTTTAATTGTTGGTGTATATTATTTGTTTAATATATAATTATTCATTTTATACTTTATTTGTTTATTTAAATATTTCATGAATTATTTTAATTATTTATGTATATTGTTTATTTAAATAAGAAATAAATAACTAATTGAAATAAATTAAATAAATATTACTAAAAAAATTAAAATAATTAATTGAAATAATAAATAACTAATTGAAATAAATTCAATAAACAAGTAACTTAAATGTTAATTAAGCAATAAAAATAATTAATTGACATAAATAATAAAGAAATATAAATATTTTAAATTTTATAAGATGGATTACCATTTGGACGCCGTCATGAGACAAATTCCCAACAAAGTTACGTCAAACTATAATTTTGTTAGCTTCATATTAGTTCAAGATTTGTTGGATGAAGAGCACGCATACCTGTTACATTGATCCTACTTATGACGATAACTCTAGCATAGTTAGGAGATGCATTTAAGGAATGCGGCGATATGTTTTACAAGTTGAAGACTATAACTTTGCCAACTTTACATTAGTCCTAAATTTGTTGGATGAGGAGTATGCAGACCTGTTATACTAATCCTACTTATGACGGTAACTCTAGTACAGTTAGGAGATGCATTCAAGGAATGCGACGATATATTTGACAAGTTGAAGTTGGGGATGATGTTTATACTAGAGAGCATACTGAGGTATCATCGCAAGAAGACGTCGATCAACGTCTTTCATTTGAAGGTTGTTGATGACATTAACACATTCAACAACTATCCATGGAGACAAAGCTGACAGTTATCAGCTCTCCTCAACGATCCTGAGATACATATTATTCATTTGTGATTTATGTTGTACGTCATTTCAAAATCTCGATGCATAGTCATTGACTCGGTAAAATGTTAATATGTCAGCTTGAATTGCTCACTGAGCTGACACCGTTGATTGAGGAGGAGGGTCAGAGTCATATTCGAGGAGATACATTATGCAGGCAATAGGGGTCCCAGACAGTGACAGAGAGTAGCGGATATTTGATCTGATCTGATCCGTTAATAATAATTATCCTATCCGATCCGATCCAATAATCCGACGGATATTTGAATGTTAAATCCACATCCAATTAACTATGTCATCGGATATCCAATCCGAAATTGAAAAAATTAGAAAATTAAAGATTTTATTTATTTATCAGATCGGAATGACCTATATCCATATTTGATTCATTTAGTTAATGGATTATCGGATTTGAATCTCGATTAGGTTATCGGATTAAGATCATAAATTCATCTCCCATTAATTTCATCGAATTCAAATAGGATTCGGATTAAAATCCAATCTATTGATTCATTTAGTCAACGAATTATCGAATTCGAATCTCGATTGGGTTATCGAATTGAGACCCTAAATCCATCTCCCATTAATTTCATCAAATTCAGATCAAAATCCAATCCATTGACAGTTCTAATTGAAGTATATTGAATTTTTAGTATCAAACGTGGCGTAGAGCTGACAAACTAAACACACATTAAAATGCAAGCGTTTTTTTATGTATATTGTGATCCGTAATTGTAATAATTTCAAATGTAAGCATTTTTTTTAAAACGTTTGTAATACTTTAGTTTTTATGTAATTGTATAATAAATAACTAATTACTCTTAATTACATATATAACACACTATAAATAAAGAAAATTGAGAAAATCAGCAACGCACTATAAATAGAGAGTATATAGGATTTAAATAGATATTACACATCCGTTGAGTAGAGAGTAACATACTATAATCGAAAATTTCTCACTCAACTTCATTTGGTATAGGAAACATAGTTTCGACATTCTTGAATAATATTCAATGTATTAAAAATGTGACTATGCCTAAAGTTCGACTTCTATCTCTATTAGATATTCTCATACACTGTGTAATTTATGTTCTAATTAAATATTAAATAAATAATATACATAACCAATCAAGATAATTAATTAATGAGATATTTAAAGATTAAATTAAATTAAATATTAATTTTCTAATCGAATAAGTGATTAAATAAAGTAATAAAATATTAAATAAACAATATACATAACAAATTAAGATAATTAATTAATGAAATATTTAAAGAAGAAATTAAATTAAATATTAATTTTTTATTTGAGTAAATGCTTAAAATAAATAATTAAATATACATAACCAATTAAGGTAATTAATAAAAAAATATTTAAACAAGAAATCAAATAAAATATTGGATAATTCTACATGTACTAATTCATAAGAATGTCCATAATGTACATGTGGAATTTCATGAGTGGAGGATCAAAAAAACTGTTTTTCAAATCTACAATAATGTTATGTCACTTGTACATTATAGTGTAATGTTTTTATTTAAATAACTAACTAAAATTAAGTAATTAAATATTAATTATTAATAATAGACATTACCAATTACTATAATTAATTACTGAAATATCTAAATAAGAAATTAAATTAAATATTATTTTTTTATTTAATTAAGTCATTAAATAAATAACTAAACAAAGTAATTAAATATTAAATAAAGAATATACATAATTAATTAATGAAATATTTAAATAAGAATTAAAATAAATATTAATTCTTTTATTTAAATAAGTGATTAAATAAATAATTAAATAAAGTAATTAAATTTTAAATGCATAATATACATAACCAATTAAGATAATTAATTAATGAAATATCTAAATAAGAAATTAAATTAAATATTAATTTTTATTTAATTAAGTGATTAAAAAAATAATTAAACAATAAATAAATAATATACATAGCTAATTAAGACAATTAATTTAAAAAATATTTAAATAAGAAATTAAATAAATGTTAATCTTTTATTTAAATAATTGATTAAATAAATAATTAAATAAAGTAATTAAATATACATAACCAATTAAGGTAATTAATAAAGAAATATTTAAACGAGGAACCAAGTTAAATATTAATTTTTTTATTTGAGTAAGTGTTTAAAATATATAATTAAATAATTAACTAAATATACATTTATCAATTAAGATAATTAGTTAATGAATTATTTAAATGAGAAATCAAATTAAACATTTAATTTTTTTATTTCAACAAGTGATTAAATAAATAATTAAATAGATTAATTAAATATTAAATAAATAATACACATAATCGATTAAGATAATTAATTAACGAAATATTTAAACAAGAAAGCAAATTAAATATTAATTTTTTTATTTGAGTAAGTGTTTGAAATAAATAATTAAATATAAAGTGAAAAGTGTTTGGTTTTTTAATTTGTAACTTCAGGGTATTTTTGTCTTTTTAAACAAAATTCTATCTTTATAATTGTATAAACTATTTAAGGATATTTTTGTCTTTTATTCAACAAATGGTCATTTTGAAGACTGGCAAATTTTTTTGATCAAAGTGGAAAAATAGCATTTAGACTTGCCTAATTTTAGAAGTGCCCCGCAAATGGGCCAACTCTGTGAACCGGCTCTTCCTGGCTTGTCCTACCTCGTCCTGGAAAATGTTATGGGTCGAATTGAGCTCATAAATTGGTTGGTTTTTTAACTTGTTTTATTAATTTCTTTAAAAATAGTTGACTTGTGGACTCGATGGATTGAGCCTAATTTGCGGATATGAATCAAGTTCGAATGATTAAGAGTCGAATCGAGCAGGTTCGACAAATTGCCACCCTAGGAAAAATAAGGTGAATGGTCCAATGTTTTCTTAAAATAAGGTGAAATGAATACTTGGTTAAATGGAATATTTGAAATAGATGACTAATAAAAATAAGAGGAGAGTTGCAACAAGCTTTAGATTGACTCCACGATCCAAATAGAATAATGTTGATGACTATCGTAAGTTATCGAGATTGTTTTGTTTTAAAAGATTACTTGATAATAGTGTTGTTGTTAAAAAAAAAAAAAAAAAAGAAAACCAACTTACATTGGTAATAACTATATTTGGAAAGTTTGATCAATCCACTCGGGTAATTCAGGTCCAACATTTTTTGTCAATCCTAAACATGAATATAGATATAAAATTAAGGGAAAATTGCAGTTCCGGTCCCAAACTTTTCATTTCGTTGCAGATTCCACCCAAACCTTTAATTTTTGTGGCCGGAGTCCCAAACCTTTATATGTAATTGCAGCGTTGGTCCATTTCACGCATTTCGTCCAAATTGCCGCCAGTCAAAAGGAAAATCTGCATTTTGACTCCAATGGAACAGTACTTCATGGGTAAAATTGTCAAAAGCAAATCTTCCACTACCCAACAACAAATCGCGTTTCCCTCCCTCCCTTTTTATATCTCTGCCTTACTGTCTCTCTTTTTGGATTTGCTGTTTTGATGGCTGTATTTCCCATATTTGGGAGCCCAATATTAAGTACGTAATGAAGTACGTGGTTAACTTAATAATTTGCTTCGCCAGTGGTATGCCTGGTTCAAATTAATGACAAATGCAGCAAAAATCCCAAAACATTTGTTGATGGTGCAGTACAGGTGCCAAACCTTTTGTACATGGCGTAGTATTTGTCCCAAACATTTTGTAACTACGTTAGCATAGGTCCCAAACTGTTGACACACAAAAAGTTCAGCCCAAGTCGAATAGCCCAAGGAATGAAGCCCAACTGGAAGATCCCCAAAAATCAAATAGCTCAAAGAACGAATCAATCAGGCAATACAGGATAAAGGCCCAAATAGGGAAGCCCATGAACGCGGTAATACCATCGCCCAAGGTTGCAAGTCGCCCAAGATTTGAGCGAATGAATTGCCATGCAGTCGCCCAGAGCTGTGACCCGGCTCTCGTCCAAACATTCGAGTCGTCCAACATCTTAGCAAATATAAGATGTTATGGTGCAGTAAATAAAACAGTTATTGGGTAGTCCTACCACGTCCCACGATTCAAGAAATTCAATTAAAGACGGTTGAACGACAAAAGTAATGGTAACAGTTAGAGAAGGCAGTTTCATGACAAGTTGACCACTGCAAGGAAAGTGGGCAGTTATAGAGCGATCAAGCAGTTTTTAAGCGGTTGGTCACGAAGAGATTATCCAGGGAATATAAAAGGAAAAAAAGACATAGAGCAAAGGAACCCTGAATCAAACACTCTCAAATAGAGAATATGTAACTTTCAATTTCTTAGTTTAGATTTAAACACTTCTTTTACAGTAACTCGTGTACTTGCACCCCTTGGAGGCATTCTGTTTTTATTTTCCAATTGTAAAGTCATCGCCAATAAAAACGTCCCTTTTTGGGACTTTGTCTCAAGAGGTTTGTCCCTTATACAATCGTCTGATCCCTTTTTAATTGTTAGCGACTAACCCGCGCGAAACACAAACCTATGTAGAATTACTCAACATAGGTTCCAAACGTTTGTCCAAAAATGCAACAGAGGTCCCCAATTGTTGACTTCTGAATATAGCCTTGATAAAAAAAAAAAAAATAAATAAAATAAAAGAACATAAACAATCAACAAGGTATCAACACTGCAATATGTACCCAAAAACTATTGTCATTGGCAATAAAAAAGACATTTTCAGCCATTCCCCAAAAACAAAACACATTACATCATACGGTATCGAACACCAAACAAAACCCACATTGACTAATTACATTAGTTTTTTCAGTCATTCCCCAAAAACAAACAATAAATTTTTCAGTACTAGTACTATTTCACTTCATTTTCATCAATTTGTGCCTTTTGCCTTGGACTTCTTCTTTCCAGCAGGTTTGTTAGTCGATGTAGACATATTTTTCTTTTGCTGCAAAGGCTATGGCTGTGACTGGAAGATTTGCTTTTGACAATTTTACCTATGAAGTAATGTTCCATTGGAGTCAAAATGCAGATTTTCTCGTTGACTGACTTCAATTTGGACAAAATGCGTGAAATGGACCAACGTTGCAATTACATATAAAGGTTTGGGACTTCGGTCGCAAAAATTAAAGGCTTGGGTGTAATCTGCAGCAATATGAAAGGTTTGGGACCGGCGCTACAATTTTCCCTAAAATTAATTAAAGTTATCGAGTACCATAAATATGCCCCGAGCTATGTTTGAGGCCAAAACTCATGGATTGGCCCATTGAAGTTGGCTTCTACTATTTTTTCAAAAACTAACCAAAAATATAAGAATTGTAGATTGAGAAGTTAGACTTGTATGGGAGAAAATGAAATAGGGGAGGAGGTTAATATAGAATGATCCTTTTTTACAAAAGGAAACAAAATTAATAAATAAATATGACTATTGGGCAAAACAACCCAAAATTGTGACGATTTGTAGGCATGGAAAAAAAACCAAAAAATCGATCAAACCAATTAAATCAAATTGGGTCGATTTGACACAAGTAATTGGTTCAGTTTTCTTTTAAACAAAACCATGGTGGGTCGATTCAGTCATGATTTGATGTTTTAGATCGTTGGCTAATTGAACCAACTCAACCCACTTACATGTTCATATTTTTTTTTTCAATTTAAAGAAAATAAAAATCAAAAGATAAACTACAATATCATGACTATATCTCGATTTTCTCCAATCTATGATGTTGCCGGTAAGTAATATCACTGAAAATTTTCGTTCACAGGCTTATTATGTTATACTTAGGCAATTTTTTTTATATTCAGGCGGTCAGACTATATAATCCATAAAAAAGTAATAAAATTTTTAAGCTTTCTATTAATCCGCCTCTATTAATTTGATTTTATTGTTAGTCAATAGTTCTTATAATATAAAATTATTTCAATTCTTGTAATTTAAGTGCGCCTATTAAAGAATTTTTTTTTTTAAAAATTTAATTTGGACCAAAAGTCCAAACCGATTAACCAAATCAATTTGGTTTGGTTTGGTTCGGTTTAAGAGTTAGAATGGACTGGTTTGAATTGAAATTTGCCTAAATCGACTTATTTGACTTTGGTTTCGAGTTGGAGTCGAAATCAACCCAAACCAAACTGCACCCAGACCTAATAGTTTGTGCCCCACGGTCACATTTTTTACCTTTTGGATCGTCAAACGGTCACAGTGTCCCACTAACCCGCCTGTGGGCCAAGCTTGTGAAAAAAATTTCGAGCTCGACTCGATCATTAGCTCGTCTACGAGTTCAAAGAATCCATGTGCCGAATAAAGTTGAGCATACCAGTGGCTCATTCCATTTGCGGCCCCTATGGAGACTTGGTGTATCAAACATACTTCAAGATTGCAATACAAAACAATATTCAATTTCCGTACTCACCAACATTTGAGATCATCATGTAGCTTCTTGGAACTTATTTTAAATATATTTTCCTATAAAAATATAAATTTAATTTTTATTTTTATAAATAGTTTTCCACAAAATATAATATGGTCAAATATTTCCATTCTATTTCCTTGCTTTCACCAACTAACACGACTTGTGCAGTTTCATATAGTTTGTAAAATCGTATTAATTTTAATCAATCAATTCTAATCTTCCTGAAATGATAATCAATTCTAGTTTTATTCATTTATTGCCACCAATTTGAGGGTTTTACTCCAACCATTCCAGGTAAAAAGTGTAAATGAGTCGGTTTTAATTCTATTTAAGGTTTAAATTAGCTCTTATCCAGCTAAATATGGGATTTATTTTCCAATATATCTTATTATTTTCTTAAATATCCACATTTTTGTTTCCATGCACGAAATATCCACACTAAAATCAATTGCCAATCCTGCTTTCAATATTATATTTGATTTAATATTCGACTTGTAACGAGCATTATAACATAGAATCACTTTTTAAATTGGCTTGCAAAGAGAAGAATTCTTGAACGATTATAAAAAAAAAGAAAAAAGTGTAAGATAAATTTTTAAACTAAACGACGTAGAATTCGATTATAGTCGTTTAAATCTATGACTCATCCATACATGACATCCACATTGACTCATAATTTGACCTAACCAACTACATGAAACGAGTAGTCTATAATTAGATCTCCTAAGATTAAATCCACCACAATAAACATTCTCAAACTGTTGAGCTTTAATATCAACTTTAACGCGGTTTTTAAGTATTCATTACTCTTAAACTTTATATATAAAATTTTCACCCTTCATAATCAGCAGTAACATCAAAGAAAATATGGGTCACATTTGGAAAGATTTAGGGCCATGATTTCATGCATATATTCGATTGCTTTTTTCTATGTATAGAATCTCTGTCTCTTGACACCAATGTTTTATTTATTACCATACTTTCTTCGACTAAAATGTGCATCAAAATGGCAATATTGAAGCGAAAAAGGAATAATAATGATACAATTTCTCCTTACTTAAGCCGGCAATTCACTCCCAGGATTGCAAACCTTGTAAGAAACCCTTTTCCTTTTCTTTTTTTTTCTTTTTTTTTTTTTTCACTCTCTGGTTTTCTTCTTGAAATATTTCTCAAGTAGAAATGGGTTTGAATGTTTTTGACAGTATTCTTGGATTGATCAAAAGGAAAAGATGGGCAAAGGCTACCAAATGGTATCAATTTTTGTTAAATTCCAGTGCAAATAATGGTTTGTCTTGTTCATTTTCATTTTCTTGTTTCTTAGTGGACATTGGTTGAAGAATAGTTTGCTAAAATTGTTGAGCTTTTATCCTTCATTTTCGTGTAGATTGGGTTTGTTCTCTAGTTCTTTTACAGCAATAACTTAAGAGCATTTTCCTTGTATTTTTACAGTCCCTATTCTGAGCTTATAATTTAGATTTTATTCAATTCTTGTGTGCAGCTCTTAAGGTTGGGAATAGTAATCCAGTCCTTCCCTTTGTAAATGCAGTAGTTCTCGTGCGAGTTGTTTAATGTTATTTTGATTCTTTCTTTTAGCCCTCTTTAATATTAACAAAGATCAAAGAGGAGAAATGCTTAGGAAGTAGTGAAGAATGTTAAAGAAGAATGTTGTTTTTCATAGTATCTGAACACTTTTTCAGTCTTAAACTTGAATGAAAGTTCACTTTTACCTTTTCTCCTTCCCCTCCTCTATAATTTTGAACATCAAAGTTAAAGTACTATAATTCTGCAGCAAAAGACTGATTAAGCAGCTCAGGAGTCGTCTAACGCTCCAGAAAAGCAGAAAAAATGCCATCATAAGGCAATCGCGGGCTGATATCGCTCAACTTATGCAGAATGGCTGGCATAATGCTGTTTCAACACGGGTAAATTTTACTTTTCCTTTCACAAGTTACGTCAGTAAGATTACACATTCAAATATCTCATCACAGCTTCTTTTTCATCAAAGATCAAACTATAATTTTGCAGGGATATCAACTTTAAGGAAATAGTTTAAATCTGTCGCTGGAAAATCATTTGCTAATACTGTATATAATGTTCTATATCTAGGTTGAACAACTCTACAGAGACTACTGCAGGTTATATGCATACAATCAACTCGAGAGTTCTTGTGAATGCATTTGCACTAACCTTCATGACATTGGCCGGGGCAGGAAGCTGTCGGTCGAGGTTCATGAAGCACTGTCAACTTTGATATTTGCTTCGTCCAGATGTGGAGAATTGCCTGAGCTACATTCGATAAGAATCTTATTTAAACAGCATTTTGGTCACAAGTTTGAAAGAGCTAATGTAGAATTGCTACCTGGGAATTTCGTAAACTCTGAAATAAAGCACAATCTTACAATATCATCAGTAACAGAAGAAGTAAAACAGTTTTAACAAATGAAATAGCTAAAGAATTCACACCTCAGTTGGAGGCCCTAAATCAGCAAAATCACCTCTTCCCGGAACTCCAGAAGGTGAGTCTGATTAATTTTACCTCCCAATGGCTTGATATATATGATTCTTAAACATTGCATATCTTTATATTATACTTTCTACTCTATTAATGACTCTGCTTTCTTGTNTCCAGATTTGACTCGAGCTATGCCCATCCAAAGCTTCCTGACTATGATGAATTGGTAACGAAATTCAAAAATCTCAAGAATAAGTGCTGTCAGAAAAATTCAGATAATCGAGGACTTTTCAAGTGGATGAGGTAGTAGAAATAAGAAAGCTTGATGATCTTACATTGTTGACTTGTTTCAAGACAGCATTTCTAATCTCCATTTTTTTTTCTCTCTCTCTCTAGCTGTTACATCTGATGTTTACAACTTGATTCTTGCTGTACTTTTTCCAAAATGCAGTTTAGTATGTAAACCATATCTTAGTTTTCTACCTATCCGTTTTTTGTCTTTAAGCATATCTTATGAATGCAAATGCTATTTTGTTATTACTGTTTTCAAGGATTTTCCTACCAGATTTCAGAAGATGAAACCTAAAAGAGATACTATAATATGAAACTAGTGGAAGTCTACTAAAGATGTACTCTACCGACAAAGAATTAGTAGGAAAGAGTTACATTGAAACGAAAATATATTTCCCATTCTATGACACATACAAAGTAAACCATTAAACAACAAACAAATACAATGCAAACCAATAAAAAATGAAGAGGGAAACAAAGAAGATGCACACAAAGATGAAACCTAAAAGAGATACTATAATATGAAACTAGTGGAAGTCTACTAAAGATGTACTCTACCGACAAAGAATTAGTAGGCAAGAGTTACATTGAAACGAAAATATATTTCCCATTCTATGACACATACAAAGTAAACCATTAAACAACAAACAAATACAATGCAAACCAATAAAAAATGAAGAGGGAAACAAAGAAGATGCACACGAGTTTTTAAGGCATCGGATCATGGTTCAAATCTATCGAGCGCATAAAACATGGACCACCTGTTTGTTTAATGCTTCCTCTGATTGTACTGTAATAAATTAGAGTATAATTCTCCATCTGGCAGCAAACCAAGGCCTTATTATGCACTGGAGCTATTTGGCTTCCTCACATGCAGACTTATTGCTGATGCCGATTGTGATTAAAATTTGAGTATTTGATTGGTGTAGAAGGATAAGTTCTTCACAACAGTAATATTAGATGCATTGGTACAAGTTTCAGCTTTTACGACCAAATAGAAGAAGTTTTCGAAAGCCTTTGGTGACTTTAGGAAAGTTTTCATTGTCATTCCACTTCTTTCTGGAATTAATCAGGTCTGGAGTCATTTCATCATTCGGAGGTGGAGTTGAGCTTTCCACGGCAGAAATTTCAGTTGAAATGGGTATTTTTTGTGCCTTGTCCCCATCCTCTTCATTGTTCAAACCAGTGGTACTCAAACCATTTCTAACTTCAGATTCTTCAGATACCACAGAAATACCTGTCAAAGGCTCCATTTTCGCAGATTGGTTTTCAGAAGAGAGCAAGTCTTCATTAGATAAAACCTGAATGCAGGTCTCGTCATCTGAAGGATCTTTCTGTGAAACCCTATGCTCCTCATTCTTCTTGGTCGAAGATACAGTATGCAACACCTCGATAGTTTTAGATTCATCAACCTCAACCTTAGATAGAGAGCCTTCAGCACCATTAATCTTCTCTGACGCGGATGATTTGTTATCTATCTGATCCCTACCCGGATAATCAGATACAGAAGTATTTCCCTTAAAATTACTTGTACCAGTGTTCTTATCTGAATTATTGACCTTGTCCAGACTCGCTCTTCTGTTCTGAGTTCCAGCTATCTTCTTCAGTGAGGAAGTTTCCTTAAGAGTAAGCCCCTTGGAGGTTGTTTTTCCACTTTGGCCCACCTTTGATTCAGTTGATGGCTGTTTGCTAGTTGTCCGAGCTGCCGCAAGGCGATCAATTGTGGAAGTCCTCATAACAGGCTTAGTTGACTTATTTTTCTCTTCTGCTTGAGCTGGAAGTCTAGGCTTCTCAACTTTTGTGGCAACTTTGTGTGTCTTGCTCGCCTTAGAAGTTATATTTGAAGTATCTGAAGTAAAACCCTTAGTGTCACTTCTTTCAGCAATTCTCTTCTGACGCTGTATTAGTAATTCTTCCATTTTCTTCTTGTTCTGTTCTTCCTGAATGAATGAAAAGAAGACAAGGACGATGTTAGATGTAGTAGAAAGGAGGTCAACTAAAAGTTTTATAAACATTCTACAAAGTACCTTAAATTTAAAACAAACTATAAAATATTTGTTGTACAGATTGGATCAATGCCATTAAAAGCAAAATGGAAATAATACCTTCTCAGCTTTGCTCTTCTGACTCATTGTTCTACTCCCAGAATAAGATTTTTTGATTCCTGGTGTTATATTGGATTTGCTCCTTCCCAAAGATCCATTTGGAGCTTTTGACTTTGTTGCTTTGTCATCCACTTTTACTCTAGAAGCTTTGTTCGCTGTCTTGTTGCTTCCCTTACCATTCGGGAGCTCTGTAGCATCAACAGATTCACTTCGTTCAGAGTTGCCCTGTCCTTTAACAGGTTCAACTAATAAATTCACATTTTCACAATCCATTTCAGGGTTCCAAGAAGCTACAACTTGCTCAGTAGCCAAATTACGCCCAAGCACCATATAGAGGTCATCTGGTTCGTGGAAATTACCGGCTTCAATCTTGCTTTGTGAATTATCTGGTGTGCTATGCTTGGATTGGTCAGCTCCAACAATGTCGGAAACCATAAAAATGTCAGTCTTTGGTCGAGTTTCTGACGGATCATTAATCAGTCGATCTTGAACCATGAAAGAGTCATCCACAATAAGATCTCTCTTATTTTTCTGCATCTCCAAATAACTGAGATCAGAGGCTGAGATTTGATTTCCATACAGAATAGAGTGATCTATCCTTTCTTCTTGAGTTGTTGATATTCCTTGTTGGCCGCTTATGAACCAATTTTCTTCTTTTTGGCTCTTAATCATGGAGGAATCATTTCCAAAATTAGATAGTGTAGTTTGGGAGTAGTTGTCCTGTCCTTTATCTCTCTGTGGAATTAAGAAATCTTCATTTGTGCTGCCCCTCTTAATTACTCCATGTACATTTTCTCCATCTTCAAAATGAACCTTGTTCGCTTCGACATAATTTCCCATGTTCTTTTCAGTCAGAAGGAAAGCATCAGTTGCACTTCGGTTTTTCACACCATTTGATTTGATATTTAAGGATGCAATTTGTTCTGCAGAGGCCATCTCCGTAAAATAACCTTCGTGAACTTGTGGAGTATGCAAACCCGTATCATTGGATCTCTCATCTGCATCCTTCAGGAGAAGGTTTTGGAAGAAATCCCAGTTTCCATCTTTCCTTTTTTCTTCAGAATTAGTAGTGACTGCATGTTCAACATCTGAATTAGTAGGATCCTTGGATCTATTGCTAGCTTTCTTCCTTCCATCTCGTTCTTTGCCGGACTTTGGCTTATGGTGTTTCTCCAATGACCCAACAACTTCCTCCACCTGCTGTTTAAGGGAATCAGGATCAATAAATTTATCTTCATCAGAGGAATCACATTCTGAAGCACTGCTCCTTTCTCCATTTCTGCCAGAAGTGATGTAATTTATGTTGCGGATGACAACTTTTCTCGAGGAATGTTTTCCATTCTTCTTTTTGCGCATCTTCTCACCTGAAGAATGACTTAGCTCCTGCTCCTGCTCGTCATTTGAATCACTTCCAGAGCTGGAATTACTAATCCCCATGTTGTCGTTGATTTTGGTACTGTGCGGGCGCATCCCATTCTTAATTTTTTCTTTTTTCTTAGTATAGGATTTGTGTCTCTGATTGTCTTCTGGTTCTCTATCAAGGCCCGGACTGAAATCTTGGGCACCGGAAGGCCATGGCACACTCCCTGGATAATATGATGGTGCACCCTGCATGCCCGGGAAAACATATCCATGATATGGAGGGATTTGTTGAAATGGTGGACGTGGAAAATTTTGCACATACTGGGGAGGGTAGTTTGCCCATGGAGGTACTTGAGCTATCCCATCTGTTGATTGCACATTGGACATTGATGGCAAACCATTATCTGCCCATTGTAAAAATTAAGCATCAATTATCAATCATATTGGTTTTAAATATTGCTTGCTTTTCAAAGATTTGGCTCTTTGCGTGGCTACTTTATATACTCATTTATTATGTCTTTTTAGTATACACAAAAGGGTTTATACCAAATCCCCCCACTAAGACATAGGGGGCATTTTGAAGAATTCATATTCGCTTCAAGACATGAAATTATGGGAAATGCAAGAAAAGATTTTATGATACGGTTGCAATGGATTCAAGACATGATACAAAATCTATTCACATTAGAAGCAAATCGGGAAGAAAAAATGCCGAAATCACTCTTTAAAAAGAAGGAATGATCCACCCCTTAAACCCACTAATTAAGTTAATGCAGAAAATGTAACAACAATGCTGTATTCTAATATGTTTTAAAAATAAAAGAGAAGAATTGAAAAATATACTGAGGCAAATTGATTCAACAATACCTTGGTTAGTGTCTAAACTTCCGTGGCTAGTGGTTGACTCACTTGCCGAAGCCTTCATTAGCCCATTATGATTTAGGTCATTATCTTCACCAGCAAGAACAATTCCAGATGTTCCCAAGAATGGAAACTCAGAGTGGGAACATGCCTGCATTGCTGCCACTTCAGCCATCCACAGCCTGTCGTCATTCTTTTTATTCCAGAGTACCATGAAGTTTATACATGCTTCCCTGAAAAGAATCAAAAATATTTTGGGACAAAATCCATTTCAGAATTAATAAAAACACATTTTTACTCAATCCCTACGTATCAGCACAACTGGTGTTTGCAGAAAACCTTTGCATATTTAAATCTAAATAAAATTATATTGTACCTTAAACGCACAGCTCCAAATGCATCACTGAAAGATATAAGATCATCTATGTAGTCCATCTCAAATCCTGCCACTAGTGCACGAGCATAAGCCATTGCTTGCTCCTTCTTAAGCATTGCCTTTCGAGTTTCCAGAACACGCTGAAGACGAATCCTGTCCGTTGCCAGGGTGCAAAATAATTATTGTTATGTATCACAACACCATTGTAACTTCATAAACAAATTTGACAAGTGCAAGAATCTACTTAGGTTTTTCTTCTGATTCAGCATCAGCAATTCCATTGGACCCAACATTTAACTGGTGTTCAGATTTACATGATTAGTCATCTATAATTGAGATGTGCTGTCAAATATAAAGAGAAATTCCCAGTCTATATTTCACAGATGATGGCGTACCTTAGACGAAGCAGTTAAATGTTGGGAATTTTTGTTAATGCCTGTCAATTCCACAATGCTGTTAAGGAAGCGCGTGTAAATGGATTAATCTTAGCTACAACATGATTCATTATTTTACCAAAGGTTCCGTTGTAATTAGTAACATTTCTTGCGACCAAAACCAGTACGAATTCGAAATGACATAGATAATAATGTAAAACAAAATTGTTTTTTATTCATTTGGAGTACCCTCTGCCTCTGTTGCCACATCTGATTGTTCATTTGATTGAATTGAACTATCAATCTGTTCGATCTCTCTCTCAATTTTCACAAATCTCTCAAGAACTTCTGGTGTATTGACAAATCTCACAAACCTGAATACAATTAAAAAAATCAGGAAAAGAAGAAAACACTCCCACAGACATATATTGAATTAATTAACATAACAAAAAAACGTCCGTGGGGGCAGGTTTTAGTGTAATGGAATAGCCCCCTTTTGAAATTTGATCTTTAGCTGATTTAAGATGGGAAATAAAAGGATCCAGTAGTCCTGACGCTAATTTCTCATTCTTTTTACCAGCAAAGATCACAAGATCACACCTATTTTTCGACAAGGTTTTTAATGAATAACAATGTCGAATTCAAATTAAATTATATGTATGCAATGGGAATGGAGATTCACAGAATGTACCTGGTTCTTGTCGGAGTTAGTTGAAACAGAGCATAATCGAGACGAGTTCTTGGCTCCATAATCTATTAATCTCACAGAAACACGCAGGCACACAAAAATACACACACAGAGAAAATTCTTTATTGAACCCCCTATTCTGTAAGCTAAAGAATTTTCTGAGATCGAGGGAGGTAGTAGGCACATGCAGGTGCTATTGGGATATATTTTTTTAGCCGAACAAAAGTGGGTCCTGCATTTTCAATGCCGACACTTCCTCTTTTTCATTTATGTGTGTGAATGTCTCTTTTTATATCTCTCCGTGTGGTAGAGTGAAAATACATGTATCAATATCATATAGAGATAAAACAGGAAGAGTGGGCCAAGAATGGTGAGTAGCTCAAGGGTCATTTCAATGTCTTTTCATGTTCGTATTCTTGTTCTTGAAGGTCTCAGAAATGTTAGGTTGACTGTGTGCTAGTGCGTGTAGATTTGCTTTGCTTTACTGTTACTCTCGATCAGTGTAATGGAGTGAGGAAATGGGAAAGGAATAATACAGTTTCACTGATAATGGACCCACCTTCCTTACCCGATTTACCTGACCCGGCCCAAATAACTATGGCACTGCTTCCTCCTCAGGGAATGTTTTCTTTTTTAATAAAGATTACTCCCATTCTATTAGGGGGAGAATTATACTATAAGCTCCCAACCTTTTTTTCAAGTGTGTTTGTGGGTTTCCAACTCCAAAAAACGAGCACTTAAATCCTTAACCTATAAAATGCGTACTTTTTAAGTCCCCAAATGATGAAAACCGATCATCGAAAAATAAAAAAATCGTATCAGAAGAATAATTTATCCTTCAATGGAATCAAAAACCGAAGGGTCAATCGTCTATATTACTAGCAAATAAAGGTGTAAATGGTCTGTTATCGTAAGATTTTGAATTTCTTAGTTCACATGTCTTTATGGTTTGCACCGAGCCTACTAATCCATAAAATTGTGATTTTAACTAAAAGATTTTTCTTCTTTTCTTTAAAAAATTTTAGACTCACGAGACTTGATCGATGAAGATTACAAAGCCCTGTAGTGGTCATGATCCATTTGTAAGTGGAGGGTTGTCGAGCCAACTCGTGACTTGTCTCATATGAGTCCTATTCAAGACTATAGTATGATTTATGTTGATGCCCTACTCGTGAATCGTGATGTATCAATTATCTATTTTAGGAACTTAAGGGACTATTTTGATATCAAAGTTCAACCTCAAGAATCAAATCAAAATTAATCGACTTTTGATTTAACCATGTGAAATTGTCCAATCAAAACAAATCATCAAATCTTTGGTTTAAGTGTTAATTATTGTATTTGTGACATTCACGAGTGGAGTTGCCTCTCTTTATGGAGTTTGATAAAAAGTAGTAATCAAAGCTTGAACCTTGTGAATATTAGGGTTGTACATCGCTTTCACTTTTCACTAAAATCTCAATCTGAATTTCACTTCAGATTGAGATAAATAGATTTTGATGAAAATAAGGCAATAATTGATTAATTTCTTTTTTGGGATAATAATATGCCCCCACAACCCACTCACCAACTCAGGTTAAAAACCACCACAGAAATACAAGTATAAATTTTCAAAACGTATTTCATTTAATTTTAGTATATTTATAATTTTAACAAATAATTAATAATGAGACCTTTTTAACATTATGTATGTTGGGCTTTTCTAATTTTATGTTTTTAGATGAGAAATTCTAGGGGTGACAAACGTGTCAAATCGCTCGTCGCCTTGTAGGCTCGATTCTTCCCCATTCAATCCACGAACAATTTGATCTTTTATTGAGACATAGCTCATCTCAAATTTTGTTCACGAGCCAACTCATGGACTCGTTTTTGGGCTTATTTCATACTAAAAAAACAAGTTAACTAGTAGACATGAATCGAGCTCAGCTAGTTAATAGGATCGCGTTAAGTTCGAATGTCTAAAAGTTGGACTGACTCGCCTCGACTCATTGTACCCATAAAAGATTCTATGCACACGCATTCAGGTGTAATAGTGGTGAAGTTGATTGAGGAAAGGGATAGAGCTATCCACCTACCTCATCTTAGCTGGAAAAATAATGACTCTTTTGTCTATAGGTGACATGACATGATTTCCACCCACAACTTAATTAAAGGGCCATCTCTTCTCCTTGACCCATTTGCTGTTTAACAACATGTTTGTGTAATTATTTGATTTTGGTACAACTATTGAATATTGATTTGGGATTGCAATTTGCAGCCAAACCCCTGGGCCCACTGCTGCCTTGCAAGCAAGATAATTGATCATGTACTAGATCATATTATTCGACCGTGCAAAAATCTTTAAATTTTCCGTGTAATGGTTTGTATTAGTGAAAGATCATTTACTAATGATTGGCAAGGAACGTTGGAATGTATAAAGGATGGCTGTGATGGCCAAATAAACTTCGAGAAGAACGATGATGAATTAGTGGCCCGTTGAACTTCATAGACTTTCGCCCCTTATTGAAGATGAATAAAAACCGGACTCCACAATAGAAGCCCATCATACCAGACCCGAGTCATTTGGGCCGTGCAGAAGAAATCGATGAATTTATTGAAAGAGTAATGCTGTAATTTAATTTCATTTTTCATTCCGTCTATTATTTAGTGCTTGTTTGGTATGAATTTTGATAATTGATTTTTTGACCATTAGAGATACAGTAAATCTTACCTGTGAAAGAAAAATTAAAAAATGAAAACTGAAATAGTAAAATAACGGTAAAAAAATTGATTTTAATTGGATTAAAATCTCAAACAAACAATCTCTTAGTACCACCTAAATTGAAATTATAATAACATTATTCTTATTAAAAATATCTAAAATAATCTCTCCATTATATCACTGCATGTTTTACTGTACTTAAAAAAGTTTTTTCTTTTCTCAAGAAAATAAATTTTCTTAATATGAAAATAATTTTCAACAAAATAAGTAACTTAAAAGTCTATTTAACTTCGTTTCATACAGAACTAGACAGGAGTAAAACTCTTCTTCTGAGTTCAAGTATCCACGGAGGAAAGAATGATATCCACCATTTCTGCAGCAAATCTTTAAGAGCTGATGCCTCAGAAAAACTGCCCATAGTCCCATAATCATCACCATCCCTATTCCTGCAATCAAGCTCATTTCTTCTCTTTATCTTCTTCAACCTTCAATATCCTCAAATCTCTCAGTTTATTCAACTGTGTTTAAAGAAACCCTAACCACCAGTCATTCGTCAACTCATTTAAGATGGCAGATTAATAAAATGTCACCTAATTGCTACTTAGACTCATAATGTGGCCAACTTGTATTTACCAAGTCCTTAAAATTGAGAGCTAAACACAAATTGATCGAGACAAAATTCATTTGGGGGTGAAAGCGAGGTAAAATAGCTATTACAAAAAAAATAAAAAAATAAAATTGACCCCCAATCAAGAAACGTTAGCAACTCATACTTCTTTCCAAAGTCTCATACTGTCTCAAGAAAGCTCCAAAGGATGCAATGCAACTCCATTTTTGGCAACAGGATTTCGTCCCCATCTTCCTAATCGGGGCTCCTGTCCAAAAAACATTCAACATTAGATGACAATAAAGCAAGTGGAACATACTCACTTGGATAAAAATAGTATTTATCGTAAAAAGGAAAAAAGGAAAAGAAAAAGCAAGAAATCATCAATTTATATAAATTTATTTCTCTGTCACAAGCCATTTCAAACTGAGATCCATCTTTCATATATCAAGCCATTTCAAAGATGAAAAAATTAATATGTATTCTATGTATGAAACTAAGCAATAAATTTCCACTTCCAACCCAAGCTATTACTAACTCAAGTTATCGTGTTTGATCTAATAGACTGATTCCTCGACACTCCCACTAATTTTCACTCCTCAACTGAAAACACAAGCCAAATAACCACATTGTTTAAACCTAATTCGCACTGCTGCATGTGCTACCTTTCATTCCTATGACTTGAAGCACGAATGGTACAAAATGCCAATTGACATTGCATCAGACTCCCACGTGGTATCAAGGGAAGCAAGAGGTATCTTCTTTCTCGCCCAACTCTAGAGGTTAACCCCCAGTGAAATTCAGTCATAGAAAATACTGCATCCTGAAAGTCTAGGAACCATTTCAAAGGCTCAATATGAAAAATAATTTTTGCAGAGGTTTAAATCATCTTAACAATGTTAAATGATGCTTCTTTAATGATAGCAAGAGCTATTGTCTATCTTATACCGACATTTAATAAAAATCAGGAGTAACATGCAAGAAATACTGTCAAAATGTCAATCAACTATTAAAGAAGGCAGACTAAATATAAACGAATATTTTCCACATTCCACTAGTAAAGATTCAGTTTAAGTAACATGAAAAATTTTGAAATTTGTAAGGGGAGGAAAACTTCACCTGCCCAACACCAGCAATAAGGAACCTTCCAGATTTCGCAAAAGATAGAGAATTCACAAATCCAACCTACAAACATTCCAATTCACGTAAGAAATAGAAACCAGTCTTGGCAAATGTAGGAACTATATTGAACAACACTACCTGCTAAATCTAATTAGGAAAACTTCGACTACAATATAAAGAAGAAGAAAAAGAGCCTACTAATCCCTGGACCTTTTTTACGTATTTTAGGCTTTTACAAGACAACCTGTGAAAGTTTCATGTCCTTCAGCACATTTTTCACTTCATTAAGGTGCAGTCACGAGTCAAATCTCATCTCATGTACGAAAAAATTATCATATTTGAAGTCATCTAGGCAACCCAAAAAGTAAAAACCTTTCTTCTCTGCTGTGATAGGAAACTTTCAACATACTGGATTTAGAAAGCCTAGCCAAAGACTTGTTTGTGAAGAGATGACAACAAAGTATAATGACTTGTGTTATAATGATCACATTGGATTCATCCAGGAGAACCATTATATGCTCACCAGGGGGAGCTCAAACAGAGGACGAATGCCTTTGGATTCACTCTCAATCGTCCAGAGACGTATACAACCATTTCCGGCTCCAGAGGCGGCAAGATCGCTGCTTCTACATACAGCCACTGAACTGACCCAGGAAAGAGCCGTTGAATAAGGTTTTTCAGAATCTTGGGCATCATTTTCTGCAAACAAATAAAGTAAATACTGCATAAAAAATATACATAAGAAAATCTGAAAAGTGGCCCATGTCCACAGATAAAGAAAGGAAACTCCAGCAGGCAACAGACAGGAAGCTTGAAGATCAAATTACCTATGTGGCCATTTGATAAGCCATTATGTCTTTGTTCAAACTTGATCTGACTCAATGAGGCATGTGCATTTCTTACAATATGGACAGGCTTCTTACGTAATATGTTCCAATGTTCAATGCTTCCATCATCAGAACCCGATAAGAATTCATCATTGCTAATAAAGCAGCAGCATTCCAGGGATGATGCAGAAGCTCGAAATACTAGTTGAGATTCTTCTGGTACCTATTAGGAATACAAAGATTATGGTATAAACAAATTAAAAGTTTACCTAACTTAGGTAGAGACATCATAGGCCATAACTTGATATTCCATTTACTTGTTTCTCACATTCACAACTCTTGTCGTTTCAAAAAGGATATAAAAGGAAAAGAAGAAATAAAAATTTCATATTGGAAGATATGACAGACAAGTGTGCAACACAAATTATCAACATATTAGAGCCCAATATAAATTCAGAAGGTCTCTCTCAACAAGCTAAGCCTTCCGGGCTATGAACTTGGGTTAAGCCACATGAATCTCTCCTTTAGAACTACCTTTTACAAAAAGGTCGAGATATATCATATCTTTTGCAATGTTAACTAAAGTCAAATTTCCTACTTATTTATGTCTCTGCATCACTCTTACAAAAGAGCTTCTTTAAGTCTAAACAGCTGCAACATGCTCAATTAGGATTACATCCACTTGTTTGCATAAATAATCATTTATTGTGTTTGGTTAATATCCCAAAAAAACAGTACTATAAAGCATAGTTGGTCTGATTGCCATTTACCATCAAGCATAGTTAGTCTGGTAGCCATTCTACAGAATTTCCCCTTTGAATGTAGGATTTTTAGATCACATACAATCCATACTGTTTCATCCCATCACTCTAATCCTGTAACTTACATCATTTCTAGTTCCTTCTTGATTGTTAATAATCAAGCCCAGATATCTAGAATAATTGTTTCCAGTAACAATATGACCACACCATGATTTTAAAGAACATTTCATCCATTCCACTTTAATAGTACTTGACCTAAAACTCTTAAAATCCTCAAGAGTTCTAAATTGTGAACAACCCATTCCTAATATCATAAAGTAAAATCGGATCATTATCAAATAGCATAGACTAAGGGACCTTTGTTTGGATCAGTCTAACAAGCTCGTTTATTAATTAATAAAAAAAAATAAGAATTTCACAGGAATCTTTATACAAGCCTATTCTAACAAGAAATCCCCCAATATTACCTCATCAGATCTCATATTCTTAACTATGCCCTCCTAAATATCCTTAGTACTAGTAGGCTATCTAATAGAAATCTCTCGCTCTAGAGCAAGCCAAATCATCTCCATAGAGATCCTATAATATGATTTATTTATTTTTTCCTTTTAAAATCCATAAAGAAAGTAATACCTACTGCAGTAGGTCTCGGTACCAAATAATCAAAATAATTTTCCAAGAGCATTGGATACATTTTAAATTGTACTCAACAACCCCTAATAAATCGAAGATCTCTGTAGTTCGTCCAACCTTGAATATCACCTTTGTCATCTTTAAGAAAAATCATGACACCCTTCTTCCCTTCATAAGAATCTTTTCACACTCCAAAACCTGATTGCATACATACATCAACCACAAAGTACTCATCTTTACCTAGGAACTTCTAATCTGATTAGCATTGTGTCTAGTTAGCTAATTTTCTTAGATTTCTCCTTTTCAGAGTATGCTCACTATCGCATAGTACTTCACAATTTGAAACTTATTGAGTTTGATTGATTTCTAGCTTTACAGTAGATTTACCCCCCACAACCGTACAGAGTGTGAAACGATTTGGACTATATTATCTTCCTTTATAACAAGTCTAAATAAACAAGGATGGAGAAAATGGAAGAATGAGGCAAAAGTGAAAATCAAACAACAAGAGTGGCTATCAAAAAATGAAGTCTTGACAATTGTGGTTGCAAATCCCTTCAGGAAAAGGTTGTGAATTACCTTCCACAAATGCATGGTCCGGTCACGTCCAACGGTCAATACACGTTCTTTCCTCAAGCTGTCAATTGTTAACACTTCACTCTGGTGACCAAATAACGTGTTTATGTAAGTTCTATCTTCTGCATTCCAGATCTTGACAGATCGATCAAATGAACCAGAAAAAAGTTCTGAAGTTCCTTGCCTAAATGTTAAGCAAGACACAGGTCCTTTATGCCCTGGAAACGCCTGCAAGTAATGCAAAAGGTGTGTTAAAATGGCATTCCAAGAACATAAAGTACATGCTTCCCCTAAAGATTTTGTCACATGGAGCTATAAATTAAAATGCACGCATTACATGCATTGGGTAGGAATACATGACTGATCAAACTAGTAGTATTCACAAATCCATGAACACTTTGTTTTCATTTTTTATTTAATGGAGGCATGCCACCTAGTAGCTAATGCAGCAAATAGAAGAACTAATTTTCCACATAAAGGGCTGGGATTTTCCAATGCACCAGAATTATTGTATCGTCAAGCAAGTATCTAGAATCTTTTAACAATATAAAGATAGAAATCATTTACAGATGCCAGTTTGAAAAACAATCATTGGAAACTTCCACATTCTTTTTCAGTACAAAAGAGCTATGTATCTATTGTTACTAACAGTTCGGTAGAGGCACCTGAATATGTTGCCGAGTACGGATATCCCACAAATGAACATGACGATCTAGGCCACCACTTGCCAAATATCGACCATCAGAACTAACGGACAATGCTAGAACTTGCTTACTGTGCTTATTAGCTCGACCTTGTGGGTCCTTAGCACCATGAGATTTCAACACTATATCACTAGGCCACACATACTTCTCATTCTTTCCACTATTGACATCCCAATGAACAATAGTACCATCCTTAGAAGCTGAAAATCCTCTGGTATCATCCTCCGATAGAGCTACAGCAGTAACAGGTTGCCGGTGTATTATCAAAAACTGAAATCCTTCTGTCGTTTCTGGTTTTTGAACTCTAAGGATTACAATACATTTCAATATCAATAGGTAGATGTGTAATTAATGAGATGCGTGCTAAACCAAATCTGTCTGGTTACATAAAAGTTCACAAAAATTGGCATGCACATAGTTTTGAAGCATGTAAAAAAAAGGAGAGAGTGAGCACACAAGGAAGCATCGAAAAAGCTTAACAGCATCAAAATCAACAGTTTCAGAGACAACTACTACAAATGCAAACCACATTTGTCAATTCACTGAGATGAACCATAACTCGATGGGAACAATCAATTATTATTGAAGAATATGTGAATTTACAAAACTCTAGCAGAGTCGCTCCCTCTGTAGTAATAATCATGGTTCTCTTCTATACCTTACCCTGTGCTATCCTAGAAAAAAACCATCATTACCCCATAAATGCATCAACCATCAAAGAAAACCACATTCACCCAGCAACACAACTTCTCACAAGCCAAATATCCAATAGTAAATTATTCAAAAACATTCAACTACTATTGCAGATAGGAAATTTAACTGCAACAATTTATATAATACCAGCTCAAGCATGTTTGTCCACCCCCACCCGCACTGTCCAGCTCTCAAAAAATGGCAAAATAAGCACGAATAGGCTCAAATTAGGTGAAAGAGATGTCATAACAACCCATTACGAGCATATATCAACAAAAGAAAATATTGAACTCTTTTCTTAAGTCCCCCCCCCCCCCCCCCCCCCCCCCACCCCCCAAAAAAAAAAAAAAAAAAAAAAAAAAAAAA
>NC_036257.1:13402201-13412378 GCF_002742605.1 Olea europaea var. sylvestris | reverse complement strand
AAAAAACGAAAAACTCAGATAGGCATTATAACTAAAAGAAATTAACCGTACCTTTCTAAAGTGGCTTTAGTGAACCATGAAACGTCCGTGGGGGCAGGTTTTAGTGTAATGGAATAGCCCCCTTTTGAAATTTGATCTTTAGCTGATTTAAGATGGGAAATAAAAGGATCCAGTAGTCCTGACGCTAATTTCTCATTCTTTTTACCAGCAAAGATCACAAGATCACACCTATTTTTCGACAAGGTTTTTAATGAATAACAATGTCGAATTCAAATTAAATTATATGTATGCAATGGGAATGGAGATTCACAGAATGTACCTGGTTCTTGTCGGAGTTAGTTGAAACAGAGCATAATCGAGACGAGTTCTTGGCTCCATAATCTATTAATCTCACAGAAACACGCAGGCACACAAAAATACACACACAGAGAAAATTCTTTATTGAACCCCCTATTCTGTAAGCTAAAGAATTTTCTGAGATCGAGGGAGGTAGTAGGCACATGCAGGTGCTATTGGGATATATTTTTTTAGCCGAACAAAAGTGGGTCCTGCATTTTCAATGCCGACACTTCCTCTTTTTCATTTATGTGTGTGAATGTCTCTTTTTATATCTCTCCGTGTGGTAGAGTGAAAATACATGTATCAATATCATATAGAGATAAAACAGGAAGAGTGGGCCAAGAATGGTGAGTAGCTCAAGGGTCATTTCAATGTCTTTTCATGTTCGTATTCTTGTTCTTGAAGGTCTCAGAAATGTTAGGTTGACTGTGTGCTAGTGCGTGTAGATTTGCTTTGCTTTACTGTTACTCTCGATCAGTGTAATGGAGTGAGGAAATGGGAAAGGAATAATACAGTTTCACTGATAATGGACCCACCTTCCTTACCCGATTTACCTGACCCGGCCCAAATAACTATGGCACTGCTTCCTCCTCAGGGAATGTTTTCTTTTTTAATAAAGATTACTCCCATTCTATTAGGGGGAGAATTATACTATAAGCTCCCAACCTTTTTTTCAAGTGTGTTTGTGGGTTTCCAACTCCAAAAAACGAGCACTTAAATCCTTTACCTATAAAATGCGTACTTTTTAAGTCCCCAAATGATGAAAACCGATCGTTGAAAAATTAAAAAAATCGTATCAGAAGAATAATTTATCCTTCAATGGAATAAAAAACCGAAGGGTCTGTCGTCTATATTACTAACAGATAAATGTGTAAATGGTCTGTTATTATAAGATTTTGAATTTCTTAGTTCACATGTCTTTATGGTTTACACCGAGCCTACTAATCCATAAAATTGTGATTTTAACTAATAGATTTTTCTTCTTTTCTTTAAAAAATTTTAGACTCACTAGACTTGATCGATGAAGATTACAGAGCCCCTGTAGTGGTCATGATCCATTTGTAAGAGGAGCGTTGTCGAGCCAACTCGTGACTTGGCTCATATGAGTCCTATTCAAGACTATAGTATGATTTATGTTGATGCCCTACTCGTGAATCGTGATGTATCAATTATCTATTTTAGGAACTTAAGGGGCTATTTTGATATCAAAGTTCAACCTCAAGAATCAAATCAAAATTAATCGACTTTTGATTTAACCATGTGAAATTTTCCAATCAAAACAAATCATCAAATCTTTGGTTTAAGTGTTAATTATTGTATTTGTGACATTCACGAGTGGAGTTGCCTCTCTTTATGGAGTTTGATAAAAAGTAGTAATCAAAGCTTGAACCTTGTGAATATTAGGGTTGTACATCGCTTTCACTTTTCACTAAAATCTCAATCTGAATTTCACTTCAGTAATAGCAAAATAGATTTTGATGAAATAAGGCAATAATTGATTAATTTCTTTTTTGGGATAATAATATGCCCCCACAACCCACTCACCAACTCACGTTAAAAACCACCACAGAAATACAAGTATAAATTTTCAAAACGTATTTCATTTAATTTTAGTATATTTATAATTTTAACAAATAATTAATAATGAGACCTTTTTAACATTATGTATGTTGGGCTTTTCTAATTTTATGTTTTTAGATGAGAAATTCTAGGGGTGACAAACGTGTCAAATCGCTCGTCGCCTTGTAGGGTCGATTCTTCCCGATTCAATCCACGAACAATTCGATCTTTTATTGAGACATAGCTCATGTCAAATTTTGGTCACGGGCCAACTCATGGACTCGTTTTTGGGCTTATTTCATACTAAAAAAACAAGTTAACTAGTAGACATGAATCGAGCTCAACTAGTTAATAGGATCGCGTTAAGTTCGAATGTCTAAAAGTCGAACTGACTCGCCTCGGCTCATCGTACCCCCTAAAGGATTCTATGCACACGCATTCAGGTGTAATAGTGGTGAAGTTGATTGGGGAAAGGGATAGAGCTATCCACCTACCTCACCTTAGCTGGAAAAATAATGACTCTTTTGTCTATAGGTGACATGACATAATTTCCACCCACAACTTAATTAAAGGGCCATCTCTTCTCCTTGACCCATTTGCTGTTTAACAACATGTTTGTGTAATTATTTGATTTTGGTACAACTATTGAATATTGATTTGGGATTGCAATTTGCAGCCAAACCCCTGGGCCCACTGCTGCCTTGCAAGCAAGATAATTGATCATGTACTAGATCATATTATTCGACCGTGCAAAAATCTTTAAATTTTCCGTGTAATGGTTTGTATTAGTGAAAGATCATTTACTAATGATTGGCAAGGAACGTTGGAATGTATAAAGGATGGCTGTGATGGCCAAATAAACTTCGAGAAGAACGATGATGAATTAGTGGCCCGTTGAACTTCATAGACTTTCGCCCCTTATTGAAGATGAATAAAAACCGGACTCCACAATAGAAGCCCATCATACCAGACCCGAGTCATTTGGGCCGTGCAGAAGAAATCGATGAATTTATTGAAAGAGTAATGCTATAATTTAATTTAATTTTTCATTCAGTCTATTATTTAGTGCTTGTTTGGTAGGAATTTTGATAATTGATTTTTTAACCGTTAGAGATAAAATGAACCCTACCTGTGAAAGAAGAATTCAAAAATAACGGCTAAAATAGTGTAATAACGATCAAAAAATTGATTTTAATTGAATTAAAATCCCAAACAAACAAGCTCTTAGTACCACCAAAATTGAAATTATAATCCCAATGGAACTGCATAACATTATTCTTATTAAAAATATCTAAAATAATCTCTCTTATATCACTGCATGTTTTACTGCACTTAAAAATGTTTTTTCTTTTCTCAAGAAAATAAATTTTCTTAATATGAAAATAATTTTCAACAAAATAAGTAACTTAAAAGTCTATTTAACTTCGTTTCATACAGAACTAGACAGGAGCAAAACTCTTCTTCTTCTGAGTTCAAGTATCCACGGAGGAAAGAATGAAATCCATCATTTCTGCAGCAAATCTTTAAGAGCTGATGCCTCAGAAAAACTGCCCATAGTCCCATAATCATCACCATCCCTATTACTGCAATCAAGCTCATTTCTTCTCTTTATCTTCTTCAACCTTCAATAACCTCAAATCTCTCAGTTTATTCAACTGCGTTTAAAGAAACCCTAACCACCAGTCATTTGTCAACTCATTTAAGATGGCAGATTAATAAAATGTCACCTAATTGCTACTTAGACTCATAATGTGGCCAACTTGTATTTACCAAGTCCTTACAAATTGAGAGCTAAACACAAATTGATCGAGACAAAATTCATTTGGGGGTGAAAGCGAGGTAAAATAGCTTTTACAAAAAAAATAAAAAATAAAATTGACCCCCAATCAAGAAACGTTAGCAACTCATACTTCTTTCCAAAGTCTCATACTGTCTCAAGAAAGCTCCNGTTAAGGTAACATTAAAAAAACTTCATAAAATGACTAAATTTTGATGCTTACCAAGCAATATTAAAAGCCAACGCCCTATCTGCAGCTTCCTGGTCGGACTTATCTTCCGTTAATGGTTTATACATTATTGCATGCAAAATGATGCCGATCATACCTCCTTGTTTACGCTGCATCGAAGTGAGTTTCTTAGTGCATTTCTAAGCTTCTAAGCTAAATGATAGTCGATACTTGCCTTAAACTTCATGTGATATAAGTTAGCAGCTTTGGCATGTGCCAATAACATGTTGTGTACAGCAATCAGGGGCTCGATATCTGAATTGCCATGTGGACAGTTGCCAAAGGGCGGTGAACAACGAGCGGGTGGGCAAATTCCAATTTCAAAACCCAAAATTCCGAATAAGTTGGGCTCGTTAATGCTACTCCAATATTTCACACGATCACCAAAACTCTTAAAACACGTCTCAGCAAAATGGACGAAGTCATCCCTACAAAAACCACATCTATGACTTGAAATCGAAACAGTCCCAAAACTAGGCCACATCCCAATATATTCAGGGTCGAAAGGTAACTTCTACGTACTGCATTAAGGTACTCAGCCAACCCCCATATCTGTCTTCGAGTTCTTGAGGATAGTCAGAGTGGTGAATTGTCACAAATGGTTCAATTCCTGTAATGAGTTTTGAATCCCATCACTGAAACAAACTATTCAAACAGGGTAAAGCACGGAATAAGATCGTACCTCTGAGTAGGAGATTATCGATAATTTGATTATAGAACAAGACTCCTGCTTGATTAACTCCACCAAACTTTCCTCCTTCAAAATCAAAATAACATTAATTATGAAGAAATTGCTAACCAAAAATAAAGGTAAAATGAGGCCTAGAGAGAAAATGCATACTAGGAAGAACTCTACTCCATGAAATTGAAAAGCGGTAAGCATTTACCCCTAGAGAATGTAGTATCTCAATGTCTTCCTGTGCATGATTAACAAATTTAACCATTAATTACTGAAAATTTTAATATAAGGTAAATGTAGTGTTTGTACCATGTAACGGTGATAATGATCTGAAGCTATATCGCCATTTTCTCCATTTTCGATGCCGCCTGACATAATTTAATAACCAAACAGTAAAAAAAATTCATTGGAAATAGGAAAGAAGGACCTTACTCCTTGTAAACTGTACATCTCGGTTGACAGAAAGGATGATCGATGAAATTTTTAGAAACATTTCAATTATTGTTAATTTTTATTTTTAATTCCCACAAACTTCACATCAGCAAGAGACACTTCATTTGTCATCGTTTCCGCCAAAGAAAGTGTACAAGTAGCTTAATTCTAGGAAACAATTAGAAAAATCATATGGAATCGTAGAAATTATGTCACCTTCAATATGAGAAAAAACGTCCCAGTTACTAAGACCTTTACCGTCTTCAAGATATGCTCCTTCAATCTAAAGCACAAAAAATGAGTCTTAAATCCTGTCGGAAACTGGGAGGATACTTATTTCCTACTTGAAAGTTTTTTTTAAGCTAAAAAACAGAAAGAAGAAACACAAACTTGGTATGAAGAAGTAGAAGCTCCAAAGAGAAACCCGTCTGGAAAATCAGATCTTTTGATGTCTAAATCTCCTTCTTCCTCAATAAAGTCTTTGGCAATTGAAGTTGCAGAAAGTAAAAGGAAGAGAATAACAAAAATATTGTAGACAGTGCATGTAAATGTGCTTCTCTTCATTATGGGAATTTCCATTTTTTTTTTTTTCTTTCTTTCTTTTTTTTTTTTTTTTGAAAATTTGGATTCCTTGAGTAATTTGATGGACGTTCAGTCTGCAGTCTTGCAGGATCAACAATGAAAATGGTGCCTTGTACAATGCCAGATTATAATTTAATCTTTCAATCACTTCCAAACAACAAGATTCAAACAAATCATTATGTTTTTCTTCTTTTTTTACTTTTTTGATGGTGACGAGCTTGGCTGTATTGTTATATAAAATATATGTGTTGATATCAACGCCAAATTTTTTCATAAATAATGGCAAGGAGAGAGAAGAATAGAATAGTCCAACAACAAAAAAGCTTGAGTATCATTTTTCTTGATTTTAGTTTGATCCTAACAAAGATCCACTAATTCATAAGCTCAAATTAGCCGTTGTTAGAAACTGTAGGATTGGTTCGAACTAGTAGACCTAACGAGACTCACATGATCTTTACCAAACAGGGGCTTAATATTTTTTCTTCTTTCAAACATTTATCGATAATTGATTTATGACATTGATTAATTGTATATGATAATATAGAGTTTGATTTGTAGAGACGTGTGAGTTTCTTTGTTAGCATTCCTCTTATATCCCTGTTTGGTAATATGTGTCAACAATTAATTTTAATCACATATTTTATCAACTCTGATCAAAATGTACTAAAAATTTGATTTTAATTCCCACCAAACAAAGGGTGCAAACGTTTCGTTACAATATGCATTCATTGTTACCGAATCTATATCAATAAGCAAAATATTACATGCATGTAAATTTTAATAATTAGCAAATTAAAAAAGAAATGCGAAGATGTAATATGATTATTATACAATTTGTAACATGAGCTATGAAAAAAAAAGGGAATATAATGTGATTATGGCTGACTTTGAAGTTATAATTTAAAAAAAATAAAAATAAAAATAAAAAATAAAAAAAAAGGATTGGACGCACCGTAACAGAATAAAAAGAGTGTAACTTAAAATCGTTGTAAAGAAATTTTACCAAAAAATAAAATAAAATAAAATTACATATACAAGTAAAAAAAATTGTATAGACTCTATTTGTCGTGTTTTCCTTTAAGTTCGAATTTTGTTATAATTTTGAGATAAAAAAAAATATCAATATTTTTCACTGCAACCCTGTTATTATTATTATTTTTCCCTTTTTTATATAATTGCCTTTTGTGGGAAACCTTGTATCGTAATTGGTCGTATGGCTTAATCTTTCTTTCTAGTGATACTTCAAGCATTGGAGGACGAAGATGTCACATGAAGGCAGGGCAATCCTATGATGTTTGGACTCAAGGCGAAATCCATAAATTAGGGATCCAAAATCAATGCAAATGCAAATTTCAACGATGTATTACACATCCTAATGCTAACTTAAAACTTTACATTAAAACAACAAACAAATATTTAATAACAAGTTAGGGTAAGCCATTATTTATCTGAGAAGTAAAATTTCAACGAAAATTATGGAATCACACTCTTGAATAATAAGTTAAGACAAGTCATTGTGCAAGTCTGGCGGCTCCCGTTAGCGCCATCGCTTGATATTGCCCCAATGATCAACATAATTTAGTAAATTACTAATACAAAACATTACTAGTAACCTACCAGAAAAATAAATTGAGTCGAACTAAGAAAAATATTAAAACCCAATTAATAGAAGCAACGAATTCCAGATTTAACAAGTATATTTATTACTCAATATCAAACTCGTGATAAGCATTCCCATTCCTCGATCACATCACCCTTAATTTAGAGAGTTGAGCAATAACGCATGAACTGAACTTCAACAAAATTCAAAATTAATTGGAAATCAAACCCTAAGGGTGCATTTGGTTTGTCATTTTGAGGCTATTTTTAGTTTTTCAGTTTTCGAAAATACTCAAAACGTATTTGGTATGTTATTTTTAAAATAGAAATGATTTTCAGAATGACCAACCAAACACTTTTTCTGTAACATTAAAATAATCCTTCAAAAAAAAAATGAATTCAAAACATAAAACAAAAACGCAAACAAAATGCACCCCAATATTTTCTATCTCTTCCATCACCTGATCTACAATTAATTCTGTTGACGTCAAAATTAGCAAGGCTAATTTTAAGCCAACTTTAAGAAAAAGGGAAATTGATTATTGAAAGAAACCACAAAATATGTTGAGAGTGCCATGAGCTTTTACATGAATTCACTTGTCATTTACAAGATTTCTGCCCTACTATTTATACATGGCTCCAGCCGAAATTACATCAAATCAGCTACAATACCGAGCTCGGAACTTGGGTCGCCGAATTCTCCTATGATTGGTCGACGAGGCAGGTGGCCATTTGTCAATGTTTTCCCCAGGTAATGATGACCTGCAAGGGGCTTGAGAATCATGACTTCGGATTGGCGATTTTGAGCAGTGATGACATCACTTGTGGCAAGTGTATATGATTGATAGGGTGATGTAACAGGAGGTAATCATGATGTTTTCCTGAGATAACGACGGGCTAGTCCAATCTGAGAGCAGTGACCGAACTCACATCTGCCTGTGGTGGGTTTAGCGAATTGTTTTTGTTAGGTCGGAGTTCGATTGTCAACAAATTCAAAAATCAAAACCCTAATCATTATGTTCGTTCCATCACTCAACTCATAAAGAGTCAATTTCTCGAAGACCGTTCTAAAGTAGCTTCCCTCTAGATTTTTTTCCCTATTAAATCCATCTCATTCAGTTCGCATGAATAATTACACCAAAAATTTTAAACTATTTTCTAAATATTATTTCCTCCGACAAGTGTAAAGACTTTACCTTTTTTCCTATTTGTAACAAAACTAAAGTGTGGTATGCAGATGAGGAGTCAACGCTTGCGGAGAAGGCTGTGGCGGAGAATTTTGATGCCACTCCACTCGATGCCACCGACTGAGGAGGAGAAGAAAGAATATGAGAAGACAAAGGAGAAAAAGGTAGCGAATGAGGAGGAAGAATAGAAAAATCCTGCTTCAAACAAATAAAAAATAAATTAAAAAATCGGGCAAAAAATGAGGCCCTCTCCGATTTTGGGCCTGAGGCACAAGCCTCATTGGGCTCGCCACAAGATTGGCTATGAATGAAGGGAGAAAACTCAGGAGAGGAGTGCAGAGCACCACCTATGCAGTGCAACTACTTTGCAGTAGTAGCGCGTTGCCCTATGCCTCTTGGTGGGAAATAATAGTTTTGACACCAAAAAATGTGTGCACGTTTCATGTTTTAGTGATTATTCACTATAAATAAGAGTAGAAATTGATGAGAAAAGGCAATAACATCGTCAAAACTTGTAAATTAAAGCACATCAATTTCATTATCATTAGATCAATATGTAGGTCGTGTCGCATTTATATCGTATAAAATAATTATCATGTGCGTATACAAGATGAGTATGTGATATTCATCGATAGGATAAGTATATAAACAATGCGTTGTAGTATAAATTCATATTTCAACAAAAATGTAAATGAGTGAACAACATGAAGATAGTGATGTTCCTTTCTTTCCAAAATGGGATATACAAGGAGATATTTTCTCAAATTACGGTTCGATTAATCAATTCGGATTAGCAAAATTAGAAAGCATTAAAACTCACTTGAAAAGATCAAATAGAATGTTAAATAATAAGTCATTAAGTCATGTTAATAATTATTCTCAGCTTTACTTCCCGTTTGACCTCCATTACATGAAAATGAAAATGAGGGGAATAGTATTTTTTAGAAAAATGAGTGGTTGAAAAAGAAGGAAAAGTTTTCGATTTACGTATAATATTATTTTATGAAAGATTGTGTGGTTGAAAATAAGAGAGATAAAAATGTAATGTGATGTAATTGAATTTAATGGGGATCAAACGGGGGCTTAATTGATGGTTTTAAGTGCATCCAGCTAGCTTGACTTATGGCTGGAATTAATTATTTGCTTACGAACATTTGAAAGAGCTTTTGAAAAGTGAAAACTATCTTTTTAGACGAAAAAACTATCTTTGAACATATTTGGATAATTTTTTACGAGTGTTGTGTTTGAATAGAATGACTTTTAAATAAAGTTGTTCTAAAGTGACTTCTTCAAGAAGTAGAAGCAAAAATAAAAATCTTTTCAAATAGGATCTTAAAAAAGACAACAAAAGGATGTATAGCTGAATTTATGACGATATTTAAGAATTAATATTGACAAATCGATCTGATTATATGTGAAATATTGAAAATTATTTAATAACTCAAAGATAAATCGATTTGCTTCTTAAATTTTATCTTTTATTTATTTATTTAATTTTTATATAACTGGTCCGGCCCTTGATCCTTCTATTTTTCTTAGTCAATAGACTTAATAGCGGAGGTTTGGAAGCATAGCAACAAACATGGAATTATATAGGAATAGCAATCGGGCTCGAGCGGTGACTTGGCTCGGAAAAAGTCCGAGCCAGCCCGGCTCGGGGCTCAGTAGACCCAAGCCTAGGCTCAGGCCGAGCCCCATTTTGGGGACACAGGCTTTGCCCGAGCTGGCCCGTGAGCTCGCGAGTTTAAAAAAAAAAAAATTAATTTTGAGGCTGCCGCTGGCAGTTTTGGGGA
>NC_036257.1:13384519-13394640 GCF_002742605.1 Olea europaea var. sylvestris | reverse complement strand
TTTTTTTACTTTTTTGATGGTGACGAGCTTGGCTGTATTGTTATATAAAATATATGTGTTGATATCAACGCCAAATTTTTTCATAAATAATGGCAAGGAGAGAGAAGAATAGAATAGTCCAACAACAAAAAAGCTTGAGTATCATTTTTCTTGATTTTAGTTTGATCCTAACAAAGATCCACTAATTCATAAGCTCAAATTAGCCGTTGTTAGAAACTGTAGGATTGGTTCGAACTAGTAGACCTAACGAGACTCACATGATCTTTACCAAACAGGGGCTTAATATTTTTTCTTCTTTCAAACATTTATCGATAATTGATTTATGACATTGATTAATTGTATATGATAATATAGAGTTTGATTTGTAGAGACGTGTGAGTTTCTTTGTTAGTATTCCTCTTATATCCCTGTTTGGTAATATGTGTCAACAATTAATTTTAATCACATATTTTATCAACTCTGATCAAAATGTACTAAAAATTTGATTTTAATTCCCACCAAACAAAGGGTGCAAACGTTTCGTTACAATATGCATTCATTGTTACCGAATCTATATCAATAAGCAAAATATTACATGCATGTAAATTTTAATAATTAGCAAATTAAAAAAGAAATGCGAAGATGTAATATGATTATTATACAATTTGTAACATGAGCTATGAAAAAAAAAGGGAATATAATGTGATTATGGCTGACTTTGAAGTTATAATTTAAAAAAAATAAAAATAAAAATAAAAAATAAAAAAAAAGGATTGGACGCACCGTAACAGAATAAAAAGAGTGTAACTTAAAATCGTTGTAAAGAAATTTTACCAAAAAATAAAATAAAATAAAATTACATATACAAGTAAAAAAAATTGTATAGACTCTATTTGTCGTGTTTTCCTTTAAGTTCGAATTTTGTTATAATTTTGAGATAAAAAAAAATATCAATATTTTTCACTGCAACCCTGTTATTATTATTATTTTTCCCTTTTTTATATAATTGCCTTTTGTGGGAAACCTTGTATCGTAATTGGTCGTATGGCTTAATCTTTCTTTCTAGTGATACTTCAAGCATTGGAGGACGAAGATGTCACGTGAAGGCAGGGCAATCCTATGATGTTTGGACTCAAGGCGAAATCCATAAATTAGGGATCCAAAATCAATGCAAATGCAAATTTCAACGATGTATTACACATCCTAATGCTAACTTAAAACTTTACATTAAAACAACAAACAAATATTTAATAACAAGTTAGGGTAAGCCATTATTTATCTGAGAAGTAAAATTTCAACGAAAATTATGGAATCACACTCTTGAATAATAAGTTAAGACAAGTCATTGTGCAAGTCTGGCGGCTCCCGTTAGCGCCATCGCTTGATATTGCCCCAATGATCAACATAATTTAGTAAATTACTAATACAAAACATTACTAGTAACCTACCAGAAAAATAAATTGAGTCGAACTAAGAAAAATATTAAAACCCAATTAATAGAAGCAACGAATTCCAGATTTAACAAGTATATTTATTACTCAATATCAAACTCGTGATAAGCATTCCCATTCCTCGATCACATCACCCTTAATTTAGAGAGTTGAGCAATAACGCATGAACTGAACTTCAACAAAATTCAAAATTAATTGGAAATCAAACCCTAAGGGTGCATTTGGTTTGTCATTTTGAGGCTATTTTTAGTTTTTCAGTTTTCGAAAATACTCAAAACGTGTTTGGTATGTTATTTTTAAAATTGCAATTTGAAAAACTCAAAACAACTTTTTGACATTTTGAGTGTTTTCATTCAAAAAACTCAAAACAAGAAAAACGAGCTTAAAAATTTTTCAAATTAAAATAATTAATAAAGTCACACAAAATTTACCCAAATACAGATATTCCTCTCCATCTCTCTTCCCATGTTCCTCTAAAATGTCATAAAACTATTTTTAAAGTTTTTAAACCAAACGCTTATTCTAATTTTTTGTTTTGAGAAATGATTTTCAGAATGACCAACCAAACACTTTTTCTGTAACATTAAAATAATCCTTCAAAAAAAAATGAATTCAAAACATAAAACAAAAACGCAAACAAAATGCACCCCAATATTTTCTATCTCTTCCATCACCTGATCTACAATTAATTCTGTTGACGTCAAAATTAGCAAGGCTAATTTTAAGCCAACTTTAAGAAAAAGGGAAATTGATTATTGAAAGAAACCACAAAATATGTTGAGAGTGCCATGAGCTTTTACATGAATTCACTTGTCATTTACAAGATTTCTGCCCTACTATTTATACATGGCTCCAGCCGAAATTACATCAAATCAGCTACAATACCGAGCTCGGAACTTGGGTCGCCGAATTCTCCTATGATTGGTCGACGAGGCAGGTGGCCATTTGTCAATGTTTTCCCCAGGTAATGATGACCTGCAAGGGGCTTGAGAATCATGACTTCGGATTGGCGATTTTGAGCAGTGATGACATCACTTGTGGCAAGTGTATATGATTGATAGGGTGATGTAACAGGAGGTAATCATGATGTTTTCCTGAGATAACGACGGGCTAGTCCAATCTGAGAGCAGTGACCGAACTCACATCTGCCTGTGGTGGGTTTAGCGAATTGTTTTTGTTAGGTCGGAGTTCGATTGTCAACAAATTCAAAAATCAAAACCCTAATCATTATGTTCGTTCCATCACTCAACTCATAAAGAGTCAATTTCTCGAAGACCGTTCTAAAGTAGCTTCCCTCTAGATTTTTTTCCCTATTAAATCCATCTCATTCAGTTCGCATGAATAATTACACCAAAAATTTTAAACTATTTTCTAAATATTATTTCCTCCGACAAGTGTAAAGACTTTACCTTTTTTCCTATTTGTAACAAAACTAAAGTGTGGTATGCAGATGAGGAGTCAACGCTTGCGGAGAAGGCTGTGGCGGAGAATTTTGATGCCACTCCACTCGATGCCACCGACTGAGGAGGAGAAGAAAGAATATGAGAAGACAAAGGAGAAAAAGGTAGCGAATGAGGAGGAAGAATAGAAAAATCCTGCTTCAAACAAATAAAAAATAAATTAAAAAATCGGGCAAAAAATGAGGCCCCCTCCGATTTTGGGCCTGAGGCACAAGCCTCATTGGGCTCGCCACAAGACTGGCTATGAATGAAGGGAGAAAACTCAGGAGAGGAGTGCGGAGCACCACCTATGCAGTGCAACTCCTTTGCAGTGGTAGCGCGCTGCCCTATGCCTCTTGGTGGGAAATAATAGTTTTGACACCAAAAAATGCGTGCACGTTTCATGTTTTAGTGATTATTCACTATAAATAAGAGTAGAAATTGATGAGAAAAGACAATAACATTGCCAAAACTTGTAAATTAAAGCACATCAATTTCATTATCATTAGATCAATATGTAGGCCGTGTCGCATTTATATCGTATAAAATAATTATCGTGTGCATATACGAGATGAGTATGTGATATTCATCGATAGGATAAGTATATAAACAATGCATTGTAGTATAAATTCATATTTCAACAAAAATGTAAATGAGTGAACAACATGAAGATAGTGATATTCCTTTCTTTCCAAAATGGGATATACAAGGAGATATTTTCTCAAATTACGGTTCGATTAATCAATTCGGATTAGCAAAATTAGAAAGCATTAAAACTCACTTGAAAAGATCAAATAGAATGTTAAATAATAAGTCATTAAGTCATGTTAATAATTATTCTCAGCTTTACTTCCCGTTTGACCTCCATTACATGAAAATGAAAATGAGGGGAATAGTATTTTTTAGAAAAATGAGTGGTTGAAAAAGAAGGAAAAGTTTTCGATTTACGTATAATATTATTTTATGAAAGATTGTGTGGTTGAAAATAAGAGAGATAAAAATGTAATGTGATGTAATTGAATTTAATGGGGATCAAACGGGGGCTTAATTGATGGTTTTAAGTGCATCCAGCTAGCTTGACTTATGGCTGGAATTAATTATTTGCTTACGAACATTTGAAAGAGCTTTTGAAAAGTGAAAACTATCTTTTTAGACGAAAAAACTATCTTTGAACATATTTGGATAATTTTTTACGAGTGTTGTGTTTGAATAGAATGACTTTTAAATAAAGTTGTTCTAAAGTGACTTCTTCAAGAAGTAGAAGCAAAAATAAAAATCTTTTCAAATAGGATCTTAAAAAAGACAACAAAAGGATGTATAGCTGAATTTATGACGATATTTAAGAATTAATATTGACAAATCGATCTGATTATATGTGAAATATTGAAAATTATTTAATAACTCAAAGATAAATCGATTTGCTTCTTAAATTTTATCTTTTATTTATTTATTTAATTTTTATATAACTGGTCCGGCCCTTGATCCTTCTATTTTTCTTAGTCAATAGACTTAATAGCGGAGGTTTGGAAGCATAGCAACAAACATGGAATTATATAGGAATAGCAATCGGGCTCGAGCGGTGACTTGGCTCGGAAAAAGTCCGAGCCAGCCCGGCTCGGGGCTCAGTAGACCCAAGCCTAGGCTCAGGCCGAGCCCCATTTTGGGGACACAGGCTTTGCCCGAGCTGGCCCGTGAGCTCGCGAGTTTAAAAAAAAAAAAATTAATTTTGAGGCTGCCGCTGGCAGTTTTGGGCTTCAACATTAATATTCATATTAATTTTGTGACATCTTTCTAACGGGGTAGTGTCCGATATGGTTAAGTACTAACTTATTGTATTTAGACTTAAAAACTCATAAGGGACAAATCTCCAAGATTATTTTTTTTCAACATAGTATTGTTTCGTACCTAACATTTTTTGGTGGGTCCAATTTCGTCCAATGGAGATATTAATTTGTAGATTCCTTTTTCATTTTGTTCAACGTTGTAATCTAGAAAACACGTAATCCTAGCATAATTCCGATCGCACTAGTTAGTGACAGCGATGATTGTGAAATACAATTATTATCGTCAACAAACACTAAACCTTTTGTTTCCGAACATTTGATTCCATAAGAGATTATGTGAAACACATTGCACAGCCACATCAACATAGTATTGTTTCGTACCTAACATTTTTTGGTGGGTCCGATTTCGTCCAATGGAGATATTAATTTGTAGATTCCCTTTTCATTTTGTTCAACGTTGTAATCTAGAAAACACGTAATCCTAGCATAATTCCGATCGCACTAGTTAGTGACAGCGATGATTGTGAAATACAATTATTATCGTCAACAAACACTAAACCTTTTGTTTCCGAACATTTGATTCCATAAGAGATTATGTGAAACACATTGCACAGCCACATGTGAATAAACTTAAGAGTCATGCAATTTGTGAGTTTTTGCCTGAATCTGTTATAAGAATGAGGTAGTGTGCCTTTCTTGCTTGGTACCATAACTGATAATCAGGTAACCTCAATGTGTACTTCAACTATATATATATTCATTCACACATAATTAATGAGAAAAATATATAAATATATTCGCGAGTGTACCAACATGTATAATCTATTTTGCAGGGTTTTTGCTGTTGCTTTTACATCTTGTAGAAGATTTTCTTGAGAAAGCTACTTTAAAGCTCATTTGACAATACTTTTGAGATTCAAACACTATTTTAGACCCATTTGACTAACTTACAAATGTGTTTCTTTTAGTTATAAGATATTTTGAAGGAAATTGTCACAATGTCACTTCTTCTAAAAGCTTTCCCGTAAAAGAGCTTTTTAAAAATTAATTTCCAAACACTGGTTGAAATATATATATATATATATATATATATAGCTTTTCTACAAGAAACAGAAACAAAGATAGAAACCCTTCCAAATGAGCCCTTAAATCAACTTTCTCTAAAAAACTCTTAGAGTTTGATAAAATATTTTTTAAAAATTATCCAAACGTGTTCAAAATCAGCTTTTTAGTTTTAAAAAACAATTTTTGACTTTTCAAAAGCCTTATCAAGCAAGCCCATATTCTTGTCCGAGAAACATAAGATTTTTTCACGATTGAATTAGATTTCTTGTGTGAATAGTAACAATTCATGATAAAATAAAATAAATTCGAACTTTGCTACATAAACACGGGGTACACGTGTGTACATGCATATTACATTTTTTCCCCTTTTTTCACATTTTTAAAACCTAAAGGCCAAGTTAGGTTTTCCAAGAATCCACAAACTGATTGTTAAGCTCATGCTGGTCATCATTTACTTTACATTCTTTCTCATTATTTTTTCTACAGTACTCATTTTTAACTACATATTCTTCATTAAAATAATATTACACGCAAATCATAAACTTTTCTTCCTTTTTAATCACGTATTCTGCATTAATCACTATTTCATAATACATTTCTTTAAATTAATATGTGAAACCATCAGCCAATTTTTGTGAAGATCTTTGTCTAATAAGTATAATAATTAATTTTTATATTTACTTATAAATAAAAGAAATTACTTATTTTGAATAGGGGTTACTTTCAACTTACTTATTTCTTGATCTACTTAATTGTTTGATTCTACATAGGTTTGTTCACACATCGCTTTTGCATTTTCTCAGTTAAAGTCATGCATAACCTTGAAATAAAAGAAGATATTTTAATTATGACATTTGAAATGGACCACAATTTATCACAACTCAACTACTTAATGTCTAGATTTTCTTTCGTCATACTTTAAAATCAACTTTCTCTAAAAAACTCTTCAAGCTTGATAAAATATTTTTAAAAAATTATCCAAACGTGTTCAAAATCAGCTTTTTAGTTTTAGAAACAATTTTTGATTTTTCAAAAGCCTTATCAAGCAAGCCCATATTCTTGTCCGAGAAACATAAGATTTTTTCACGATTGAATTAGACTTCTTGTGTGAATAGTAACAATTCATGATAAAATAAAATAAATTCAAACTTTGCTACATAAACACGGGGTACACATATGTGTACATGCAAATTACATTTTTTTTTTTCACTTTTTTAAAACCTAAAGGCCAAGTTAGGTTTTCCAAGAATCCACAAACTGATTATTAAGCTCATGCTTGTCATCCTTTACATTACATTCTTTATCATTATTTTTTCTACAGTACTCATTTTTAACTACATATTCTTCATTAAAATAATATGACACGCAAATCAAAAACTTTTCTTCTTTTTTAATCACGTATTTTACATTAATCACTATTTCATAATACATTTCTTTAAATTAATATGTGAAACCATCAGCCAAATTTTGTGAAGATCTTTGTCTAATAATTATTTTTATATTTACTTATAAATAAAAGAAATTACTATAATTTGAATAGGGATTACTTTCAACTTACTTATTTCTTGATCTACTTTAATTGTTTGATTCTACATAGGTTTGTTCACACATCACTTTTGCATTTTCTCAGTTAAAGTCATGCATAACCTTGAAATAAAAGAAGAGATTTTAATTATGACATTTGAAATGGACCACAATTTATCACAACTCAACTACTTAATGTCTAGATTTTCTTTCGTCATACTTTAAGCCCTCCAAGATAAGATTGAAAAACATAGGTCGCCTAATTAGCGCGAGTGATGTGGGTGACAGGTTAAAATAAATCAAACTGATTGATTTAATTGAAAAAATTGAGAACCGATTAGAAATTCAATCATGTCCATCAAGCAATACATATTCAAAATCAGTCATCTAGCCAGAAAATAGATAATTCATTTTGAAAACTTTATATTAATTTATTATTTGTGCTCGATTATCATATGATCTTTGATAAAACTTTGTCCTTTTATCATTTCGAGTCAATGCTCTAATGATTTTTAAAACATCTAGAAAAGTCTGAATTTTTTCAATCAAGCACTCAGGTAAGGTCTAAACATCAACATAATTATCCGTGATTGAGATGTGAAAATGGGTTCCGTTGTTTGCTGCGGAAGATGATAAGAAAATGAACTACAAGATTTGACAAAAAATGGGGCCCACATACCCGGTACACCCCACCTCGTTTATCCGGTATTTCTTTGTGCAGCGAAAAGATTTTAAACTAAATTAAAATTAATTAATATATTTTATGACACATTTCATTAATTTTGATTAAAATTTAATTTTAATCTTCACTAAGCAAGACTTTAATTAAAGTTTTGTTCACAAACCCCTTTTACTCTAATCCCATGAAGATTTAGTCTTAGTTTTGCCCCCGATCTTTAAATTTTTTTCTTAAACTTATTTTGAACCATACATTTTATGAAAATACATTATTTTTATCAACTTTATCAAAATCTAATCAAACCAAATTGATCCGAGTCAATTCGATCGATTTCAAGGATAAAGTACCTTTGAATTTTATTTTTTTTTCTAAATAATCAGATACTAATCAAGATTTTCGGATTTGGTCTAGTCCAACTTGAAAATCAACCCGTCGAGCCACAAAACCAAACTTAGTCAGATCGGATTGGAGCGAATTTACGGGTAAAATATCCCGTCCCACTTGTACCATTAACCAAGTTTAGAAAACATTTAACTGTAGAAGTTTGAAAGTTTATCCCAAATAAAGAAGATAAAAGAAAAATAGTGATTTTTCATAAATGTTTTTATTTGTTCAAAGTTTAAACACTTATCCTAAGTCCTAAATCACACTTATCTCATCTTATCCATCCTTTTTTTTTTTTTGTCGCCTAGTGTGTTATAATGTGGTCCATGCCGACATGATCTTCCACCACGTTTCGAATCCTCAACACTTTAAGAATCACGCGTGTTGGTTAATCACTTGCTTAATTTTCAGTTCTTAATCCCTAATTGCGTCATCATAAACCATTATGTACTCTTCTAATTACAAACCCCCCATCAAAATCATAATTATCAACGGTTGAAAATCTTTGACCAAATTGACCAGTCAAGCACAAAGCTTTTAATTCTTATTTAAAGAAAAAAAAAAAAAACTGATTTCAGACTAGTTAAAGAAAAATGAAATTTTATAATAAAGAGCCTGTTTGAACCTCATTTTTTTGTCCACAATAAACTTTGAAATAATATTTTTATAGAGAATGTGAGATTAAAAAAAGGAAAAGTTTAAATTTGTGTGTAATATTATTTATTCAATAATATGTGATTAAAAATAAAAGAAAGAAAAACGTAAACAAGGCAGAGTCTGTGAAAATTTTAATTTATTAAATAATTGTACAATTAACATCATATTAAGCTCATGTTTTATTTGATAAAAATCTTCGGTAATGATCAATAATTTATTTTAACAGTAAATTTCACATGTTTCACAACTTTTCAACTATAGGTTTTATCAATTTTTATTAAAATTTATTATAAACAACAAAACGCGTGCGCAGACAGGAAATCGCGTTGCATATTGAACGACTCTAAATTATGACATACGCAACTAGAATTCCTCACAATTGTCATTTCTGTTCGAGATCTTCAACGATATAATACCCAACAAGAGGGAAAATCAAGCCGAACATAGGGCATGTGTACGGACTAAGTCATGTGACGTATGGATCGATCAAATATTAAGCCCATGTTTGAGCCAAGTAAAAAAATGTATTATTCATATCAAATAAATGGAAAATATGTGGTTAAAAAATAAAAAAAAGTTTTAGATTTGCGTGTAATATTATTTTATTGAAAAATATGTGTTAAAATGATGTCAAATTATTGTTGAAGAATATATTTTTTTGAAAATAATGTGGGTCAAACGGTGGCTAAATCATGTTTTATAGAATAAGATGTTAAATGGAATCATAATCTATATACATTCGTCGTACCTGATTTATGCCACTCTAGCACAATACGGCGGTCGGTATACTGTATAAAAGAAGAGGTGGCCAACCTCTCAGCAAAACATTTTGAGCTTATGATATATTCTTCCAAAATAATTCTTATGCAGAAGATTATAAGCAAGATTATTTATTGATTTTGATAGAGTGTATTTAAATTAATGGAGGGCACTGATTCATCCACCGGATCTCAGCAGCCTCAGCTGCCACCTGGGTTCCGCTTCCACCCCACGGATGAGGAACTGGTGGTGCACTACCTCAAGAAAAAGGCCGCCTCCGCCCCTCTCCCGGTGGCCATAATAGCAGAAGTTGATCTCTATAAATTTGATCCGTGGGAGCTTCCTGGTAACATATTTTCTATCTAATACTGTGAATATATATATATATATATATATATAT
>NC_036257.1:13353884-13379648 GCF_002742605.1 Olea europaea var. sylvestris | reverse complement strand
TTTTTTTTCACATTGAAACACATGTGATTGTTTATGAACTTAATTGGTTTACGGATTGCAGTGATCTATAATTATGATTGCTAGCATCTGATTGATTAAAGAGGAAAGTGTGATATCTTATGGATTTTTAATCCTTTCAGTTCTTTCCCTGCCTCCGAGGGATGAAAGTTATTGCAAGAATAAGCAAAAATCATGAAGATTAGTTGATTGTTAGTTCAACCGCTAGCTAGTTAATTGTTCAGAATTCTGAATAATTCAGAAAATGTAATATTCTTCCTGACAGCCGGAAGAAAAACATCTACCAACCAATGTGGCAGGGTTCAATTTCTTAGATTTTTAACAGAGAACCACTGCATTTGTACGATATGTCAGAGTTAGTGCTTTCTTTTTATTTAGAGGCATCGCTTCTTTGCATATTAGGGGAAACAGTGCAATGTAATTAGTATACTGCTCATACGTTAATAACATTTATCGGTACAACTTGTCACAGTTGAGGATGTAAATGATCTGTGGCCTGACCTTAAGAAGAAATTTGAAGAACGGTTGCCATTGAAAAGTGTCATCCTGAACAACAAGACTCGTAATCCCGTGCCTGTTGATGAATTACCTGCTGATTTCATATTGACAACGGATGCAAGACTACGTAGTCGATTTCCTCAAGAACAATTGTTATTTTGGTTTCGAGAGCCATATGCAACTATAGTTCTTGTTACTTGTGAGGTATATTTACAATTTCTGTCACTATCTTTCAGCACTCTTAGAAGTTCATATTGAGTCTCTGAATGCAATTACTTCCTTAAGCTGACTGAAATCCCAAGCACGAAGTGGGTATATATTTTTTGTTTTCCCTTATCATGCATTTTTCCTTTTCCAACACTGATGATTTTCTTTTGTCTCACCTAGGATCTTGATGAGTTTAAGACCATTCTTAAACCACGCCTCAAATTAATAGTTCAAAATGAGGAACGAGAATGGTTTATTGTTTTTGTGTCTAAAGCACCAGCTCATGATGATCACGCCACGAAGACGGCAAAAAAAGTTTACTCCAAACTTGAAGTTGATTTCAGTTCTAAGAAGAGGGAAAGGTACGATTTCCATTTAGAAAATTGGAGTTATGCAAAGTTCATTAGCTTGTTAAATTGTTGAAGTTAGTTATTTGTCCATAGATTTTTAGGATGTAGTAACCAGTATACTGTCATTCTTTCATTGGAATAGCCTGCTCTGTTCTAGTTCCCCTTCTAGTTTCTTCGTTTAGCTCTGGCCTTGCAATATCAGATTCAAGCGTTCAACTCTTAATCTTATAGTTTATTACGTAGGTCATAGATTTGTTATAAGTAGTAAGTTGTGCGTAGTTGAAGTCCTTCTTTGAGGATAGCAAATTTTTTCACTTAGGTGCTGCAAACTAGATATGTACGGACATGATTCAAATTTCTGGGAAGACTTGGAGGCTAAAATTATGGAGTGCATCAGAAATACACTGGATAGACGCATTCAGTTTTATGAGGAAGAAATTCGCAGGCTCAGTGAACAGCGATTTATGCCAGTTTGGAACTTCTGTAACTTCTTCATCTTGAAGGTATTGTCTTGATTGTCCTTGTAATACTAGAAAGCTCGTTGTGCACAATGATTATTTAAAGGATTGTTTCCAGTGTCCACAGACTCCTTTTAATAAGATAAACTTAAATGCTCGATCTAAATACGGACTAATTTACTTGTAATAAATAAATTTGGATAGATTAAGTTCGGTTGAAAAGCATGAAAAGGATTAGAGGGGAAAACCCTGAAACATAGGCCACTAGAATGAAACTGGGGAAAGGGAAGAGCAAGGGAGCCAATGTCTCTTAAACCCAAATCTTTCATCTCCCCAGTTTTGAAATTTCTGCCGGATGTTTGAACCTAATAATCTACAATACTCCCGTCTAAATAATACAGTTTAATTGCTCAATGGCTAAACAATAAAGCCGACTTCCTGAGTGTGTGTTTTTTCTTACAAATGATTGTTAGAAATACTGTTTATATCTTCCTTTCTTCTAGAAATCAACAACAATCACTTGTAAGATGTCGTTAGAGGCATTCTTGTTCACAAATTCTTCTCATAAGCATATCCCCTCTATTGACAGGAAAGTTTGGCTTTTATGTTCGAGATTTCTCATCTCCATGAAGATGCATTACGTGAATATGATGAGCTTGAACTCTGCTATTCAGAAACTGGTATGCACCGCATTTGATTTCTTGCCTTTTAGTTATACCAGTGAACGTAGATATTGATTTAGGCGATGCTTTCAATTTGACTTGCATCACTGCTACGTACACCACTTGTAGTAGTTTAGCACTGTTTCTTATGATCTGGAAAATTTCTTTCTTGGCATACGTATGGAATATTTTTCTTCTCGATCCGTGTGACTTCCGTAAAGAAGATAATGGAACGTCTTGCAAATTTGGATGGCACTGTTGGTTATTTGACAAGTGTGAAAATAGAGACTATAAAAAAAATTCTTCGTTATGAGTGCACATATAAAGTGTAAATGAAGTGGCATTCTCATTTTTTATGCTGCTAGTTTAACATTTCAATCAGTTCTATTATTAGTTCTACGCCTCAACATTGTTTCCAACAAGTTCTTTCTGGAGCTCATATTGAGAACTTTGTCATTTTATCAACCTACATACTTCTTCTATGATTTAAGTTTCATGAAATTTTTGACTGGATAAATTGTTCAAAGTGCAAAAACACTCTATAATACAGGTAGACCAGGAAGTAAGTTCAGTGGGGGCACAAATTAACTAGAGACAATCTTTGAAACAAAGAAATAAATGATAACAATAAAACAGTAAAAAAAATTTAATTGTTCTCTATGAGTTTTCCTTATTTGAGAATTGCGCATGACGACATCATTTTCAACTTTGTCAAACACTTCCTTCTCAATATGGACAACCAAGCTATTATTCATCCGTCGATCATCAATTCGGTTGCACAGTCAATTCTTCTCTATTTTCATTAGGAAAAATACTCATTGTACTTTAGCAGTTGCAACTAAAAGAATTAATGCTGAAATCACAAGTTCGTAAAGTAATAGGTACATTTTTATTGTTTTTCGTTACAATCAACTTGTGTGCTAGTGCACTAAGACCTGCATTTCGTGAAACTCTTTGCTAGAGTGCATATCAATAATATAAGTTTCTAGTTGATCATCAAGTGCCATTAGCTCTACTGCTAAAAAATTATGCGGACAATACTCAGCTAGGCAAATTAATTTAGGCATTCAGGCAGTATTTGTTGATGGTCCAAAAATGTGTCAAGAATGTGAGTGGACCAGCAACTTTTTATAATGCAATTTCTGAAACAATGATTATATTAATTAATTATTATTTTTTTTTAAAAATTGCCCAAAGTCCAGTGGGAGCCCAGGACCTCTGGCCCCAATTCCACTCCACCATTGCTATGCAGTGACTAATTCTGTATGATGTGTCATTTAGCAGTACAACAGGAAAATTGGACAAGAAAATCTTCTACTTTATTTAGGGAAATGAAACTGTTGTCTATAGTACTCTAAAGGAAGGGTGAACATGTATAGAAAAAAATTCGAAGCATATTTATGAAAGAATATTGGAAAATTTTTATAAAAACGGACGCGGAAGATACATGGAATATCATGCAATTAGTATTACAAATACTGATAAAAAAGTACGGGACCAAAAAAAACATATAGTTTTGTTACCATTTTGCTGTATTTAATGTTAAGAATTATTTTTTTTTGTCTTTCCATTTTAAATCTGATCTTACCAACGACATCCTCTCTATATTTGATGTCGTTTACCTTTCTTTTAAGTTTTTCTTCGAGTTAAATGAGACATAATGCTGCTTAGTCTGCATATTTGCTGTCATTGAGGTTTGATTTTGTGTAGCTTGGAGTTGTCTGTATCATTACTCTTACTTTCTTTGTCCGTCTCTACATTGTAGTTAACATCGCTGGAAGGCAAAGGGACTTTGGAGGAATGGAACGGGGAGATGATCAAGCTACACTACTGGATCCAGGGAAAATCGCATTAACTCAGATTGTTCAAGATGATTCATTTAGGGAGTTTGAATTCAGGCAGTATCTGTTTGCCTGCCAAGCAAAGGTGTGCACAACTAAGATATATTAATTTTCTTAGGTTGGCCGTGTACCATATGATTATCTATCCTGTAAATATACCCTTTTTCTCCAGTTTTGTTCAATATCTACTTAGATGATATTAAACTGTAAAAATATTGTGGTGTATGGTGATTAACTGATTTGTCTTTATTCGTATCCTTTTACATTTTAGTATAATTTCTTTCCTACTCTTTTTGGAGAATTTTATTTCTTAGACTTGTATATTAATAATGTTCGGTCATCACCTTATAAAATCACAGCTACTCTTTAAGCTGAGTCGTCCATTTGAGGTTGCAGCAAGGGGCTATTCATTTATAATTAGCTTTTCAAAGGAATTGGCTCTGCATGAGGTAGATGATATTCTGTTTTGATCAGTATCGTCCTGATTTTTACTCGTCAATTCAGAGAATGGAAACTTACATTCTGAATTTTAATTCTGGGGTTCACCAGAGCACATTACCATTCTGTATGCGTGAAGTCTGGGTAATAACTGCTTGCTTGGCTTTAATCGACGCAACTGCTTCTTGTTATAAAGAAGGATTAGCTCAATCTGACATGGAAAAGGAATTTTACTGTATCCAAGGGGAACTTTTTACTTTATGCCGGACTAAGGTAAGCTTTTTCATGTTTAATTGAGTCTAGTTAACTTGATATCTAATGCAGCATCTTCACGGCATTTCACTGAGTAACTTATCCCTTATAGGTGAAAAATATCTGTTACTAGCATAACAATGAGATTATTTATGAGGGGACTATTATTACATTCATTTCTTATAAAATGATTAGATTCTACTTAGCAATTGTATTGACTCATCTCATGGCTTTGGTAGTTCCTGCGACTAGCATATTTAATTGGCTACGGGGCTAGCATAGAGAGAAGTCCTGTCAACAGGTATTTGCCCAAAATTTACCCCAATCTATTCTATTTAGCCCTCCTATCAGTCCCAAAAAAGTATCTGGACTTCTACCTCTGCTGCTACTGCTACTGCTTCTACTACTATTATTATTTATATTTTTGAACGTGATTGTAATTTGAGTATTCTGGAAGTTGTTTTTATTAATTTACCAAATAAACCTTTTACATCACACTAATTTTTCTAAATTTTATAAGCTTATGCAAGTCTTAAATCTTCTGAGCAGTGCTTCACTCAGCATGCTGCCATGGCCTAAGCCAGCAGTTTGGCCTTCACTTCCAGCCAATGCTTCAGCTGAGGTGCTTGCAAAAGAAAAGGTGAGTTCCCATACATGGAAGTGTAGAGACTGGAATGATGAATCCTGTTCACTTCAAAAATTAACAGACAACTGTTTGGTGTTTAATGTATGTAATAAATGACTCCTCCATTGATTATATTGCTTCCTTAAAGGTAGAGAGTAGCGAAACATGTTAGAAGAAATTATATTTGATACGCTATTTGATGACCACTCGATCTAATTTCAGGTGCCTCCTTGGTATCAAGATTTTACTATTTTGATACATTTTTTAAATAATACTTTAAAACTTAACTAAACTTTTACCATTTTAAAATTGAATCATCTTTACTCTAGTTATCTTCTAAAGTTATATTGCTGTAGATCTACTGCTGCATTATCATCTTTTAGGGACACTGGATCGCTCTATTATTTAGACTTCGCACAGCCTTCCTATCAATCCTGCCTTTATGTGAGTTTTGTCTTGATGATGGAAATGCTTTCTGCATCTCTTTATTTAGTTGGGAATTTGGACGGTCTCGATAGAAAATACATGGAAAACTTGGCATATTTTTCCCCTCAATGTACATTTGAAATCAATGCGCCTGATAATGAATGTTTATGCATTTTGTGATGCAAACCAAATATGATAAAACACTTCTTTTGTGGCAGCTATGCACATTTGCCTGTTCTATTTGTATACATAAAAATTTAATATGTAGAGATAATTGAGCCCCTGTTTGGGCTACATTTAAAAATAAAAATAAAAATAAAAATAAAAATAAATAAAAAATAAAAAATCTCTCTTTCTTATTTTCAATTTCGCCTTTTTCAATAAAATAATATTACACGTAAACCCATAACGTTTCCTTATTTATTAATCACACATTCTCCAAAAAATCACTATTCCAAAATACATTTTCCCCAATAATTTATTTTTAATGGAGCTCAAACATAATTTGAATGCAAGTAATTCTGCATACATTTGCATTTACTCAATCAGTTGAAACATGTGTTTCTCGTGTAGAAACACATGTTTACTCATGATACATATTTCATGGAAAATGTTTTTGTATTCAAATAAATGGACATAAATGCGTTGTATTTTGGAAATTCAAACTACTTATCCGAGCGCATTGCATTCCTGGATTAGTTTGGCCACATGTGACCCTTTTTCTCCCAAGAAACTGTATCCTATATTGTATTTTGATTGCAATTACTGTGAACACCTCCTGCATTCCCAAATTGACTATCATATAGTAGTTACAGCTTTAAAGTTTTTCAGACCAAGGCTAAAAGTTAATAGAGTTCTGTATGCTATTTTAGCATTGTACTCCACTCGTGAATTAACCGACAATATAATTTGTGTACACAGATGATTCTTCAAGAATCTCCACGGCCTAGACACTTTGGTATTCAGAGGAAGCCATTACCTCTTGAACCATCGGTACTGTTGCGCGAGGCAAATCGTCGGAGGGCTTCTCTTTCAGCTGGAAATATGTTTGAGTTGTTTGATGGTCGTCCAAATGCTATTGATGGGTAATAAATTTAAGGACTGAATCAACTGTATCAGTGTCTGGTTTTGCTCAATTCCCTTATTTATTTATGTGGTTGACAGAGAGAAGGGAAAGCATACCCATATTTAAAATGTATATTTGATGCTGCATAATTCCTTTGTGTTTTGACTTAGTTGCAATCTTTCCCTAGTGATGGCAGAGTTGGCAAATAGCACTCCCAGTATTTGTATTTTTATTTTTATTTTTATTTTTTGGTTTTTTGTTTCGTAGTGTATAGGGATTAAGAAATGAAGTCTTCATTCATTCACACACACACACACACACATTACACACACACATATACTATGTTTTGTTTTATTTATTTATTTTATGTAAAAGAATATCTTATCCAAGTTATACCCTAAAGAAAATCAAGCTGAGTGGCTTTTAGCAAAAATAACTTTCAAAGGGGACCAAAATTCGTTTTAATTTTTTTTATTAGGAGGTAAGTTGCAACATTAGTGAAAGCTAAGGTCCATTGTGCAGAGTTTTGAGCACCCCCCCATTGTCAACTTCTGCTGCAGGGTGGGTTATGCTGGTGAAGTGAACATGTCTCTCCCTTTTTTTTGTTCTTTCTATTTTCTGAATTAAATTCTTTGTTTATTGTTTTTGGGTTGTTGAGAATTTCAGCTCTAATAAAAGTGTGATTCATTGACAGCTCAGTGCAAATGTCTCCAGTGCCTAAAGTAAATGCAATGTCCATGTCACGAACTTACTCTTCGCCGGGAAATTTCGATGGCTCTATTGATCGCCCTATGAGACTTGCAGAGATTTATGTTAGCTCTGAGCATGCTTTGCGGAATACAATTTCTGATGTCAACCTGTGGAAATCGTTATCTTCTGTGAAAGAATTTGAGGTATTTAGCTTAAAGGACTAATTCTGCTGAAGTACAAGTATTAACATTTAGCATGTGGTGCTTATATCACACGTAATTGTTCATATTTACGAAGATATTTTAATTATTTTGCTACAATTATACAGCAAAAGTTCTAGGTAAAAAATAAGAGCTGGTTGAAAAATAGCTGTGATAAAGTAACACGTGCTCTCTTCCGACTGTTGTTAAAACTCACTGTAACATTTATAAAATTCCTATACAGTCATGACCTTTCTGTGGTCACTTCTTGAATCTTGTTTCATCTTTTTCATTCTCACTTTTCACATATTTAGCCATTTTTTGTCATCCTTTAACAAATTAAATTGGTTGCTACGGTAACATTCTCCATTCACACAATAAAATATTCTACACACAAACCAATAAAGTTTCTTTAAGTTTTAACCACACATTCTCCAAAAAATACTATTCAAAACTCTTTAATTTCTCTCATAATGGGAGACAAACAGGCTCTTACAATGTCTATGTGCCAGCAAAAATATATGGATCTGTCGAAGGGTGCTGCAAATAATTATCACCGTTCCTGGTGGAAGAGACATGGAGTTGTGCTCGATGGTGAAATTGCAGCTGTCTACCTTAAGCACGAAAATTATGATCTTGCTGCAAAATTGTACGAGAAGGTTTGTGCTCTTTATGCGGGTGAAGGATGGGAGAACTTACTGGCTGAAGTCCTTCCAAATTTAGCAGAGTGTCAAAAGATATTGAATGATCAAGCTGGCTACCTATCTTCTTGTGTGAGATTGCTCTCACTAGATAAAGGATTGTTCTTGACCAAGGAACGACAGGCATTTCAGTCTGAAGTTATCCGTCTTGCACACAGTGAAATGGAGCATCCTGTTCCTTTAGATGTATCTTCCTTAATTACTTTTTCAGGCAATCCAGGGCCTCCACTGGAGCTTTGTGATGGGGATCCTGGCACCCTATCTGTTACTCTGTGGAGTGGATTTCCAGATGATATAACTCTCGAGTCACTTAACCTTACTCTGACAGCCACTAATAGTGCTGATGAAGGTTCTAAGGTACTTTTTTCCTCATAAGATCAAATTTGTTTAGTGCTGTATTTATCAGAATCCATCTTTCACATTTCATGCTAACTCATTCTCAAATTTATTCAGCAAATAAAGAGCTTGGATGCTACCATACTAAATCCTGGCAGGAATACAATTACCCTTCCCTTACCTCCACAAAAACCTGGTTTATATGTGTTGGGGGTTCTCACTGGACAGATTGGTCAATTAAGATTTAGATCTCATAGTTTTTCAAAAGGTGAACCTGCAGATACTGATGATCTTATGAGTTACGAGAGACCAACAAGGCCTATCTTAAAGGTACTGTGCACATGATTTAGCAGAAAATTTAAGCATCCTCTTTTACTGAATTGGTAATGTCTAGTTATGACTGAGGTGGAATGATCCTCTATTGGCTATACTTATTCAGGTCTCTTATATTTACAGATTTTTAGCTGGTTTGTATACTCCTGAGGAAAAACAATTATTATTTTTAATTTCATATCTTATCTAGGTGTCAAAACCAAGGTCTCTGGTCGATCTCGCTGCTGCTGTTTCATCTGCTTTGCTAATTAATGAACCTCAGTGGATTGGAATAATTGTTAGACCAATTAAGTACTCCCTTAGGGGTGCTGTTCTGCACATAGATACAGGTCCTGGTTTGAGGATTGAGAAACATGGAATTGAAATTGAGAAGCTTGCAACTTTGTCGCCTAATGCAACCAACTTAGATAATCCACAGAGTTCGGATAATGATGGTTCTCCAGTCACAGATGAAGTCAAGCAATTGACTCTTATTGATGGCAGGATTGAGTTGGTTGACTGGGCAAGCAATATAACTTCAGTTTTATGGTTTCCAGTGCGAGCTATTAGTAATGAGCTACCTAAAGGAACACCTGCAGGTGAATATTAGATAAACTTTTGGCAATTTCAATTCAAATTGGTTTGTGCGTGCATAACAGGATGTCCTCTATGATTTGAATGTTTAACCATATTGGCTATTACATATTTGCAGGGCCAGTTGTTTCTCAGAGACAGAGTGTTGTGTATGGATTGCGGACAATAGCTCTGAAACTTGAGTTTGGAGTTTCTCATAACCAGATATTTGAAAAGTACTAGGTTTCCTTTTTCTTAGATTTTATTTCCCTTCATTATCTTTTATTTTCTTTGTCGAACCATGTCTGAAGCAATTGAGGCAATATTGCAGGACAATAGCCGTGCATTTTACGGATCCTTTTCAAGTGAGCACACGTGTTGCTGACAAATGCAATGATGGTACTATGCTTTTGCAGGTATTTATTATCCATCTTATTTGTGGATCATTTTTCAATGCTATGATGCTCTTTCGAATTCATTCCTGGCTTTCTGTTATCGTTCGTCTCATTAATGATTGTGTAAGAGCTACATGTGAAAGCTCAAATGCTGCCTAGCTAATTTGAACTTGTCGTTGAGCATGTTGCTTTGGGACTGTTTTCTGGCTATTGTAGTATAATGTAATAAATATGAGTTGGGTAATAACCTTGTACTTACTGCAGAAGCCGTGCAATTAACTCGCGCATTTTCTTCTACAATGTTAGAATTTATGTGGGACTAGGAGGTAATTAGGAGCATGCTTGGCAAAGCATTTATTAGATTATAGGATAATAAGTGGTTAAGAATAGGTAAAAACTGTGGGTGCTACAGAATGTGTGAATAATAATAGAGTTTGACGACGAGTTTATGAGCAATTATAAGCTTTGCCCAACATGCATTATATGATATGAATGCTCAAAACTGTTGCAATGTATATCATTGTGGATTTTCTATTCTAATTCAAAAATTTTAATCAATTCTGGAATATGTACGTATCTTCTGTCAAATTGCCCCATGTTCTGTTTAGGTCATACTGCAGTCACAGGTGAAAGCTTCATTAACCATCTATGATGCTTGGCTGGATCTTCAAGATGGCTTTGTGCATACTGGAAATGATGATGGAAGATCAACCTCTAACTTCTTTCCGCTTATTGTTTCCCCAAAATCAAAAGCTGGGATTCTTTTTAGTATATGTCTTGGGAATACATTAGTCGAAGGTATGCTCCATTTTGTGCTTTCTCTCTCTCTCTCTCTCTATCTGACTTCTTTTTATATTACCTCATTTGGATCTTCCTCTAAATAGATCCAAGTGGCTGCATATAAGTTGTGGCATTGACATGTATGAAGAGAACTGTCTCAAGCCTACCTATTGTGCCAAACTCTAATTGCTATGTAAACGAGGTCATACAGTAGAACTATTAGGCATATATGTAGCTGAAATTTTTTTGATAGATGTTAATTTGAAGCACGGAAAATCTGATTTCAAAGGGAGGTTGAACAGGAAACGAGCTCCTATGTGAACGACAACTGCACAAGTTGCATGTATGCTGGAGTGCATTCTATATAACAATGGTAAAAGCTTATCTAATAATAAATTACTCCACTCTCCATTATAGAAGGTTTAAAAGATTCAGAGGAATAAATTAAACCAATTCATATTGCTTTTGATATGTCCTACAGTGACACTTGTTAATACACTTAATAACAGAAAAGATATATGTCTTGGTTATGCATGACATATTCCCATTTGTCATTTTAATTTTCTTATTTACAAGGAAGAATTCAGATTCAGTGCTAGTTCTCCATTTCATCTTATGGAGAATTCCTTTGAAACCATTTGGTCAAACTTTATGATTGTTTTTTTGTTTTTGTTTTTTTTTTTTTCATTTGAGTATTAATATCTTATTTCTGCAGATGAAACAAAGGAATTGCGTCCAGATAGTATATTAAATATTCGATATGGGATTTCGGGCTGTAGAACTCTTGGAGCTCATAGCCCTGTACCTGGGGAATCCGTTGAACCTGATGATGATTCACAAAGTTTGACCTTCAGGAGTGCTATTGTTTTACAGAAACCTGTGCTCAACCCTCGCCTTGCCGTTGGTTTTCTGCCTCTCCCTTCCAGTGGTCTCCGAGTTGGGCAGCTTATGACCATGAAATGGAGGGTCGAAAGGCTAAAAGACTTGGAGGAGAATATGGCTTCTCAAGACCATGTAAACCACCAAAGATGCTGTTTCCTTTTAAAATGTTTTAGCTAAAGATTTCTTTATTCTTATTAGCAATATGGAAGGTGTAAGTTCAGCAAGTAATTATGCAAGGTTTTATTTAACTGACTCCATGGCTTCTATAACATGTAGATGAGTCTTTCATTTGTAATAAACAATCCTCCACGACCATGTAATGGCTAACCTGACATAGTTACTTCTAAGCCATATATTCACTGGACAGATACTTTGTTGCTAATATACCCAAAAAAATAATAATAATAATAATAATTGAAAAAATTGGTCAAAGGTGCATCAAGCTTCTTCAGTATGCAGCATACTAGCAAGTACCAGTTGTTTATTCTTTTCCTTTCTCGTGTAACAGGAAAAGGTACTTTATGAAATCATTGCAAATTCTGAAAACTGGATGATTGCCGGAAGGAAAAGAGGGCACGTGTCACTCTCCACAAAACCAGGTATGTTACTCTCTGTATTACTTTCCTTTTATGTGTAGTTTAAAAATGTTATTTATTAGTAACTTAAATCACTCAGCAGTATATTCTTAAACTTGTACGACTGTACTTATAAGTAGTTTTATGTTTGGTAAAATAATTCTTTACTAGTTAGAAAAGCAAATGATTGAAAAGAAAATTTTGCAATTTTGTTGTAATAAAGTTACCAAATATCAATTCTTGATCAAATATTATTGAACTTGTATTTTCAAATTGGAACATTATTAAATTTCACATTGAATATATTAATTCAACATTTTTTTAAATCTTCATTATTATTTCAAACATTTAATGAGCCAATCAAATACTATTTTCAATCCATGTTTTATTGTAACTTATATTTAAATAAACTAAAGAATAATTAAATTTTTATATTCAATGTTTTATATATTTCAGCAGTTTTTTAACTCAAAATTTTATTATTAGATGATAAATTTTTATGTTTTTAAGATTCAAGTTATTTAAACGCGGTGATAGAAAGGAGTAACCTTTCATGAAGTAGAAACTGAGCAAAGAAATACAAGTGGATAAAATCTAATGAAATACTATTATCAGCCAAATTTTTATCTATTTAATGATTTAAAATTAATTATACAATTTGTTATGTTAAGCTTTCTTATTTGAAGTACTATATTTCAGTACAGATTAAATTTGGATTTATTTAATGAAGTAATGAAGTACTAGGGTTAAGATATAGTTGTGATATTTTTAAATTAGAAATTGTATTTGAATCATCACTGGTTAAATTTATTAAAGTAAGTTATATGTAAGAAAAAGTAACTTGTAAGGTGAAACAAATGTTGGACTTCGTTTCTATACATGTGGTATGATGGATTGGATTTGGATGTTATTTTTAAACGTCAGTCCATTAAATTTTTGAGGTTAATCAGACTCACCGATTAAATTTACATTCCTACCAAAATCAGACTAGACAAATTTATCGTTCTGGAGTCCAATCCTATCTGGTAGTAGCATTCGGAACATGCTGCGAGCATCTATTTTTCAATGGCTAGTTATTGGTTTGATTTATTGTTTCTGTAGCATGGCTAAAATACCACGATGTTTCTAATAGGTTCCCGGGTAGAGATAACGATTTTATGCTTGCCACTGGTTGCTGGATATGTTCGCCCTCCACAACTGGGATTGCCAGAGGTTGATGAGGCAAATATAAGTTGCAATCCACCCGGGCCTCATTTGATTTGTGTCTTGCCTCCAACCCTCAGCTCATCTTTTTGCATACCAGCCGGACGTTAATTTGGGTTTGTAGTATTCAGTTAATTTAGTGGTCCGTCGATTGATTGAATCATGGTGCTGATTTTTCTTTCCCTGAAATTTTGTGAAATTTGTATTTTATTTTTTGATTTTGCAGGAATTTCAAAACTCAGCTCCTTTAGTGTTGAGATAAAAAGGTTGTGTAATTTCTTGTTTCATGTACAGTTGCACTTGTGAATTGTAGAATAGAACCTGAAACTGAGAAATACCTTGTATACGAGAATGAGATGAGAAACGAAATATTTTTACCGTCTCTGATTGGCTATGTTCACCATGAATGACTTGTTGTTTTTCAGCTGGTTCACTAATTTTGGTGCTAGATGTTAAGTTCCATTAAGGGTCCATTTGGTAGGATTTTTGTTTTTGTTTCTGCTTTCGTTTTTTGCAGAAAAGTTTCTTAAGAAAGCTACCTTAAGTCAGATTTATCTGGAAGTTCTTTTATCCAGACAAAGTGATCTTAGAAAATTATCAAGACATGTTCAAAAGCAGCTTTTTAGTTTTAAATGTGACTTTTAACTTTTAAGAGTCTTGTTGAATGAGTGCTGGTTTTTCTTCTCATCACCTGATTATTCCACAGTAGAATGTTGCAAAGCAGGAGCAAAATATCAGGTCAGGTGTTCAGTCTCAATTCAACCCTGTCAATTCCCCCACCTATATTGACACTTAGTTATAAAAATTCTGGGTAGGCAATCTTTTTACCTATCCATAACTTTCTATTTAAGCAATACTCAACTTTTTATAATGTGGATACGACAAGCAAATGTCGCTTGTTGAAGAGGGATAAGCTATTTGATTGTCTATTGCCTTGTCGAATCGCTACTGCTTAGAAGTGTTAGAAACTAGGTATAAACAACTCTTTATATACTAAATCCTTTAGTAGCGACGATCATGTTTTTCCTATAATTGAGACAACAAAGAGTATTTTGGAAAAGAGAAAGATAGTATAAAAGTACTTGAGCTTGCTAATTGTTGAGTACGTTATACTAAACAACACTATCGAGTCTTAAACCGCAAATATTTGAATTTAATCAACATCTTTACTCCTGGATTCGTCTACAAAATTATTGTCGCCTCAACTGCTGACTCCTACAAGAACGACACCGTACCTTGAAGTAGGGCCCATATTCCTATTTGTTCATTAAATTTAAAGCAATGTTTTGCTGTCCTTATTCAAAAGGAAATGTGAATGACAATCTTTTTATTTTTCTTACCCTAAACTTCCTTTAGGATTGACTTCTATGCTTCAACCAATTTAATTGGTAGTTTATAAAGTGCATTAGAGAGTCAAGTAGAGGTGAATGTACGTTTTTATTTTTGAGCAATTTTTAAGTAAAATTTGATTTCTTAAATTTCTAAATAAAATTTAATCTATACAAACTCGAATAACTTAAAAATTATCAACTATTTATTATTTCGAAAAATATTGAGTCAAGCTCAAGAGAGATTTGGTAAATTAGCTAACTAAAATTGTATTCAACTTAATGTTGTTAAATTCAAATGTCCATAGAAAGTTTTAAGATGGTGACTTGAAAACAACAACCTTCTTTGTCCAAATTGAGAATCAATTAGAAATTGGATCCAATTATAAGGTAAAAATCGAAAATCTAAGATCTGTGACAATAAGTTTTATTTAACTCTTTTAGTATTAGTTCGATCTTCTTAACTTTTGACCAATTCATTCTTCTGTCCATGTTCAAGTCGACTTTTGAAACATTACTAATTTTTAATATTGATATTGATATTTACAATGGTATATATTTCACTCTCATAGAAAGGATAACTGGTTCTACTTCGTATCACCAGCCCATTTTAGTTTTTCTTCTACAACTCAAAAAGACCAAAAAAAATAATAAAAATAAAAGCACAATATAAATTATAATCATATGACTTTTTCATATGATTTTATTTTTCAACAGAGATTGTTGAATCTCCAATCCAATCTGACTTCATTGGACCCCACAAAATGCTGACGTGGCTTCCGAAATGATACGATGTGGCTGCTGACCATGAACGCCGTCACGCGCCCCGACACCCTAATCTCCTCCATCTTCCATTCGTGTAGTCTCTCCACATACTCCGGCACGTACACTACGTCCCAAATCACTGCTACTCCGCCGGGTTTCAACACACGCGCCACCTCAGCCAACACGCGCATCCGCTCCGCTGCTGCTGCGGCGGATTTGGGTCCGAACTCTTTTCCTACTGTATGCACGAACGCGGCTGAAACCACCACGTCGAAGTAGTTGTCACTGAACGGAAGAGTTCTTGGGTCACCTGGCCGGCACGTGACATACTCCTGGACACCCTCGAGGGTGGCGGTTCGGAGTGTGGTGGTCGGGATGGGAAATTGATTTCCTCCGTTCTGTGTCCGGTTGAGCCCGACAACCCGGCCGGAAGAACCAGATTTCTTGAGCTGTAAAGCGACGGCATTGAGGAGGATGCCCCTGCCGCAGCCGAGGTCGAGTGCGTGCTTGACGGAGGACCAGTCAGGGATTGAGGCAACTATACGCTGAGACATTTCCCAGTGGAGGGCGACGGCGGAGTAAAAGAAATTAGCCGCGGAGAAGAAGAGACAGATGGCGGAGAGAGCTGTGACTGATCCACTAAACCCCGCCGCAAAGCGAGCTGATCCTGGGCCAGGGAGAAAGTGGTAGAAGAGATAGCAAATGGGCTCAAAGTAAAGAAGGAAGATGACTGAAAGAATCGAAAAGCCTATAGCGTTAATAAGGAGAAACAATGGCGTCTGCCAATCATCTACTCCATAGATCGCATAGATCTGCATCCAGTCCCTGCCTGTTTTTCCCATATTCTTGAAATTTGATTGCAAAAATAAAAATAAAAATTAGATCTTTAACCTTACCAGAAAGAAAGAACAGTTAATATCAAAATTTGGGATGCATTTTGTGATCCCAACAAGGGCGGGCGGGCTGGCTTTCCTGTCTTTGAACCTGAAGTTGTGTGGATTTAAATTTGATCTTTATCTGCTGAGTGAGTGAAGTACAGAACAGAAGATAACAGAAAGAAGGTATTTGTTGGCGTTTTGTGATTCTTTCTGCAGTGTAATTGTAATCTGTGTGTATTTAAGGTGTACAGATTCACTACAAAATTAGATTAAAATTTAAATAAAATTAATAACTAATTTTAATTATATTCGTGGACTATACAGTTTATTAATATCATTAATTTTTATCAAAATTTACTAAAAATATGATTTTGATCTAAACCAAACATGAGAGTTGGGTCGGGAGACCTGATAAGATCAACTGGCATTACGCCTCTAATCTTTATTAAGTATTAATTAATAAATAGTCTTTAGATTAAGTCTTTATTCAATGCTCATTGAGGTTTTTTTTTTTTTTTAAGAAAAATTTTTAGTTTACGTGTAAAATATTTATTTTAAAATAAAAAATGAATTTTTGAAAAATGATAAACAAATCGAGACAAAATTGAAAAGTCAACCCTGTTGTCTGATTGAATTGGTTTAAAATTTATATGATTTATTGGAAGTGTTAGGCCTGCATGCTACAATCTTTCATTTTATATGCCCAATATTTTTTTCCCAATTTTTTTTTTTGACAAATTGCACTAAGCTGTAAGACACGGATGAATAATTTTTTAGGAAAACTGATGGTCATATATCTCGTGCCATATTAACTATTGATAAATAAATCTGTAATTTGTGATGTACATAAAGCACAATCGAAAATTTTATTAATTTCAAAATAGCAATTACCATAACTCCCTTTTTTTTTCTTTTTTTTTTTCAGGTTTTCTTCCAATAATAATAATAATAATAAGAAAAAAAATAAGAAAAAAGAAGGACTACAATTTGGGAAATGATGTTTGGGACTACAAAAGAAGGCTGGGTCTCATTTTTCATTTGTGGGTGCCAGAGATGTAAAACGCGGGAATGGCTTAAAGCAGCCAAGTGCCGAACCCACCAACCATTTGCATAATCAATCTATTTAACAAATTTTCCTAACCATAATAATTTCTTTTCAAAATTTAACCTTAATTTGACCGAAAATCATAAATCATTTCTAGTTATCTATAGCTTACACCATTTATAAATTCTTCATAGGACTACAATTTGGGAAATGATGTTTGCGAAATTCTTCCAAAGTGCTGTACAAACATACAGTCCTCTCACAATCGTGGAGCTCACGATTATTTTAATCGTGGACCCCACCCCATATATGTGAAGGAGCTGTCAAATGTGTTGTACTTATAACACCACTCCTACAATTTTAGCTTCTAATACCTATAGAAGAACTTTATGAAAAAGCATGATCATATATATTACTTCTAAAAAATTATCCGAACATATTCGTAAGTACTTTTTTAATCACAAAATCAGCTTTAGGCTTTTTAAAATTTTGTCAAATGGTCTCTTAATGACATGAGGATTTTCTTTTTTAGATAATTAATTGCAGGACCATTGACAACCATAAAAGGGCTTTGCATTAATGAAGCTGCCTAATAAGCGTAGAAAATAATGCTTAAAAATTGACCAAAGCAACGTGCCATGGACACTAGTAGTAGTAGTAGGGCAGGCCACCCCAAGCCACATATGGTACTCTACTTTATTATAATGTAAAGTTGATTTGTAATTATTTTTGAATAATATGTGCAATAATTAGTCCTAGATCCTGCATGTTTGGCTTAGTTTCAAAAATTACTTATAAGTAACATAGTAACTATTCAAGAACTTAGAAAGACACCTCTTATAAGTTATTGAAGATGTAACCGAGTCAAAATTGAGCCAAGTCGACAAGACCTGATTTTAAGGTGGGCCGTGCCAAACCATCCCTTGGCTCGACATACCCAACAAATCTCAATACCTCTATCTCTTGTGCGATAATTTCATCAATGTATATCAAACCAAGGAGAACTTGAACTTGGAAGTTCCAGTGCAAATCTAGGCTATAAAATCACACTTTTCCCTAACATCAAGGCAGTTCAAGGGCAATGGAAACTTGATGAGAATTACTTGGTATTCTGCAAATCCAGCTATTATGATAATTTCAGGGAAGACACTTTCTGGACCATCACTCAAAGTCCAACGACTGCATTAAATTGTGTATATCACAAATGCTTGAATATTAAGTACCAGTTTGATTTAGCTAAAATAAAAATATGAATAATGCTAATTGACATTACTGATGTTATAATACTAACTTATGTTGACACTAAGGGTCCGTTTGATTGCAAAGATGAAATTGAATTGCCTAGAAAATGAATTCCAGAGAACTGAATTGCCTAAAATTGTTTTCCTGGGAATTGTAAATTATTGTGTTTGATTAGTATAATTTTCCAGGTGGAAAATGTTGAAATAAAAGTGTTTTTTAATATTCGTTTGACTTTGTTTTACATGAAAATTGTCAATTAAAGGAAAATATTTTTTTACAATAATTCTTAGAATTGGTTTCCATTACTTAAAAAAAAAAAAAAAAAAAGGAAAATTCCAAGTTTCAAAAAATCCAAGAAATGCGATTCCATGGAAAATATAAGGTATCAAACACCAAAAGTTGGAATTTCTAATTCCAATTCCATCTTTTTTTTCCATATCCATGCTATCAAACACTCCCTAAGTGTTGTTAAATGAATCGCATAATTTCACCTTTAATTAAATATATCACATAATACCACATAAACTGATGCTCTAGCACCACTATTGCTAAATATCATTATTATAAAAATTTAAGTCAAAATCAATAATTAATTTAAATCACATATTTCATCAACTTTTATCAAAATCTACTAAAAATACAATTATTAGCAAAACCAAACAAGGGCTAAACCAGTCTTCAAAACATGTGCTTAGATGCTACAAACTACCTACATAGCCAAATCCATAGATAGATATCAATTCATTGACTCTCAATTAACTGAGAACTCATCATTTAGTGAAGGTATCTACTGGGGACTTGTGATTAATTTACAAATAAATATAAAAATAGTCAAAATCTGTGTTATATACCAGATTATGTTAACATGCATAAAGACAATCAACATGAGCAGACAAGCCAGTTGCGATATGTTTTTCTTTTTCTTTTTCTTTTTTTCATCATTATATTGGAAATGAAGTTGGTTAACGACATTACCTGTTGAGCTGAACAACTTAACAACGTAGAACGAAAGGCAGCCAGATTCCAACTGGATTCCAAATTCAGAGGGAGCAAAGTGGCACTTGCAATGTATACTTAAGGACAGCATCATTGTTGAGCAACACTAGATAGTAACTACTAACCAAAGCACATATCTCGTGTTGAGAAAATGATGCCAAGAATTTTCAATTTTTTTTTTCTCATTTTAAGTAAAAATTCAAAGAGGGGATCAGAACATTGTCGTCTCAATTGTAAAAATATCAGACAAAACAGCGTAGAATTTTACAAAATGTTTTTTTATATTCGTTTTTCTTTTTTTTACATGAAAATTGTCAATTAAAGGAAAATATTTTTTTACAAAAATTCTTAGAATTGGTTTCCATTACTTAAAAAAAAAAAAAAAAAAGGAAAATTCCAAGTTTCAAGAAATCCAAGAAATGCGATTCCATGGAAAATATAAGGTATCAAACACCAAAAGTTGGAATTTCTAATTCCAATTCCATCTTTTTTTTCCATATCCATGCTATCAAACACTCCCTAAGTGTTGTTAAATGAATCGCATAATTTCACCTTTAATTAAATATATCACATAATACCACATAAACTGATGCTCTAGCACCACTATTGCTAAATATCATTATTATAAAAATTTAAGTCAAAATCAATAATTAATTTAAATCACATATTTCATCAACTTTTATCAAAATCTACTAAAAATACAATTATTAGCAAAACCAAACAAGGGCTAAACCAGTCTTCAAAACATGTGCTTAGATGCTACAAACTACCTACATAGCCAAATCCATAGATAGATATCAATTCATTGACTCTCAATTAACTGAGAACTCATCATTTAGTGAAGGTATCTACTGGGGACTTGTGATTAATTTACAAATAAATATAAAAATAGTCAAAATCTGTGTTATATACCAGATTATGTTAACATGCATAAAGACAATCAACATGAGCAGACAAGCCAGTTGCGATATGTTTTTCTTTTTCTTTTTCTTTTTTTCATCATTATATTGGAAATGAAGTTGGTTAACGACATTACCTGTTGAGCTGAACAACTTAACAACGTAGAACGAAAGGCAGCCAGATTCCAACTGGATTCCAAATTCAGAGGGAGCAAAGTGGCACTTGCAATGTATACTTAAGGACAGCATCATTGTTGAGCAACACTAGATAGTAACTACTAACCAAAGCACATATCTCGTGTTGAGAAAATGATGCCAAGAATTTTCAATTTTTTTTTTCTCATTTTAAGTAAAAATTCAAAGAGGGGATCAGAACATTGTCGTCTCAATTGTAAAAATATCAGACAAAACAGCGTAGAATTTTACAAAGATTGCATCCCTTGAGAAGATTACATTACGTAAAATCCCTACCAAGGTCACAAGGTAGGAATAAGTGTTTAGAGGGAGGGGTGCGTGTAGAAAGTTTAAATAGGCATAATCTGAAGACTACCTCTGAGTACTAGAAAATAAAGGAATTACTTGTTAGCGGAAGAAGCCTCTGTAATGACACTTATTTTAGGTCTTAGGATTAGTGAGCCAACTCCATCAAAAACTACCTTGCCTGAAATAATTGAAAGAATTATTAGCAGCAATAAAATCAATGCTACGAAGGATGACTTGCCATGCATGTTTTTTCCTTTTCTTGATCAACTTTCAATGGAGTTTTTATCAAATTGACAGTCAATATAGGGTCATCTCCACCCGTACTTGTATGCTTTGGCATCAAGAATCAGATTACTTAAATATTCCCTTTTCAGGGAATCTATTAGACTACCGAATTTGATTAATTCAACTAGGCCTATGGAACAAGAAAATATTTCCAACCAAAGAATTGCTGGATGGCAACCTAATTTTGGCTAAGTAAACCAGTGACTTCAGACAAAGGTGTAGCTAATGGTGGGAATTTGAAAGGAAAAATGTTGAACAGGCCTAACCTAGAAGCAAGTACGAAAATAGTGTCCCATTAACTGCATTAGTCCATCTGCAGGATAGTAAGGCTTATAAATTTGATGATTCCCAGCTAGCGTAAACGGCTCCAATGATTTTCTCATGCAACTTGAACCCAGAACAAGCAACTATTCCCCTATCAAGACCTTCTAGGTATATTCCTCTTGAAAAATCCAATGGTGTCCCTCCTGCATCAGTAACCACACCTCCAGCTTCTTGCACAAGGAGAACACCTGCTGCGTGATCCCATATCTTCTCCTTGTATCCAGATCTAGCAAATTTCATGTAAATCTCAGCTTCCCCTCGAGCAATGGCTGCATATTTGACCATGCTATAAACTCGCAACGGCTTCTTTCTGTATTTAAGAGTAAAAAATTGTTCTGGTATCACTCTTGAAGACATGTAAAGCAATAATGAAGCCATCTCATATTCTCCACAACCGAGAAAAAAGAAAAAAACAAACGAAAGAATAAGCAACAAAAAAAAAGAATAGCAATCTAACTCGGATTTCACATGAAACTAGAATGAAAATATTGAAATAGTAGACAATTGGACTAAGATTTTCAACCATTTGGTGGCCTTGTAGCCCATGGATGTAATCTGAGTCCGAATGCAAGGAATTGAACTATAATTTGAAATAGCATGAAATAGTGCATCACAGACCTTAGCCCTACAGTATTAGCAATACCAGCCGCAAAGGAATGGTTTGAATTGTTTTTTTCCACTGGCTCACAGAATGTTGCTAATGCAGGATCGTCAATGGAAGAAACATGTATAGTTCTTGCAGAATTTTGCCACTCGAGCCTCTTATCGCCATGAATTAAGGGCTGCATCCAAGCTTTACCACTGCCTTTCTTTGTATACATCACACAACCTTCTTCCCGTGATGACATTTCTGACATGAAAGGACATTGTTGACTATATTTGATCAGGCTATCATCCTTCACTGGGTAATTAGGGCACCCAAGTACTCCAATTGCAACTTCTCCATCATCAATCATAGCAAGTGCAATGGCATACTGATCTCCCCGCACAAAACCTAGTGTTCCATCAACAGGATCAAGGACCCAATGCCGTCCCACAGGGCCCCCAGTTGAGTCGCATCGGTTAATTGCTTCAAGGACTTGTGAAGCACCAAGTGCATCATTTGGACCCTTGAGACCAAATTTAGGCGCCTCAGCTAAGCATTCATTCACTGCATTGACCACCATTCCCAGTTGAGATGACGATTCAGGCTTGGAAAGCGTTTGAACATCTTCTTCAGCAACAATGGATATATTTTGTCCACCAAAAGCTTCTGAGAGCATCCAACTTACTGTTGCTTGCACACCCCAGTCTGTTCATGCAGAAGCATTAAAAAATAACCAAATCAGGCATGTATATCCTGCATTTATGCAGTAAAATAGCTCCATCTTTACACCTCCCAGTATGAATGTCTTCCTTTCACTTAAAGCAGGCTACTTTATTTCGTAAAATTCTACTATATTTTTAGTTTTGAAAAATAATGAGGGAGTCAAGAAATTCACATCAATTCTGCTACTCAGAAGGTCTATTTAATCAAAAAGCCAAATGGATTTGTTGAACCACTTGATAGAAAAGATTAAGCTTAGAGAGGACACACACACACACACATAGACATTTATCATTTAAACTTTATCTTCAACATGCCCCCTCATGTGTAGGTGGGATTCATTTTTAACTCGTCAAAGCCAATTTCATTAAATGGATTAACGATTGTGATAATCACATAATCAATTATTAAGGAAATTGTCCCATGCAATCAGGACAATATCGCGGAAAAAAATCTTACAATCTTTCAATATTTTTAACAGAATTGATGTCCATATGGCTTAGAGAAACAATCAGTTTGGCCCCAAAAATTTAGACAAGTTGGACAGAGGATTGTACACATCAGAAACTGGATCACAGGTTTTACTTTGGAACAATGTTTATAAACAGTGGCACCACAAAATTTAATAGATTTATGAAATGCACACGTTGCATCTCTGTCTTTAGAAGCTTTAAGAATAGATCTACTCTCTTTTGTCAACAAATATCAATTCTTGTGTGTATCTGCATACTAAGAAATCAATCAACTTTCTCGACAGATATCCAACTGACATAGTATTTGTAAATATGAGCCGAAAAAATTTAAGCAGTAAAGGAACCTGGAGTAATGATAGATTGAATGCAGTGGAGTAAAAAAAAAAAAAAATCGTGTATCCGACCTCAAAATTATTGTGAATAAGTCTAAGTTCAGTTTTGGCCTTATTGTATGAACAATTACAATAGTTTTGAGCGAATTAGAATATAGGAATTCGTCTGAAAACAAGCCCTTCATATCATGATAAATTTAAACTAATAAGAGGGTATCTAAATGGAGATTCAAGAATCAACAAATAAATCATGTTAGAAGTATTGAAGATGAAATGAAAGAAAGAAGAGACATATAAATAGTATGTCCATGGAAAAAACAATGTCAGGTTCCACAATTTACCACCCCATGTAAGTACAAGATGCGTCTTAAATACACTTGCGTGCATTTACCAATCATCTTAAGTAACTGAGCTAAGAACAAAATATTACCACAACACCTATTTAGTACTTCATAAGTATCTCCCACCCTTACATGGTTGAATAATTACATGCTACACGCATCTTTTCTTGTGTAAGTTAAACTTGATTCTAAACATTTTCCAAGATCCAATTCAACTTTGACTCTAGTAGTAAGAATCAGAATAAGCAGTAGATAGATATTCTCAATTTACTGATCCTTGTTCTTCCTGATGTAAGCAGTACTATTTGACTTCTGATGTTACTGGTTGGTAATACTTCCTCGAGCCAAGCTAAACAATACAATTACAAGTCTAGCAACTGCTATGAAGACCTTGAAAGATCCTCTCCGCAATGAATTCTATAGATATGTAAAAATGGAACTTGCAGCAATCTAATGTTGGAATAGAAAGAACACTACAAATAGAGAACCTTGTCCCCTTGATAATGTTTTTCCGGGAAAGTTAACATGCTAAATCAATGCTCTCCATTCCTGTTTTGTAAGTAATAATAATTGGAATCCTTACATTAATAGTGTTCCTTTTCCAGGTGAAAAAATATATTGCATGAAATTCACTTCCAGAGGAAGAGATACAAATAAAATTCGATCTCTTCATAATAACAGTGCAAAAGCACGAAAGAATCAAGAAAATAAACAAAAAAGGCACCAATGCTTCAAATGTGCACCAGAATTCATCAAAACCCAGAAGAAAAGCACAAATGCAAACACCCAGTCCAAGAAAAAAAGAAGAATACCGGCAACAGTAACCAGAGAATCATCATCCTTGGACTTAATCTGATTGGAATTGTTTGGGAAAAGCAATTGCTTCTGCACCTTTTGGCACAGGGAACATGCCATGTGGACGACCCTAACGGCCACATTCAACTCTTTAGTGTATTCATCATTATCGTTCTCCATTGCTCAAGCTTGAAGATTTAGGATCAAACCCAGAAAGGGAACGATAGAACGTAATCTGAGAGACCCACCACCAAATTGGGATAGATTTTACATTACATAGGCAATGGGTATGAACGCGTACAAGTAAAACAAAGATTTGAGGGTTGGGAATGCAGATTTTGTAACACCAATTATTACCGACCACTAAACATACAAGCGATAAATCATAAATCCCATAAATATAGATTTACTTTGTTTTTTCGTTATATATTACCTTTTAATTTCTTTGTATTCTAATAATAAAATTTATTTTTTAACTATATTAATTATATATATATTTTTAAGGGTAATTGATATAAAACGTCCCTACCTTTCAAGTGTATTGTGGAAAACATCTCTACTTTTCATTTTTTGGCACAAAACGTCCCTACCTTCCACTTTCTTGAAGCTGAATGTCCATTTCATCGATTTTTGACGATTTTATCCTCCATTCAAATAAAACAAAAAGAAGATAAAGAAGATAAAGGAAAAAAACAAAAAATTAATTGCAACCACATTCCCAAATTTTCTAAAAATTGCAAATGGTAACTTGATAATTACCATATTAAATAAATTGAAAAAAAAT